>NW_027507790.1:6065609-6565609 GCF_037356315.1 Lithobates pipiens
CGTTTAACTGTGGATATTGGTACCGATTGGATGTGTGTCTCGGAGAGGGAACATCGTAAACGGCGTTAACCCCCTTTATATTAGGGGAGCCGTTACATTGGTGGCAGCAGCGGGATATTCCCTCCAGTTACTGGGACACTTCAAACCACCACAGTAAATGACCAGCTATGCAACCTGCAGGAAAGCCGCACTGAAAGACTTACTTGAGAGCCGTGGAGGGACCAGTGGGACAAAGAACAAGGCCACCTTGATCAGGGAACTAACCGAGATGGATCAGAGGGATGGTGATGCAGGACCCCGGTCAGTTGAAGACTTGTTTCAGCAACGAGTTCGACAGCGGGTGGCATTATATGGTGCCAACCCATCAGAGACCGCCATACAGAATGCCATTAGAGACATCCAGCTGCAGGATGAGCGACAGGAGAGAGAACTAGAGCGGCAACATGAACAGAGAATGGCAGAAATACGGCAATCGGAGACAACACTTAAAGATGCAGCGCCTGTCCGTAAGTTGCCCTTTCGGGCGTTCAAACTATTTAAGGAGGGAGAGGAGGAAATTGAAGCATTCCTGCAGGACTTTGAGAGACTATGCCAGATACATGAAGTACTGCCCCAAGATTGGGTCGTCTTACTGGCAAGTAATTTAACTGGCAGAGCGGCGGATGCGTATCGGGCCCTGGAGGATGAGGACGCTAAAGACTATGATCGGGTAAAAGAAGCTCTGCTAGCCCGATTTGCCATTACACCCGAAGCCAGCCGGATTAAGTTTCGAGAATCTCGGAAACAAACCCACATAACATACGTGGAGTGGGCACATCGTCTGCAGCGAGACCTTAAGGGCTGGATCCAGGGAAGCCACGCTCATACCATAGAAGACATCACCCAACTAGTACTCTTAGAACAGTTCTTTAACCACACCCCTCCGGTACTACAGGATTGGGTACGAGATAAGCAACCACGGACTGTACAGCAAGCGGCTACTTTGGCCGATGAATATCTGGACTCTCGAAGGTCAGGCGGAAGCGAACGCTATCCACCATCTCGGCCCAGTTTATCAGCCTCTAACACAGCTTCAGCACCAACCCCAGCGGCCACTTATCCTCAGCAGCCCAGGTTCAACGCCCAGGACTATGCACAACCCATCAGGTGTTTCGGATGTAAACAGCTAGGGCACAAAAAGCCAGACTGTCCATTAAATCTAGCCATCCAGTCCCAGTCATGGAGACAACCAGCAAGGGGGAGCCCCCGCACACCCATGCCTGCGGCCCACTGCGTTGAGGGGGAAGAACATTGGGGCGTCCTGCACGAGGCTGATCCAATACAAGCAGCTAACCGGGACAACAGGCAACAACACAGGCAGACGGTCCGGGTTAATGGAACGGTAGCCAATGGCTTACGTGATAGCGGCGCTACCATGACCCTACTACGGAAGAACCTCATCCCAGAGAGCCAACACACCGGAGACACTGTAGCCGTAAGAGTAGCGGGAGGTACCATCTTCCGGCTACCCGTGGCCCGTGTTCACCTGGATTGGGGGGTTGGTTCGGGACACGTGAATGTGGGGGTGATGAAGGACTTGCCTGCGGATGTACTACTGGGGAATGATTTGGCCCCCCTGTTTTCTGCTTACACCCCGATGGGCCCCGATGAAGTCAACCCTGTGACTACCCGTGCACAGACACGTACTGCTGGAACCGGCCCACTTGCTGCAGAGACCCAGGTGAGACTATCCTCCCCGACACGTACCTTAGATCAGGCGCGCCTAGGCTGGGATATTCCAGAAGCATTCGGGAGGGGAACTCGGGAGGACCCGACCTTACACAAGTATAGGGCTAAGGCAGATACTCAGGAAAGGGGAATAGATGGGGAGCTGTTTGAATGGGATGGGGATAGACTGTATAGGATCCCCAAGCCATCTCAGAGAAGTAAGGCCCCTTCGCAGAAACGACAGCTGGTGGTACCTAAGAAATACCAGCTGGAGATTCTGCGAATCGGGCATGATGTGCCGCTAGCGGGACATCTAGGGTTCCGTCGCACGGCCCATAGAATCACACAGAATTTCTTCTGGCCCAATTTTAGCCAGGATGTGCGACAATACTGCAAAACGTGTGACACATGTCAACGGATAGGGAAGAGGGGGGACCACCCTAAGGCTAAACTCATGTCCATGCCTATTATTGGGGAGCCCTTTTACCGCATAGCCGTTGACATTGTGGGTCCCCTTGCCCGGCCTAGTCCATCCGGAAAGAAGTATATTCTCACCGTGGTGGACTACGCCACCCGTTACCCAGAGGCAGTAGCTATGTCCAACATTGAAGCAGAGACAGTAGCTGATGCCCTGGTTAAGATTTTTACCAGAGTGGGGTTCCCTAAAGAGATTCTCTCTGACCAGGGAACCCAGTTTACCGCGGTACTCACCCGGCAGTTGTGGAAGGTGTGCAATATTAAGCCCTTACTGAGCTCCCCCTACCACCACCAGACTAATGGTCTCTGCGAACGCTTTAACGGGACCCTCAAGCAAATGCTGAGGACCTTTTCGGACTCTTGCAGAGACTGGGAGAGATTCCTGCCTCACCTGTTATTTGCGTAAAGAGAGGTACCCCAGGAATCTACTGGGTTCTCGCCCTTCCAGTTACTCTATGGGAGAAGGGTCCGCGGACCCCTCGATCTCATCAGAGGACACTGGGAGGGAGAGACAGAGCAAGAAGGGACCCCCATAGTACCCTATGTTCTGGAACTCAGGGACCACATGGAGCACATGGACCACAGTTGTTGGTAAGAGAGAATCTCCAGGCGGCCCAGGGAAGACAGAAGAGATGGTACGACCGGGGGGCCCGACAGCTTCCAGGTTGGGCAGAAGGTCTTAGTGCTCAAGCCTGTGAAGACTGACAAGATGCAGGCATCTTGGCAGGGCCCGTATAAAGTAGTAGCCCAGGTATGTGATACTACCTATGTCATTGCCAGCTGTGCAGATGAAAGAATCCAGCGAACCTTTCATGTGAACATGCTGAAGGAGTATCAGGAACGGCAGGAGGATGTTGCGGCAGTATGTGCCCCTGCTGCGGACGACTCAGAAGGTTTACCCCTCCCTGACTTACTAGAGAGAGAGCCCCAGACCGACCTCATTAGCCTTGTACAGCTAGGAGACCGGTTAAGCCCCACAAAGAAGGAACAGGCTAAGCGGCTTCTGTGGGAGAAACAGGCGACGTTCTCCCAAAGACCGGGCTATACGACCTTGGCTGTACATAAGGTAGAGACCCCTGGACAAGCACCCCTCCGCCAGTCCCCCTACCGTATCCCTGAAGCAGTCCGAGAGGAAATGCGGAAGGAGATACAGGAGATGATTCAGTTAGGAGTCATTGAGCCTTCTGACAGCCCTTGGGCCTCGCCTGTAGTCCTGGTGCCTAAGAAAGACGGGACTACCCGGTTCTGTGTGGACTACAGGCGACTCAACGAGAAGACCACCACCGATGCCTACCCGATGCCCAGGGTAGACGAACTACTAGATCGTATAGCCAGGGGACGTTATTTAACTACAATAGACCTGTGTAAAGGTTATTGGCAGATCCCCCTGGCCGAGGATGCTATCCCCAAGTCGGCATTTGTTACCCCATTTGGCCTGTACCAGTCTAAGGTCATGCCATTTGGAATGAAAAATGCCCCGGCGACCTTCCAACGTATGGTGGATAGGCTCCTCGATGGCTTCCAGGATTTTGCATGTGCCTATCTGGATGACATTGCGATCTACAGTGGGTCTTGGGAGGAGCACCTGGTTCACGTAGGAGTGGTTCTGGACAAAATTCGGGCCGCAGGCCTGACCTTGAAACCAGACAAGTGCCATCTAGGGATGGCGGAGGTGCAGTACCTGGGACACCGAGTGGGGTGTGGGAACCAGCGACCCGAGCCAGCCAAGGTAGAGGCAGTAGCTAACTGGCCCACGCCCCGTACTAAGACCCAGGTATTGGCCTTCTTGGGAACTGCAGGGTACTACCGACATTTTGTCCCTAATTATAGTGCTATCGCCAAACCCCTGACTGACCTGACGAAAAAGAATTTACCTAGGCAAGTCCTCTGGTCTCCAGCTTGTGAATCCGCGTTTCTAGCCCTCAAGCAAGCACTTGTAAATGCCCCTGTCTTGGCTGCCCCAGTACCTAACAAACGTTTTCTTGTCCACACGGATGCTTCCATGTTTGGACTGGGGGCGGTGCTGAGCCAAGTTGGGGAGGATGGAGGAGAACACCCTGTCGCATACCTGAGTAGAAAACTATTACCCCAGGAAGTGAGCTATGCGGCAGTGGAGAAGGAGTGTTTGGCCCTGGTCTGGGCCCTTAAAAAGCTGAACCCTTACTTATACGGACAGGAATTTTCACTGGTCACCGACCACAACCCATTGGTCTGGCTTAACCGGGTCTCTGGAGATAATGGCAGGTTGTTGCGGTGGAGCTTAGCCCTACAACCTTACAACTTCACCATCAGCTACCGACCCGGTAAAATGGCAATGCTGATGGGTTGTCCCGGCAAACCGACGCCCTCCCGGGCTCCTAGTGCAATGTTGATGGGTTATCCAGTATTGGAAGAATGGACCCATGGACTAACTGCGGAGTCAACCCATCTGGGGTCCCCTCCTCTGTTAGTCTCCTGCCGAAAGGGGAGATGTGTGACAGTGGGGTCACTTTGGACACAGGGTGAATAAAAGAAACCCCCGATATGGTCTGTGATAGCCATATTCAAGGCTGTATAATACATTGTATACTGTATGTGGGGGTTAAGTGTCATTGTTGTGAGGAATTAAGTTGTTTTGCATTTCTATTGTTCATTTAAGTCTATCCTTGTGTGTAGTGTAAAGTGCCAGACAGACTGGCTGCTAACCCTTTGTGAAAAGATGTGTATTGGGTGGGATTGTTTGAAGCATAGCAGACGTCTTGGGATGTGTGGGTGGAGCTGGGCTCTTGTTCATGTTAAAGCATATGCCGTGAATTGTGTATAAAAATACAATGTTGGTTTTTAATAAAGTCAATTCCTACTACAGCAGAGACAGAGTGCGTCTCGTCTTGTTGCCAGAGGGATCGGCTCCTATAGGAAAGGGTCGTTTAACTGTGGATATTGGTACCGATTGGATGTGTGTCTCGGAGAGGGAACATCGTAAACGGCGTTAACCCCCTTTATATTAGGGGAGCCGTTACAGGTGGTCTTTCGTTTAAGACCACCTCTTAAAAGTGGGTGGAACTCCGCTTTAAGAGGGGATGTTATATTGAGAAGTTGATAGAAGGCTGAGGCATTATGTAGGATCAGGAGCAGGAGATAAGGGCAGTATTACTGAGAAGGCTGAAGTGAAGGTGATATGTATAGAGTATGGGTTGGAGAGAAGAGGAAAAAGAAGGAGAATTTGAGGAGAGAGGGCATTATTGCAAAAATTAACGTTAGTGAGAGCATGTTAAAGGATGAAAAGGGAGAAAAGCAGGCTGAGGGAGAGAGATATGCTTGCAGACCGTTCGGAGTGGAGCTCTAATGTCTGTACTTGCTTTTATTGATGTGCCTAACATACACTTAATGCAGAAAATTGCATGTAACGTAAAAATGGTCATACCTAACCCCTCACCAGCCACCCCCAAGAGTTGTACAGAATATTTATACTTGGATAGTGTGTGTGTGTGGGGGGGGGGGGGGGGGGGGGGGTTAGACAAATAAAAAAGAATATAAACTTTTTTTGTTTTTTTGCAGAAACTCTGTCTCCTTGCGTTGTCAACCATCTACAAATTCTGGCTCCTATCTACGAAAAGTCAATTCTAGTTCTGGATCTTCACTGGTCTGTGTACCAAGGCACAACCTTATGTTCCTGAAAACCCACAAAACTGGAAGCAGCACAATCCTTAATATTCTGTTCCGCTATGGAGAGAAGCACAATCTTCATTTCGCCTTCCCCCGCGGGCGCAATGACTTTGAGTATCCAAGCTATTTTCAACGTTGGCAAGTTGAAGGGTACCAGCCCGGCATGTGCTTTAATATCATCTGCAATCATATGCGCTACCGGCATTCCGAAGTGAACCTTCTCATGGCTCAAGATACCACCTTTGTCACTGTTCTCCGTAATCCAGCTCTGCTTTTTGAATCCTCATTTCAGTATTTTTCTCGTGTGGTACCATTAACATGGACTCTTCCAGGATCAGGGAGTGAACAAAAGATGGATGCTTTTCTACGAAGTCCCCAAAGTTACTACGATTCCAGTGGATTTAATGCACACTACCTGCGTAATCTGTTGACATTTGACCTGGGATATGATAATGAAATCAATGTGGGAGATGCTAAAGTGCAAAATATGTTGGAGGAGCTTGATAAACGATTTCATTTGGTCATGATGTTGGAATATTTTGATGAGTCCCTGTTGTTGTTGCGTGAGTTGATGTGTTGGGAGATGGATGACATACTTTATTTTAAGCTAAACGCACGTAAAGACTCGAGTGGCTCCCGTCTAAGTCCTGAGATATACCAGTTGGCAGAGGAGTGGAATGCACTTGACTTACTTATTTATCAACATTTTAATACTACATTTTGGAAGAAGGTAGAAAAATATGGAATGGAAAGGATGAAGAAGGATGTCATAGAATTGAGGAGGAAGAATGAAGAACTCAAGCAGGAATGTATTGCAGGAGGTGGCCCAGTAGATGCCAGTAAGATTAAAGAATCTGGTCTGCAACCATGGCAGCCTCTAGGGAAATCATCTATTCAAGGATATAATTTGAATAAGAACATTCTGCCCCAGCATAAACAACTCTGCAGAAGTATGCTGACGCCTGAAATACAATACATGAGCCGGCTGGGAGCAGATCTTTGGGTCACAAGACTATGGGGTAATATAAGGGCACTGCTGAACTGGTGACACTCATATGGAAATTGAATGTGTACTAACAAGACTTTGCCAAAGAAAGAAATGAACAACATGGTGTCTAAAATAACAGCAGGCCAGTAAACCGACTGATGAGATTATGATAATGTGATGGATTCTTTTTTTCCCAAGTATTTTCCTAAAATCAGTATTTTCAGAAGGGTGTGCTTGTTGGACATTGCTGCCATGGACATTATCTATACAGGGTATTTTTGTAGAAATGAAACAAGCAAATAATTAACTACGTAGTGTTTTCCCCTGCATTCTGCCAGCAAACGTTCTGTACTTACACAAATGGGACTGTGACATGTAAAGAAGACAGACGTAGGCAGTTTCTGAATATCACCTTTATAGTGAGAAACCCAATAGAATTATTCTTAGTTTGTGATGAAGGGGTGGAGAGTGTATCTGTGGTAACATGTATGGTGCCCCTAGTTCTAAAATATCTGATGAAACCTAATTTATGATGTATAAATCCCCATTATTCTGTCCTTTTCCTAGTTTTGTGAACTAATTTTTTTATTTTTTTATTGAGGGCTTATATCTGTGAGCCCAGAGTAGAATAATAAAACCAAATCTACAATATTGAGTTTATTCCATGGACATTTCAAAGAACAAAGCACTAAATGCAAAAGTAAAGTAACCAGAAAAAACATCACTTTTTTGATGTTGAACCAGTACAAGATTTAAATGTAATGGTACTTTTATAACTTCTGACTATTTAATTGAATATGTCCATATATCTCTTTAGTATTAGGGTCATAAACCTCTGATAAGCACTACTGCTTACTATTGATTTAAGTAAAGATGTTTTGGGTTTTGGTATTCTTCATGTTACCTGGTTTGAACTACTGTCTGAATGTTTGTTTGTCCTTTTGGTCATCATCTGACTCCCGGATTATCACAGGAACAGAAATGCAGGTATTTTGGCCTCTGGGATATTCTTCCTTATGTAACTGATTGATTAGTACAACATTAGATGATAGATAGAATTTTTATGCTAGTACACGCAATGGGCTGCTTATGTGTTTGTAGGTGCCTACAGAAAATATTCACCAGTTCTAGACAAATTTTTGGTTATTCCGAGATTTCCGATGTAACAGAATCTCTGTATGAAATAGTAAGCCCTTGTACACACAGTTGGAGATTCCGACAACCAAATTCGTCGGATTTTGTCCAAAACTGTTGTATATACACGGTCGGACAAAGTTGACAGAAAATCCGACGTGATTACGTTATTTCGTTACAACGGGACTACATTCACGCTAATAGCTTTGGTGTAGGAATTTGATCTGAGCATGCGTGGCACTTTGTCCGATGGGAATTCTCTGCACATGATCGGAGTGTGTCCGATCGGAGCATTTTGTCGGAAAATTTTACCAACAAGTTGGAAAACTTGGTCCGTAAGATACTCCGACGGAAACAGTCCGATGTAGACCACACACAGTGGGAATATCCGACAAAACGGTCCGATCGGACACATTCCGTCGGAATCTCCGACCGCGTGTACAAGGGCTAACACATTTTGTTGAAATTTATTTATTTTGTTTTGTTTGTTTTCTAATGAATTCCAAATTTTCAGAAAAATTTGAATTCAGATCGGTTGAAAAATGATTGACCAATTCAAATTCTATGTGAAGAAAAGCTGGTTGTCAAGGAATGGGCCCGGAAGCCGGTCGCCACGTCCTTAGCAACCAATGACTCATCAGCTGTCAGTGGGCTTTCCCCCTGAGAGCTAAACTATAAACAAAAGAATTCAGGCAATAGAAAATTCAGAAAAGAACAGCAACCCCCCCCCAATCCATACCAGGCCCTTTGGGTCTGGTATGGGTTTTAAGGGGAACCCTGTGCCAAAAAAATGTAATAAACAGTGTGGCCCCCCCCAAAATCCATACTAGATCCTTATCTGAGCATACAGCCTGGCAGGCCAGGAAAAGGCCCTAGTGAAACCATACAAGGCTGCATGCCCTCAACATGAGGCGGTTCCTTGGGGCAGGGGGGGTTACGCCACAATCTTTTGCTTACATTTCAGCTCTCAGCAGGGAAGACCGCTGGCAACTCATAAGTCTTCAGTTGTTAATGATGCGGCGGCCGGCTTCCGGGCTTACTCTTTAACAACCAGCTATTCTTCACACAGAATTCTAATCAGTCGATCCTTTTTCGACACCTGCATTCGAATCATTCAGAAAATTTTTAATTCATTAGAAAATTAATAACCAAAACAAAATTAAACGAACCTAAACAAATTCCAAAACGACTCAACGAAACAAAATTAGTAACAAAACAAATCTATCAGAAACAAAACAAATAATGTTTCCGTTCTGCACGTCTAACCAATTCTGTCTTTTAGATGCAGAATTAGAACTTACTATATATTTGTGGGCTGTTCTTGGACCATGGGTGACACCCACATTATAAGCTTTTTAGGGGGAACAGTGGACAGATCAGAATAGATTTTTTTCCAGACGATTGCTATCACCTTCTCCTGTGAGTGCCCCTCCCTCCTCTGAGAAAATGCGGCCGTATCATACATGATCCATTTGCCATATTGTTTTTGTTTGTAGGCATCATTAGGGCCTGTAGGTGCAGTTTCTTACCAACTTTTTCAAGCTGGAATCCAGGCAGATATTAAAAAAAAAAAAAAAAAACACTACAGGAACATTTGCTGACAAGGAACATGCTGATAGAAGAAGCAATGAGAGCAGAGAGATACACTATTGATGCTCCTTCACTGTCCAATTGCAAGCTGGGAGCAGGGAGGTGACCTAACTTTATTGCTTATCTGTAACAAAGAAAAGTTAGGTCACCAGCGATCTTGTACTATGGGGTGAATTTACTAAAACTGAAGAGCAAAAAATCTGGTGCGGCTCTGCAGAGAAACCAATCAGCTTCCAGTTTTTTTTTTAATGTCAAAACTTAACTGACCAAGCTGAGGTAAAGCCTCGTACACACGATCGGATTGTCTGCCAACAAAGCATCAGACTTTTATCCGAAGGGTGTGTGCTGTCAACTTGTCTTGCATACAAATGGTACACAATTGTCTGCCAACAAACACGAACATAGTGACGAACTAGACATACTACAAGCTGATAAAGAGGAAGTTCAATTGTCAGGTGCCACCCTTTGGGCTCCTTCTGCTAATTTCATGTCGCACTTTTCAGTTTGTTTCTGAACGGCCGTTCGCCAACCAGCCATGTTACAGAATCGAAGGAGATAAAGTGTTATTTATTATTGGCCTTGGAGTTATTGCTTTGACCCAAGTCCAGTCCAGGAACAGGAGGAGGAGGAGGATTTCTTGGACTGAAAATTGTTTGCTTTATAAATCATGATCAGTTATATCATATGCCCTTGCTGCGGGAGCTCCAGGAGAATAATCCAGATGATTTTCGGAATTATCTCCGGATGACGGATCCATGCTTTCACCAACTCCTGGCATTGTTGACCCCCTATATTAAGAAGCAGGACACATGCATGAGGCTTTCATTTTATTTTTTGGTTGAATAATGATTTGATTTGGTATATTTTCTATACTTTTGGATGCATAGAATGCACTTTTTGGTTAAGTTCTATTGGCAGATGGTATGTCTAATTTTATTTCTCTTCTTTTTTTAACCACTTACGGACTGGCTGCCGCAGTTTTACGTTGGCTATATGAAAGAGGATATCGTTGTTATGGCAGCAGCTAGCTGCATAACCCCAGTATTCTCTTCTTCAGCGGGCGGTCCGCTACAAGAAAAAAGTGGTCTCTGCAGCGGATTCGCCGCAACATCACTTTTATCAGCGGCGAGAGGGCCCCCCTCCCGCTGCGATCCGGTGCCCTCCGCTGCTTACCAGAGCCATCGGCAGTGGCGGAGGCAATCATGTCCTGTCTCCTGTTAGGTATGGAGACGAGTGTGGGGAAGATGGCCCTCACTCGTCTCCATAACAATGCAGGGCGGATGTGACTTCAAAACGTCACTTATGCCCACAGCTCTTAAAGGGCCATTTTTTACAATTTTTTTTTCTTTTATTGCATTTTAGTGTAAATATGAGATCTGAGGTCTTTTGACCCCAGATTTCATATTTAAGAGGTCCTGTCATGCTTTTTTCTATTACAGGGGATGTTTACATTCCTTGTAATATGAATAAAAATTACATTTTTGTTTTAAAAATAGTGTAAAAATGAAAAATACATTTTAAAAAATATATATTTTTTAAATGCGCCCCGTCCCGACAAGCGAACGCATATGTAAGTAGTGCCCATAGACCTCCTCTGTAAAACATCCAACCTGTAGAATTTTTTAACCATCGCCTATGGAGATTTTTAAGGGTAAAAGTTTGTTGCCATTCCACGAGTGGGCGCAATTTTAAAGCATGACATGTTGGGTATCAATTTACTCAGCGTAACATGATCTTTCATAACTTTACTGTTGTCTTATTTTTTAATTCAAAAAAAGTGTATTTTTTCCCAAAAAAGTGTGCTTGTAAGACCGCTGTGCAAATACAGTGTGACAGAAAGTATTACAACAACCGCCATTTTATTCTCTAGGATGTTAGAAAAAAATGTATAATGTTTGGGGGTTCTAAGTAATTTTCTAGCAAAAAGAAACAGTTTTTGACTTTTAAACAACAAATCTCAGAAAGAGGCTCGGTCCTTAAGTGGTTAAAGCACAATAAAAAAATTGTGGAGAATAATAATAATGTAAAATTAACAAGGGACACCAACATAGTTGTATCTTTGATCTTAAAAACTACAGGATAATGGTGCCCCAAAAAACAAACAAAAAAAAAACAAGCATAATAATATTATTCTTGATATCACTAGAAAATCAAAGCCTTTTAAAATACGTTTGCCAGAACTCCATCAGTATCACCAGCAAAGCAGCTTCATTAATATTCCATTAAAGAAGAGAATGTGCGCTGCATTTTGAGATTTCATAATTTGCCACGGCACGAATGTTAATGCTTCTGGCTCATCCTTGCTTCTGATCATGTGTGTTTGTACTTTGGATTTTTGTCTGACGGACTTGTGTACACACGATCGGAATATCCGACAACAGACATTTGTCTTGGGAAAAAATTATAAGCCTGCCATCCAACATTTGTCCTTGGAAAATCCGACAACAATTGTCCGATGTAGCGTACAAACGGTCAGATTTTCCGCCAACAGCCTATCATCACACAATTCCCGTCGGAAAATCCGATCGCGTGTACGAAGCTTTAGAAGCTGATTGGCTACCATGCACAGCTGCACCAGATTTGCAGGCTCCAGTTTCAGTAAATCAACTCTGTGTCAGAGTTCTGTAAATCTCATGACTGTGGACAGAAATACAATTATTGTGGCAGGTAAAACATCTCTCATTTAGGTATTTCAACATTGTATTTTGTTGTTTGCCTGGAATAAATACTTTAGCTCGTATTGAAAAATCAGAAACACATCGACAAATACTGAAACATGTGTTCCACGGGGATTTCTATTGCTGTTAAAGTTTAAGTTCACCTTAGGAACATGTTAATGTTTCACCCATATTTAGGGTGGAACATGTAACATGATCCAGCTCCTGCCCCATCTCCATTCCCAATCTCCCTGTGACAGCAGGTGGGGGTTCTTCTCCCCGCAGCTGCTGTCACTTTTTAAAAACAGCTTCGCTGTGTGTGGCTCTGCCCACACAGCTACATCATTCATATATTCCTATGAATGAATAAACTACAAGTACTGTTCTCCACTGCAGAAGACTGACTTGTAGTGTCAATAGGCTGCGGGGGCATCGATGAGTGCTCTCGTAGTCCAATGACATGTCCTCTGGCCTTCAAATAGAAAGCCCTTACAGAGGTATGGGCTGAAAGGTAGAGGACATGTCTGCAGGAGCCCACATTGCACCCGAGATCTACTGATAAATGCACATTTTTTTTTTCAAAAATATGTCCATATATTATCTTTTCTGTAAAGGTGAACATAGTCTTTAATAGATAGAGTTTACGCTAAGTAAGCAGAAACTTAGGAAGTCACTGTGTGTTGGAGAAATCCATCTATAATACTAGCTGCACATTCTTCAATATTGCCACCACCAAAGCATACCTCCCAACTTTCTGAGATGGGAACAAGGGACACCTATTAGCAAAAGTATGTAGGCATAGGATACCCCCGCCACAGCCCCTTAACCACATCAATACAGGGCACTTACACCCTCTTCCTGCCCAGGCCATTTTTCAGCTTTCAGAGCTGTCACACTTTCAATGACAATTGCGCGGTCATGCTACACTGTAACTATGTGATATTTTTATAATTTTCTTCACACAATTAGAGCTTTCTTTTGGTGGTATTTAATCACTCCTGGGTTTTTAAATTTTTTCCTAAAAAAAAAAAAAAAAAATGTTGAAAAAAAAAGTTTTTCTTAGTTTCTGTCAGTAAATTTTGTAAATAAGTAATTTTTCTCCTCCACTAATGGGCACTGATGAGGCAGCACTGATGTGCACTGATAGGCTGCACTGATGGGCACTGATGAGGTGGCACTTATGGGCACTGATTAGCTGGCACTGATGAGGAGGCACAAATATGCCGCACTTATGGGCACCGATAGGTGGCACTGATATGTGGCACTGGTGGGCACAGATAGGCGGCACTGGTGGGCACGGACAGGCAAAACTGATGGGCAGCACTGATGGGCACACATTGGCATTGATGGGTGGCATTCATGAGCAGCAGTTATGAGCATTGATGGGCAGCAATGATGGGCATTGATGGGCAGCTCTGATAGCCAACACTTACTGGCATCACTAATAGCCACTGATTGCGGGTACTTGTGGGCACTGATTGCTGGCACTTGTGGGCACAGATTGGTGGCAATTGTGGGCACTGGTTGGCTCCCATTGCTGGCAGTGGTGGCACAGTTCTGGCACTGGCAGGCACTTAATTGTAATCAGGGCACTGATCAACAGTGCCCTGATTTGCCCTGATTACACCCCTACCTGTCCCCTGTGAGGAGATGCTCCTGATCGGCTCTCCTCTCCCCACACTCTGTCAGTGTGAGGCAAGGAGCGCCGATTACTGGCATCTCCGTGTTTACATGTGACCGGCTGTGATTGGACACAGCTGATCACATGGTTAAAGAGCCTCGACTCTTTACACACATCGGGGTCACGCCGTGTCTTAGTTTCACATCGTGGCCGCGATTGGCGCACTGTGTGCCCCTGGGGGGCACGCAACAGCGGTCGTTCTGGGGAGCCGTCATATGACAGCCCCCCAGAACAAGAGCTGCACCGCCCAGCCGTCATTTGACAGCCGGCTGTCTGGAAGTGGTTAAAGGAGAGTTATAGAAATAAAAAATAAGAAAATGGTTAAACCCACAAGTGATTTTATACCACTACTATTCCTTTATACTGGCTTTTGAAATTTACAGATGCAGCAATTTAGAACTTGTATAAAAGGTAAAACACTTTTTGATAGATAATTAATACATTTATATACAACTACTGCATATAGTTTAGACCAAAATGAGGGACACATGAGGAGGAAAGAGGGACAGAGAGACTTTTTTCCAAATCAGGGACAGTCCCTCGAAATCAGGGACAGTTGGGAACTATGCCAAAGGTAACTGGCCTTATGCAGATTTACATTGTGGTTAAACGATGACTGCTTAGATCTATATCTCTCCCACCTAAAATTTACAGAAAGACGAAAACACAATTTCCCCTTTTTTTAGAAAAATGTATCGTAGCCAGACACTATGAATAAAAAAAAATGTAAAAAAAGTTTCCAACAGTAACTGTATTAAGTATGACTAACCAACATTTGAAGAAAAGCACTGAAAAAAACTGTTATCAGAAGACAATTATAACGCAGTGATAACACATCTTTGGACCACCTGGTTTTCCCTCTTTTATAACGGTACAGTACAGCTGTAACATGCAGAGGTGAAGCTTGTCACCAGCCTCTAGGGTTAATGTAGATTTGGGTTAGGGGAACCGATAATGGTAGCGGCAAGTTTGGTATCACTATTGTATATTGATAGTATCCCCTACTAGTATTGCTGTGGCATTTTATGGTAGAAAGGGGCATTACATAGGCAGGCTAATTCTAATCAGAACTTGAAAGAATGCAAACATGTAATGAAAACAATAATAGCGCCCTGTGCACAGTGAGTGTAGTGTGCAATACATAGGCAAACATACAAAATAGAATACAATTATATACAGAATTTACACATTTCCTTTTCAATTACAATATATGACTAATTTACAGATCAGAAAGTAGGCTCTTTAGGCTCTTAATTGTATTGATTTTTATGAAGCTCCAATTATAGATCCTATCCAGTTATAGATCATATATAGATTGTCCAGTTATAGAGCATATATATAAATATATGTGTGTGTATATATATATATATATATATATATATATATATATATATATATATATATATATGTAAATCAATTTTTTTTTTAACAAATTAATTAATATACTCTATTATAGAGTAAAATTAGCACTGAGATTTGTGAAATTTTGCACAGAGTCAGCCATACTATAAGACTTGAAATATACATATACTGCTCACAATAAAGACTATGGTTTTTTTTAACCACTAAAGTATAAACAATGTTATGTGTTCATGGCTGACATCCTTAAAGTGTTTATTGTAATCGTAATTTGATAAAATAACATACTGTGAATGTTTTCACTGGGTTTACCTAAAAGTGGCATTGTGTTAGTATCTTTAAAGATATCATTAATAGCAATTATAATGATGTCTATCTAGTGTAGAAAAAAAGTATCCTGTAAGGAAGTGGATATTTAATTGACACCGACAATTGGTGCTGATGATGCTGCGCTGTGGGCTCACTGATAATTACTGAGAATAAATATAAAGTGCAAAAATACAAATAAAGTATTAATAAAAAAGGCTAATAAAAAAACACAGTATGGTCTATGATAAAGTGCATGTGCAGATGAATGTGAAATATCATCTCAAAAAACAGTAGCACATAATTAGGCTAAAGTGCAGAGTGCAAAACAGTGCCTGTGCATACATAGAAAAGTAACAATAGTGATATAATGAATCCAAAAGAAAAATAAACATTTGAGGATGCACCCCAAGCTAGGGTGGTCAGTAATAAACCAGTATAAAAATACAGAAAATTTCATAAAATATTGTCCAAAGTGAGTAATGAGTGATGATTCCCTTTACCGTGGATGGTGCCATGAAAACGGCCAGTGTCTAGCCAATCCAAGCTGTAGTGGCACCTGAATGTGCACTAGTCCCTCACCTTACTGCTGTAAGGTTACAGTATAACTTGAATCTGATGCTTGAAAAGAACCCAGGGGGTCTTCAATTGGTCCCTCTAATGGTAAACACATCGGTGCCTCTTTATCACCTCTCAAGTACTCCAATATACCTCGGAATGGGTGCAGCCTCCTTTCAAGTGTGGTACACTCGGGACAGTATGGATGAAAGAAAGATCCCAGATATTATAATACTGCATTGACTAGCGTTTATTAAAATAACGTGATACAAACACTCACATTTGAAAAAAATTATCTATCCGATCATGATAAAAAATTATCTCCACAAGCCGCGAGCTCTTCTACCTGTGTCACCTCTGGTCTGTGCCTATTGCTCCAGTTCCGATGCGTATTGTCACACCATGTGACTTCATCAGGGGATAACTGTTAATCCATGATGAAGTCATGTGTTGTGACGATACGCATTGGGATTGGAGCAAAAGGGAGCCACAAGAGGTGGGTTAGCTCACACTAGGAACCGCACTGCATTTGCGGTTTCCATGCGGGCCGCATTTTCAGAGAAGATGCAGGAACCTTTTCCCTACGTTTTTAGGAGACGCAGAACACGGTTCGCAGAACCACACAAGGGTGGACCTAGTTTTACAAGTGTTAACCTTGTATGCCCAGCTCAGTGAACTTTGCTAAGTCAACAGTGTCTACTGCTTTAGTAAATCAGCCCCTATGGCTTTATGAAATGAAGTAGGATAGGTTTTCAATGCAAAACAAAACTGCATAAAGTTAAATTTGCTAGTGCAGCATGTGTTTTCATTGTCCTGATATCTGATGACAAAGTTTAGGCTTGCATATTGTTCAAAACCAACAAGTCACATGTCATGTACTGTTATTTTCACTAAAGATCTCTCTCATGATAGCTAATCTAAAACATTATTTAAAGTGTAACTTAACTCCCAAAAGGAGTTTGACCATCCCCCCCCCCAACAAGCAGAATAGTGGGATTTTTTCTTTCTTTCTTTTTTAGCCCCCACCTCCAGGGCCATTTCTAGGCCAGAATGATGTGTTTCTGCCCCTCCGGCCTCCTGGGATACTTACATCATATTTCCAGAAGGCTGTAGTATCGACACACAGCATGGCTGGGGGAGGGCTGAATTCTATGGTTCGTGCCCTCAGCAAAGTTCACCCAACATGCAGCAATCAGTGGGTGGGAAGCCTGCCAAATGCTACACCACTACCACTGGGGTTAAAGCAGGCAACAAGGAGGCGTTGTATTGCTTCCCCACTGCCTGTCAGTAGCCTCTGGAGCACGATCGTGTGTTGCATATCTAAATCTACCGTTAGGCAGGCTATACACAGAGTGAATTTCTTTCTTTCAACATCATCAACATCAGCATTTTTTTTTTTTGCTATTCTGCTTATAGTCAGCTGAAATCTGTTTGATTGCTATGGGCTACTGCACTTTACACTTTCTACCCTATTAAAAGATGGATTTACCTTTTGAAAAAATACCTCACCCCCTCTGACCCCATTAACCACTTCAGCTCTGGAAGATTTACTCCGCTTCATGACCAGGCCATTCCTTGCAATACGGCACTGCATTATTTTAACTGACAAGTGCGCGGTCATATAACACTTTACCCAAGTAAAATATCTGTTGTTTTTTACCCACACATAGAGCTTTCTTTTGGTGGTATTTGATCACCTCTGCATTTTTATTTTTTTGCGCTATAAACAAAAAATGACCATCAATTTAGATACAAAGCTAATATTTTTTACTTTCTGCTTTAAAACATATCCAATAAAAAATTATTTTTTTAAAATCTAATTTCTTCATCAAGTATGGACAATATGTACTCTGCTACATATGTTTGATAAAAAAAAAATCCCAATGTGCGTATATTGATTGGTTGAATAAAGCCTGAGAACAGTGGGCAGACAGACATATGCCAGTCCTCAATCTCACCAGGTTCTGATACTAGAAGATTTTCTCCTTGCTGGATTTCTCTAAATTTAAATTATGGAGAATAAAGAAAGAGGAATGAGACTCAGAGTCATTAAGCTATATGAAAGAACAGCAGGTGAGAAAACCCCAAAGTGTCCACTCACAATTGAAATGTCTGATTTGGGCTGACTAAAGCTGGCCATACACCTATAGATTATCTACAGATTTTCTATGGTTAGATGGAAAAAGTGCAACAGATTTCTCAATGTTCGCTAAACTGTGTGGGTGGAGGAATCTCCCACTTTTTCCATCTAACCATAGAAAATCTGCAGATAATCTATAGGTGTACGGCCAGCTTTAGCCATTGCCTATTCCTTAAAAGGGTACTACCTATTTCATACAATGGTCAGTAATTTGTCACATGACAAAGGATGTCAAATTGAAAAAACAAAAACAAAAAAAAACTGAAATCAGCACAGTAAAGTGTTCAATGCATTATCTACAATCAGAGCATGAACATTAAGTTACAAAACCTAAATAACATTTAATTTCACTATGATGATTTAAAAATAACTTATTAGTATTGCTGGAACATGGATTAAAAATGCTAATTGTTTGTAACTGTGGATCCTGGATTATTTATAGTGAAATCTTTTTTTATTACTCATTGAGTATCCTGAGAATGTTTATTTACCAGTCTGGTGCTCATACTATAATTTCACAGTTACTATAATTTGACTTGTGTTTTTTTTTTCTAACTACCTTTATCACTGTGTCTCATGTGTTTGCTTCTCCTGTACAATATCATTAGAGTGCACTTTAATGACTATGTGAAACTGCATTATTTTCATTAAACACTATGTTGTAATAACTGTCTTAAGAGTATTTTCATCCATATAAGTATTAAAGGGCACCTATAAATGGCTTCTAAAATGCTTCAAATCCTACCAGTCTCAAAATGTAATACAAAATATAGTTTATTGGTAATCCTGCAGAAAAAAAAAAAACGTAGAATTAAAGTATAACTAAAGGCAAAACTTTTTTTGTTTTTGTTTTGGATAGAGTGGAGAATGATTAGAGCCCCGGTCAATTTTTATTGCTGTCTGTGCCCCCGTTAAGGAGATTCCCCTTCTCTATTTGTCCTGTTTACTATTATCATTGAAAGTGAAGTTAAAAGAAAACTATCCAAATTATGGGTTGTCCCCAGAAAAGTAATATTACTAGTATAAACTAGTTCTGGTGATCTGGGGGTCCCCAAGAAATTCCTTTTAATTTGCAGGGATTTCCTCTCACTTCCTGTTTGGCTATGGGACAGGAAGTGAAGGGAAATCTCCAATTTGGCCGATAGGGGGGATTAGCGCTGCTAAAACAACGGTAAAGCGGAGCTAACAATAGCGCAATTTTACCGCCGGTACCTGCCCCAGTGTGAAAGGGGCCTTAGCTGCGACTTGCATGGTCATTTTTCATCCTACTCTCATCCAGGAGAGGCTGTCATACTGAAAGTGAGCAGTCTTCTTCCCTGGTACACTATTGGACAGACTTTGAAGTTGAAGTCTTTGCGAACGAAACGCATAGGTTTAATACGCTGGTTCAAGCCACATTTTACTGCGCATTTTACCTGTTCAATTGAACAGTTTTTAGAGAATATTCATTCGTTTGGATATTTTTACTTTAATAAATTCCATAATTTGGATTTATGATATGTGAGGGCTTTTTTTCTCCCTCTTATGCCTTGAAATTATTACTACCATCTGGAAGAATTGTAGCCGGTGAGTCGTGTCCTTGACCTCTTTGTGGTCAGCACACAAGAAGACACAGCACCCTACCCCAGAAGGCTTATCCATTTCCAGGATAATTGGAGTTTTGGATTCCCCACTAGCCTGCAGAGGAAGGAACCGAATGCTTCGCTCTTGGAGTGGAATACCACGTTTCCAGTCCAGCTAGATGCTTGATTGACCCACCGCCGTATGGTGAGTTGGGTCCATCATTTTTGGTAAGAGTACCCCCCCCCCCCCCCATTCCTCAAAGGTGGAGGCACTCCCAGGTGTAACTGAAAACCACTCATCACATCTATTTGAGAGACTGTCACACATCAATAGTGACAGTGTTCTTTATACAATTCTATATATTTGCATTTGATGTCTGGACTTCATGGACTCCCATGTTTTTTGTAATATGTTACTCTGAAATCTCTGATTTTTTTATGTTAATGGTATTGACATATATCTCTAAACTTCACCCCCAGTAACACTATTGCAATTATCATTTTATTTGCTATTTTCTCACATATATATATATATATATATATATATATATATATAGGGTTTGTATCAGTACCTTTACAGTATATTGTGCCTATATTGATTATAAATTAATATTAGATCACTCAAGCTGGTTTAAAAACAGTATGTTTTTGTTTTTCACTTTATGCGACTTTGTGTGCAACTCCTTATCACATTTGTGTTTTTTATACACTTCTTGTGTTGAATGTATATATTTTTGTGCTCTTTATTATAAGAGACATATTATACTTTTAGAGCATATATTTTCCCATAAGATTGGTTGGGTATAATCACTTAAGATACACTATTAGCGCTACACTTTTACCCACCTAAATAAATATCTGAAAAGTGTGGTGTGCATTTGTATTCAGCCCCACTGAGCCAATACTTTGTAGAACCACCTTTCGCTGCAATTACAGCTGCAAGTCTTTTTGGGGATGTCTCTACCAGCTTTGCACATCAATAGAGTGACATTGCCCATTCTTCTTTGCAAAATAAGTCAAGCTCTGTCAGATTGGATGGAGATCATCTGTGAACAGCAATTTTCACGTATTGCCACATATTCTCAATTGGATTTAGGTCTGGACTTTGATTGGGCCATTCTAACACATGAATATGCTTTGATCTAAACCATTCCATTGTAGCTCTGGTTGTATGTTTAGGGTCATTGTCCTGCTGGAAGGTGAACCTCCACCCTAGTCTCAAGTCTTTTGCAGACTCTAATTCTGCGTACAGACGATCGGACATTCCGACAACAAAATCCTGGATTTATTTCCGACGGATGTTGGCTCAAACTTGTTTTGCATACACACGGTTGCACAAATGTTGTCGGAAATGACGAGCGTCAGGAACGCGGTGACGTACTACACTTACGACGAGCCGAGAAAAATGAAGTTCAATAGCCAGTGTGGCTCCTCTGCTTGATTACAAGCATGCATGGAATTTTGTGCACCGGAATTGTGTACACATGATCGGAATTTACAACTACCAATTTTTGTGGTCAAAAAATGTGAGAACCAGTTTGCAAAATTTGTTTGTCGGAAATTCCGACAAAAATTGTCTGATGGAGCCTACACACGGTCGGAATATCACAACATGCTCACATCGAACATTTGTTGTTGGAAATTCCAACCGTGTGTATGTGGCATTACAGGTTTTCTTCTAAGATTGCCCTGTATTTGGTGCCATCCATCTTCCCATCAATTCTGACCAGCTTCCCTGACCCTGATGAAGAAAAGCATCCCCATAACATGATGCTGCCATCACTATGTTCAGGGTGATGTGCAGTGTTAGTTTTCTGCCACACAAAGTTTTGATTTTAGGCCAAAATGTTAAATTTTGGTCTCATCTGACCAGAGCACCTTCTTCTACATGTTTGCTGTGTCCCCCACATGGCTTCTCGCAAACTGCAAACGGGACTTCTTTTAGCTTTCTTTCAACAATGGCTTTCTTCTTGCCACTCCTCCATAAAGGCCAGATTTGTGGAGTGCACAACTAATATTTGTCCTGTGGACAGATTCTCCCACCTGAACTGTGGATCTCTGCAGCTCCTTTAGAGTTACCATGGGCCTCTTGGCTGCTTCTCTGAATAATGACCTCCTTGCCCGGCCTGTTGGTTTAGATTGACAGCCATGTCTTGGTGGGTTTGCAGTTGTGCCATACTCTCCATTTTAGGATGATGGATTTAACAGTGCTCTGTCAGATGTTCAAAGCTTGGGATATTTTTTTATAACCTAACCCTGCTTTAAACTTCTCCGCAACTTGATCCCCAACCTGTCTGATGTGTTCCTTGGCCTTCATGATGCTGTTTATTTACTAAGGTTCTCTAAAAAACAAACCTCTCAGGGCTTCACAGAAAAGCTTTTTTTATACTGAGATTAAATTACACACAGGTGGACTCTATTTACTAATTAGGGGACTTCTTAAGCCAATTGGTTCCACTAGATTTTAGTTAGGGGTATCAGAGTGAAGGGGGCTGAATACAAATGCATGCCACACTTTTCAGATATTTATTTATAAAAAAAAATTGAAAACCATTTATCATTTTCCTTCCACTTCACAATTATGTTCCACTTTGTGTTGGTCTATCACATAAAATCCTGATAAAATACATTATCGTTTTGGGTTGTAACATGACAAAATGTGGAAAATTCCAAGGGGTATGAATACTTTTTCAATGCACTGTATGTACAGTGTATGGCCAACATTACCTTTAAAGTAATTTAGGTAATAGTTTTGTAAATACTTCCGATGATGGTCATATGTATGTAGCGCCACCCCCTGTAGGAGCCGCTGGATAGGGTGGGTCCTCTACTTTTTGCCTCAACCTTCTCAAACACCTCAGCCCCACTGAGGCCGCGTACACACGCGGGGACTGTTCGCTGAAACTGTCCGCTGAAACCAAGTTTCAGCGGACAGTCCGCTCGTGTGTGGGCTTTCAGCGGACAGTTTCAGCGAACAGTCCGCTGAACAAGGTTTTTCGGAAATTCCGAAAAACTGTCCGCTGAAACCTTGTTTCAGCGGACAGTCCCCGCGTGTGTAGGCTTGTTCGTCAAACAAAGTTGCGCGCATGCTCAGAAAGGATTTTCACGCCGAAAGTTATAATGCAGTGTATAGGACGTCGTATTTTTCGTCCCGTCGTACGTGCCGTTCACGTCATCGCGCACGGTTTCAGCAAACTGTTCGTCCGTCGTGTGTGGCCATGTCCGTCCATGCTAATTTTGAGCGGACTGTTTGCCGAAACTGTTTGACGGACAAAGTTGGGCGAACAGTCCCCGCGTGTGTACGCGGCCTGACACACCGGGTTGAGTGTACAAACATACAATATCACAAATCCTTGAAAGCAAAACTTACCCAATAGTAGTGCTACATCAAAGAAAACAGGCACCCAAGTAGTAAAAGCAAACTTAATATATTGTCACCTAATAGTTTGGTAACTAGGCAGGCATAAAATGGGTTAACAATGGTGATAACACAGTTTAGTATACAAAGTGATTAACAGTAAGGACTAGGCATAAGATGACATTTGGGAACCAGATCAGCATAAACAGGAAAAAAGGCCACCTCAAATGCAGCAGTGACCAGCAGTAAAAAAAAGTGCTTGAACTATACTGCCAGAATACATTTATGGTGGCAATGCTAGTCTGTCCAAAAGAAAGCAGAGGGGCTGGGGAACAAAGGGGGCTTGCAGATTAGTTATTACAGGAGGGGCAGTCCTTTGAGACGTTCTTCTGCTGGCTATTGTTGGGGCACTTTAAAGGTGTCTTTGCACTTAACAGCAGTCCCAATTAACCTGCATGCAGTATAATTAATAGAGGACTGGAGTTGGGGACTTAGCTTTGCTAGCTAACCCTTACTATCCCATATAAGGATCCAAGAGGCCTGAGGCTTTGCAGGCATTACCCCGTACTATGGTTTTACCTTAAATGTGTTTTTGGTGTACTTTGGAACATGATTGGCCATTATGTGTATACTCAAGATGTATTGTTCTACTCATGCAATAATTGAATGTATTTGTACATCATATACTCTGTTTGTATATTTTGGCAACCAATAAATCCTTATTATGATCACCAAACTAACCTACTGTAACCTTGTGCTTCATTTAAAGTCCCACCCCATTGTTCGCTCTCCCCTCTTGATCTGCATGCAGTATAGGTACAGTATATGTAGGTACAGTATAATCCTGGCACAGGTGCAAGGTAGATATGGTTCAGATGCAGTTAAGGTTTGGTATAATGTGGTATAGGGTTGGTATAGGTGCAATCTAAGTTTGGAATAAGTGCAGTATGGACTGAGTCAGGGGTGGGCTGACAACTCATGGGGCTCCCGGGCAATAGAAGATTATGGCGCCCTCAGGCTTACAGATGGCCATCATGGAGTAAGTAACAAACAAGACAACATATAGAGTACAGCTGTCAGGATGAGCGCCATGCTCACATCAGAGTCCTCCCTTACACCAAAGGCCCAACATTTTCCCTATACATCACAGTCCACAGAGTGCCACCTTACAGCAGAGCCCCCAGAGTGCCACCTTATGGCAGAGCTCCCAGAGTGCCACCTTACGACAGAGCCCCCGGAATGCCACCATATGGCAGAGCCCCCCCAGTGTGCCACCCTATGGCAGAGCCCCCACAGTGTCACCTTCCATCAATGTCCCCTTACACACACCTTTGTACCTCAGTGTTTGGTGTGGCTGGCAGCTGGCGGGAAAAGGCTTTTAATTCGAAAAAAAAATCCACTTGTTACAGCCTCTGAACTGCGCAAGTGAGTCGTAGAGCCAGTGGAATAGTTAACTGCTTCGGTTGGCCTCAGATTGGGCAGTAAGGCATGTGAATAAAAGCCATGCTTGACATGTGCCAAGATGTCACTGCACAGGTGTGCACCCAGACCTGACCTGCTGCCTGATCCGAGGCCGAGCTCTGCAGTAGACCAATCAGATGGCTCCAAATGGCAACAGGTGCATTTTTTCACGGGCACAGGATTGTTAAATTGACTTCTGTTGAGCAGCAACAGGCACACATGGAACATACAGTATATGCACAGTATACATACACATAGACACACACACAGTATACATACAGTAAACACACAGATGCACACATGCACAGTATACATACACACATAAAGTATACATACACACACACATACAGTAAAACACGGACAGAAGAGGCACAAATCAGCTGAAGAGGATCAGCAGCATTGAAATGCAAAGAAAGATTTAAAAAAATAAAAATCATACACACACAGAGTATATATATATATATATATATATATATATATATACACTATACATACAGTATACACACACAGTATACATACAGTATACACACACAGTATACACACACATACACAGTGTGCATGCATAGACACACACATACAGTATACACACACACACACAGTATACATACAGTATACACACATACACACACAGTATACATACAGTACACACACAGTATACATACAGTATACACACATACACACACAGTATACATACAGTACACACACACAGTATACATACAGTATATACACACACGGTATACATACAGTATACACACACAGTATACATGCAGCATACACACACAGTATACATACAGTATACAGCACATACAGTATACACACAGTATACATACAGTATGCACACACACAGTATACATAAAATATACACACACACACAGCATACATACAGTATACACACACAGTATACATACAGTATACACACACACCAGCACTTTTCACCCAAAAATCAGCCTGATTGAACACAGTGCTGTCCCCATCTCCTGGCATGCTGGTACTTGTAGTACAACAGCAGCTCACAGATACATTAGGTGGTAATGCAGGAGGGGACTGTGCCTGTGGATTGGTGGGCAAGTAATGAGTAGGGAGGTGTTGTAAAGATTGGGGGAGACATTCAGGACATGCCCTTCCTCCGGGAGCATTCTACTTCTCACACACAAAATCAATCTAACTGCTTCAGAGACAGAAGGAGCCCTGCTAGAGAAAACACATCTTCCCCCTCCCTCTCTGCTCACCAGGGTAAGCCACTGACAAGAATCCATTTTGTACATTCCTGCTCCTGTATCAAATAAGCCACGCTGTGGAATGGGGCATGTACAGCGTGTTCCTATTGGCTGAGGGGGCAGCGCAGAGGCGGAGCAGATATAGCCTTGGGATTTTCACATCAAAAGCATGTCGGTGTTGGACATTTCAGGGACAGATGTAAAAAAGCACAGACATACTGTCCCTGGTTTTACTGAGGCTGGCCACCCTGATGGGGCCCGAGGGCCCGAATGGTCAGTCTGCCCCTGGACTGAGTACATTTGGGGGTTAATTTACTAAAACTGGAGAGTGCAAAATCTGGTGCAGCTTTGTATAAAAACCACTCAGCTTCCATTTTTTTTATCTGATTGGCTACCATGCAGAGCTGCAGCAGATTTTGCACTCTCAAGTTTTAGTAAATCAACACCTTGGGGTCCTGCTCTCAGCGGTTTCAGTCTCTGCTAGCAGTATCAGCAATAGATGAATGGCCCTCTTATCAGGCCCTAGGATGACCTCTTGCTGTAACAGAGAGGGCCCCTCTGTCTCTCCCTGAAAGCCTCCAGTAATCAGCAGTTGGAAGTGGAGGGTGCAGCAGTGCGGGTGTTTCAATGTGGGTGGTTCTGCGCTGCCCCCCAGATGTCCTCACTCCCAGACTCAGGCTCAGATCTCTGCTGGTATGGTCTCCAGCAGGCAGGCGAATATCCAGACAGAGGTGCTCTCCCTCTAATTCCATCCGTGCTAAGAGAGAAGAATTTTCCTGGACAGTTTAATTAAAAATCATCTCTCCACTCCTCTTGCTGCACTCTGCATATTGGGATTTGTAGTGTAACCATTACAGTGTAGCCATTATATGGCTGCCGTCTCAAACTACAACTCCCAGCATTCTCAATACTTTGCATAGGCTTGCTTGGCTTGAGAAAGTGCAGAGGCGGACCCTGCTGGTCAGAGGAGAATGGTGCAGCTTAACATCACTTATCTCAGGAGAGGGAAAGAAGGATATAAGGCAATGTCTCCTTCTCCATATTACTGTAGCCCAGCACCTTGCTACATGTATATTTATATCATTTTTATTTAGTTTTATTTTTTACAGGTACTTATATAGCGCCATCAATTTACGTGCATTACATATATATTTTGTACACTCACATCAGTCTCTGCCCTTAAGGAGCTTACAATCTAAGGTTCCTAACTCACATTCATTCACAAATTAAGGCCATTTTAGAGAGGATCCAATTACCCTACCAGCATGTCTTTGGAGTGTGGGAGGAAACCCACACAGGCACAGGGAGAGCATGTAAACTCCAGGCAGGTAGTGTTGTGGTTGGTATTTGAAGCAACAACCCTAGTGCTCCTAGGCGGAAGTGCTAACCACTTATTTAAAGTGCTGTTCCCATACGGAAATTCAAAATTCCACCTCCTGGCAGATGTCTATACATACCTTCCCCTTACCCCCGTGCCAATCCGTTCTCGCTGAGAAAGAAAAATGACATACCTGGTACAACCAGTGTTTGGGGAGCTCATGGCTTCCACTGGACGACACTGGTGTTTGTCAACTGACTGCTCAGACTTGGCAATTGCTGAAAGCATTTTGAAAACAAGCAAACACGAATACTGATGTATTTTCAGCACTGTTTTAAGAAAAGTAGCTCCAGCAACTGCAGCACAGGCGCGCCCATTATTTTTTATGTACAGCTCTGTAGTAATGTCTGCGAGTGGTACCTCTCTAGCCATTGCACTACGTACAAAATGAGTTATTACTGTGGTCCAGTAAGGACAGGGAGAGTGCCCAGTAATGAGGGTAGGGGTGGAGTAGAGGGACAATAAAAGAGGGCCAATAAATGGCACCTAGGTCCAAAAATTCCAAGCAGTAGATTCCAGCATCCAATCTAATTGTCTTTTTGGTATTTTGCCACTACGGTACTATCACTATTAGTGTTATTTTAAGGGCTGTAAAGATAAATCAACATACAAGTTGAATCACAGAGATTACCGCACAACTCCCTAAAATACCAATGCTTCCGGTTGAAAATAACTGTAATGCCGGGTACACACGACCCGGACTTTCCAGCAGAAAAGGTCTGACGGAATCATTTCACTGGATATTCCGATCGTGTGTGGGCTTCATCTGACTTTTTCTTTTTCGAAAATTCTGACGGACCTAGAAATAGAACATGTTTTAAATGTTTCCGACAGAATCAATACCTATCGGGAAAACCGTTCATCTGTATGCTTTACCGACGGGTCAAAAATGACGCAAGGGCAGCTATTATTGGCTACGGGCTATTGAACTTCCTTCTTCTAGTCCCGTAGTACGTCATCACGTTCTAATTGAACGGACTTTGGTGTGATTGTGTATACGCAAGTCCATTTCAGTGGAACTCCGTCGGAACTCTGTCAGAAAAACCGTCAAAGTTTATTCTGACGGAAAAAGTGGTCGTGTGTACGCGCCATTACAGTTTCAATATGTTTCTACTAAGAGGCCAGAGTCCTTTGAAGCAGTGAAAAAAATTATACTTCATAAGATAAACTAACAATTTATGAGAGGATATGGATTTTCAGCACTTAAATTGTCATTTCATGTGGAAAAATAAAGATCACATACTTAAACAATGATTATGTTTCTGAAGTGAACATTTCTAGGTAAACATTATTATGTGATAACATAAAGAAAAGGTAAAATAGCTCATACATCTTAGCAAATAAAGCGTACAAGGTCTTTCACAGGTTAACCACTTAAGGACCGAGCCTCTTTTTGAGATTTGTTGTTTACAAGTCAAAAACATTTTGTTTTGCTAGAAAATTACTTATAACCCCCAAACATTATAAAAAAAATTCTAAAACCCTAGAGAATAAAATGGCGGTCGTTGCAATACTTTCTGTCACACCGTATCTGCGCAGCCGTCTTACAAGCACACTTTTTTTGGAAAAAATACACTTTTTTGAATTAAAATAAGACATCAGTAAAGTTAGTCCAATTTTTTTTTTAATATTGTGAAAGATAATGTTACGCCGAGTAAATTGATACCCAACATGTCACGCTTCAAAATTGTGACCGCTCATGGAATTGGCAACAAACCTTTACCTTTAAAAATCTCCATAGGCAACGTTTAAAAAATTTGACAGTTTGCATGTTTTGAGTTACAGAGGAGGTCTAGGGCTAGAAAGATAGCGGTGATACCTCACATGTGTGGTTTGAACACCATTTTCATTAGTGGGCGATACTCACGAATGCATTCACTTCTGTACGCGAGTTTGGTGGGACTGGGCGCGTTTAAAAAAAAAAATGTTCTTATTTATTTTATCTTTTATTTTTTATTTTTACACTGTTCTTTTAAAAAAAAATTGTGTCACTTTTATTCCTATTACAAGGATTGTATACATCCCCTGTAATAGAAAAAAAGCATGACCTCTTAAATATGGGAAATGCAATTAAAATGCAATAAAAAATAATAATTTAATTACTTCTCGCCCGGTCAATAGCAGATTGATGTCCAGGAAGTGGTTCTGTTATCCTGACTGGGCGTCATATGACGTCCTTCAGGATAACAGCTGCCACGCGCCCGTGTGGAGGCTCTTTACCACGTCATTACAGCTGATCACGATGTCACAATGTCAACAGGAAAAGCCGTTGATTGGCTTTTCCCCACTCACGTCTGACCGGCGATCAGCGGCTCTCCTGACGGGGGGGGGGGGGGTCTGCGCTGATTATTTATCAGCGCAGCCCCCCCCCCTTGGATGCCCAGACTAGAGCACCAGGAGAGCCACCAGGACCACCAGGAAAGGGGGCAACATGCGGATAGCCAGGTACGTACCCCATGGTCATCCACATGTGCAAATCCTGCTCAATCTATGCCAATCAGTGCCCACAAATGGGCACTGACTGGCACCATTATATAACATATGATGCCCAGCAATGCTCCCCATCAGTGTCATCAGTGCCATCAAACAGTGTCCATCAGTGCCACCTATCAGTGCCCATCCATGCCCATCAGTGCCCATCTGTGCCACCCATAAGTACCCATCAGTGCCGCCTATGAGTGTCCATCAGTGCCGCCTACACATGCCTATCAGTATCGCCTATGAGTGCCCATCAACGCCGCATACCAGTGCCACCTATCAGTGCCCATCAGTACCCATCAGTGCCACCTATCAGTGATCATCAGTGCCCGTCAGTGTGACCTCATCAGTGCCACCTCATGGTGCCACCTCATCAGTGCCCATCAGTGCCACCTTATCAGTGCCCGTCAGTGCAGCCATATCAGTGACCATCATTGCAGAAGAAAACCTACTTATTTACAAACATTCTTAACAGAAACAAAGAAAAACTTGTTTTTTTTCAAAATTTTCAGTCTTTTTTTATTTGTTGCGTAAAAAATACAAACCGCAGAGGTGATCAAATACCACCAAAAGAAAGCTCTATTTGTGGGAACAAAATGATAAAAAATTTTGTTTGGGTACAGCATAGCTTGACCGCGCAATTGTCATTCAGATTGCAACAGCGCTGAAAGCTGAAAATTGGCTTGGGCAGGAAGGTGTCTAAGTGCCTGGTATTGAAGTGGTTACAATTTAAGTTTTTTTAAATGTCCCTTTAAGAGCTATGACATTGCTTCCGCCCTTTAATATTATGTAGATCCCCTCACTCGTCTCCATATCAAGCAAGGGGAAACATTCGATCGCCTCCAATGCTGCCGACGGCTCCGGTAAGCGGTGGAGGGCACCGGAGCACGGCAGGAGGGGGGCCCTCTCCCACCGCCGATAAAAGTGGTCTTGTGGCGAATCTGCTGCAGAGAGCACTCTTATCGGAAAGTGGACCGCTGGCCGAAGAAGAGGATACCGGGGGTTATGGCAGTTTGCTGCTGCCATAACAACGATATTCCTCTTCAAACTTAGGACGTATATAACGTGCGGCGGTCCGTAAGTGCTTAAATTACTATTTCAGGCAGAAAAAAAAACAATTGCTAAGCAATCTTGGTGATTTCAATGTTTTTAGAAGACATTTGCCCCCTTGTGACGTCACCACCCGGTGCATGCCGGGATGGTGACATCACAAGGAGGCGGGTCCACTGGTTGACATCACCAGGTGACCCCGCCAGTAACCAATTTAAGAACTGTCAGACTGAGGAGCAGGCAGTCGGTGGTTAGCCTTTGACGAGTGCTGAAATGTTTTTTTTGGGTTCGGCAGTGCGGCGTGATTGACGAAGGATCTACATCTAGGAAGATTCTTTTTTGATTTTTAATAAAGGAATTGTCAAAACTTCTCTTTGTGTTTTTTTTCTATGTGAAATTTTTTGGGTGAATGAGTAGGGGTCCCATGTACCCCATACTCATTCACATAGGGGGGACAGGATCTGGGAACCCCCTTGTTAAAGGGGGCTTCCAGATTCTGATAAGCCCCCCACCTGTAGACCCCCACAAACACAGCCCACTGTTGTTGGGAAAAGGCTTTTGTCCCCATCAACATGGGAGATTCTGATAAGCCCCCCAAGAGCTTGTCGTCCCCACCCTTTTCTGACCTGCTGGGCTGCATGTTCGGATGAGGGTCTGGTATGGATTTAGGGGAGGACCTCACGCCATCTTTTAAAATATTTTGGCATAAGGGGACCCCATTTTTTAGCCGGCAAATTCTTTTTTTTACATTCAGTTGTCAATGGGGAACCCCGCTGACAGCTGATGTCTAATCTGCTGTTAAGGATGCGGCGGCTGGCTTCCCAACCCGCTCATTAGCAGCCAGCTATATACAGTGTTTTTAAAGGGGAAAAAAAACCACAAAATGCATGAAAACTGCATGTAAAAACACATCAAAAACGCGGGTTTAAAAACGCAAAACGTGCCTTAAGAATGCATCAACCGCAAACGCATAGATATGTACCTAGACTAAATATGTATTGCCATGTATAGATTGAAATTCAGCTGGTTCACCAGGGAACTGTCGGATTTTGATGTATGGGTTGTTGTACAGAAGTTGATCTACTGTGCGACCACCCTTTTGAATTTATGCGATCAGCTATAGCCAGCAGCATTGAACAGTGTAGTCTGAAAATTGGTTGAGGGAAAAAAAAAAGGCAATCTTCTATGGACTGGTTTAGCTTCATACATTAGGTAAAGCTGTGCTGACAATCATCAATTTTTGGAGCATAAATCTTGTTTTTTTTTTAGTTTTCCCTGCAGGTGATTGGGTCTTCTTTGAAAATGAATTATCACTTTAGCATCCCCTCATCCACTGAGCTAAGTGAAAATTCACTTTTGCAAACTGAACATACTCCATTCCTTCAGGGTTCAGGGTTTTAATGCCCTTCTTTTATTTATTGTAAGTTGGGACAAGTCTGCCTAAAGCTGGTAATTGGGCAGACTATGTGTCTGCCTGGCACAGATGGGTTCACTAACTTTGCCAAGATTACTGGTTTGTGTCTAGAGGCCCCTTCGGAAAGTGGCATATTGGCTTTTCTATCATCGTTGATGTTGTTGCGTTTTTCGTGTACTCACATAGTGAAAATACTGGCTGGTATATCCTTTTTCTTTAAGCTCCGGAAGCTCCCGGGCGGTATGGTTTTTTTTGCGGTGAAACAAGCATTAAAGTGATATAGACGGACTCATTATGTGCCGGATGGTAGGAGGCCCATATCACGGGTAATGCTATCGCAGTTGTGTGGGGTGACTGAGAGTATCTGTGGGTCAGAATTTTAGGCAGCCCTGTTCAGAACGGCCTTTATACTGGCATTCTTTGGGGCGTTTAGGCTTTTGCAGCTGGTCCCGCCCAACAAAAGCAGTCTGGAGGGTGTACACCTGGATCAGGTCACGTTAGGGAAGTCGGTGCTTAAAGTTATCATTCAGCGATCCAAGACGGATCAGCTAGTCAGAGTTTATTGGCTTGCTATTCCTGCTGATGAGGACCTTAGTGTTTGCCTGGTAGGGATGGTTCAGCAATATCTTTCTATACGCCCGCTGGGTGAGGGGCATTTACTGTTCCATACTGACGGTCTTCTGCTAACTAGATATCAATTTGATTTTGTATTCAAGAAATTTTTACACTTGCTGGGTTTGCAGGGTTATAAATTTACACCCCATTCTTTTAGGATTGGTGCTGCATCTCAAGCCGCCGGGAGAGGTAGGTCGGAGGCTGATAGCAGAGCTCTAGGTAGGTGGGACTCCAAGCGCTATCAGGTTTATGTTTATCCTAATCTTTTTCTTTAATATCCCAAGTGGTTCACATTATGTATGGATCCTGGGGCACTCCTATGTTTTCTGGGTGCGCAAGAGAGCGGCTCATCAAACTTATTCAGAGAATTTGACTTTGTTCATGGTGTGTGGAAGGGTGTGCGGAGTCTCCAGTTGTGACAACTTGATTTATTGCTATCCAGATTGTATCACAGCTGGCCTTGCCCTTCTGTGTGGATTATACATATGGGTAGTAATGATTTAGGGAGGATAAGAACGCTAGGTTATTTACTAAGAAAAATTATTTATGTAGATTTAAACTGACTTCTTCGACGACTACTATTATTTTTTCAGAGATTGTGCCACGCCTGTCTTGCCTTTATTCTCCTCAATGCCAGGTCATGGAAAAAATGAGAAAGGATAAATAGGGCGATGGAGAAATATTTGCCTATGTTGGATGGTTTTTCTTACAGGCACGTTGACCATGATGGAGGTATTGCAGGATTGTATTGCCAAGAAGGGGTGCATTTATCTGAAGTCGGGCTTGACATATTCAATCTGGGATTACAGTCTTGCATTGAAATGGCCACGGGTTTGGGTTAGTCCGAACTTGTTCTGCGAACTAGTGTCGGCTGGTGGCATTTTTTCTGGTAATAAATTGCTGGGCATAATTTGTGGTATTGGTAAATATTTCATGGTTTTTGATTAATAAAAATTATTGACAATATTATGTCTATGGATTCCTGGTAAACCGATAAATAGAGCCGCTGCCATTTCATGCCATTATCTGTGTATTGGAGTTTTATTTAGGGTGTTGGGGGTTTTGGTGGTTGAGGGGTTGTGGCTTGCAGCACATTGAACACAATGTATACCTTGCATTGTTATGAGCATGAGTTCACCTACATTAATGTAGAACATGTTAAATTGTGTATTTCTGCAAGAATTCACATAGATGTGAATCTAGCCTAGGTTTTTTTTTGTTTGTTTGTTTGTTTGTTTGTTTTTTTGCATGATTAAGCTTATTGATAAGCTTTTATTGTGGCTTTCTAATACTCCCTCCCTCTTATTGTATATTGCAGTACTTTCAGAATTTAAAAACAGTGGCATTCACAGGATGACAAGGCTCTTTGCACATCTATTCTCTGTCCATTGTGTATCCACGTTATATTCCTATATTCTGTCACAGACCTTTGGACTCTGATTTTCAACTGCTTTAAACTGACTCTTGAATTCAGTGAGCCAGTTAATGGTATTAAAAAGGAAAGATTTGCTGACTTCATAATGTTTACTATCCACCTGTTCTAGATAATTGGTATTTACACATTGCCTATATATGTTTAAAAAAAGGAGCAAAGGGAGAAGTAACCAACCTCAACGGGACTTTTAACGGTATCAAACATTACATATATTGACAAAAGTCAGATAGCAATCACTCAAAAAGATTTTTTTAAGAGAAAAAATAGTTTTTTCAAAAAGAATTTATTATACAAAAAATATCAAATTTTTTTGCTAAAACAGCACAATAAATACATATATATATCCATACAATACATTAGGATCAGGAAGAATCAATAGTGAACTCAGTCAATGTAGTAAGATGCTTGACATGTTTCACTCATAGACGAGTTTCTTCAGGAGCTTTGAGTATCATTGACAAGTGTAAAACTGCATGGATAAACACATACAAAAAATGATGATTAAATAATACATGTGCCATTATTTACAATAAGCTTATGGAAAGAAACAAATAATTTAATCTGATTGCTGCAATAAATATTGATATGTACATAGATTAAATATATGGGGGGGCAAAGCATTAGGGTCGTTCAACAATCTAGGAGACTGAGGGATCATACACTCACCTACTGTGTGTTCACACAACTAAATCAAATTGATCACATATTGCAATAAAGTATGAAGAGCCTCAATGAAAAATAGGGAGGGAGACATCCAGGCTGTAGAAGCTTGCAAGGAGGTGCTTCAAATAGCAGTTTACATGTATACTATTGAAAAAGAAGAAAGAATTCCAATGTGAATTGGAAAATCTTATATATTGGCTCCAAAGAATCGCTCTGATTTTACGACTTCTGAAAGAAGCTGCATGGATTAAAATTAAATTTAAGTTTAAATTCAGAATCAATTACCTGATAAGATCCACATTAGAGAGCCTGAATCCATATTTAAGGATCAGGAGCTGCCATAGATAGATCACGATATCCAGGATAAACAGGGAAGATATCCTCCTAGCCACTTTAATACAGAGTAGGAATGGGCTTTATATTCCCATAGGGCTATCGAGTCTGGTGTGCATAAAGAAAGGAAACAGACCAGCAAACAATAACCAAGAATTAGTTGCAATATGTTGCTGAGTAAATATTCAATATCAAGAGTAAAGATTGAGCTGAACATCAGAGGGAAAACACCAACATACCTGATAGCACAGACAAAAGAATCTTGCAAGTACACAGTCCTCCACTGAGTGAATGAAAGGCAGACAAATGCTGCCTTATAAAGCCCTGCTCCCAACACGGCGGCGTCTGGGAACGCCCCCGGTGGGCGGGCAGAGATATCTCCACACTGAGTCTCGGAGAAAGCCGAGGGGTGTGCCGCGCATGCGCGCCATGACGTAAACCGTCGTCACCCACGCATAGCGGCCATTTTGGAAAATCCAGATTGCCACCCACAGTGCTGGCAAAACGGAAACTTCCCAAAATGCACCTACCTGCATCTGTGTAAAGCCATAAACACAGGATATGACAAATACGCTGGGGGAATCCATAGTAAACTGTGCATAGATTAGAATGGAAGGGCAGTAAGGAGAGAACCGGTAATGAGAATGTAACATCGCTTAACTCTGATACTAACATCAGTGGAAAGGAACAGTGCCGGTATTCAACCAATCTGCTCATAAATATATCGCAGCGAAGGATATAAATCAACCTTCATTGAGGAGCAAACAAAACTGCTTCTATATGGAGGGGAGATAATCCTATCATATAAGGCATATATAGCCAACAGAGTGCTGAGAAGAAAGGGGACTTACATAAATACAGCCGCGCTCCAGTGGATCAATTAATGCGAGACTGTAATAAGGCCCGGGGCGTCCGTACAAGCTTCAGTCCAGAGGTGTCCCACCCCATTGCTCTTAAAGTTGTGGTTTAGAGGTTTTCTTTCAAAGATAGAATATACGGCTAAACACATTATAGCCAAAATGAAAAAAATGTATATATTATATTTTTTTATTTTTAATAGGAGGTTATAGCGAGGTGAGTATATATAGATGCCCCAGTCTCCTGAATAATCGACCAATCAAACATATGGATCAACACATAAGTGCGCAGTGCCCATCTATTCAATAGAAAAAAGAAAAAAGAATTGAAAAAGAAAACAGAAAGGGAAATAGAAAGAGAATAAGGTGTTAAAAAAGGGGAATAAGAGAAAGGTTGTAGTATAGTCCTCAGAGAAAAGGTTTATAGCTCAACGAGTCATTTAAACCAGGGGCGCAGGTGGCCCCTAAGGTGTAAATCCATCGAGCCTCTTTTTGTAAGAGTATACGGTCATAGTTGCCACCCCTCTCACCTGGGGGATAAGATTCCAGTGCAAAGAAATGCATGCAAGTCTCGTCAAATGCATGGAAGAGACCCATATGCCTGCTAATTGGTGTCTCCATTTTTTTGGCACGAACAAGAGATACATGGTCCCTGATTCGGCAAAAAAAGGGGCGTTTGGTCTTACCTACATAGTAGGCCCCACAGTTGCACATCATAAGGTATACAATACCGATCGACTGGCAAGTTGCTGAAAATTTTGGTTTGTAGACTTGACCATTAGGCAGCAATATATGCCTGGAAGCAAATAAGAAACGGCAGTAATTGCACCTATGACAGGGCCTACTGCCAGTGTCCTTATTTTTTGTTGTCTTAGCTACCGGAGTATAGTGACTCCGGACCAGCTTGTCGTGAAGTGATTGAGACCGTCTGTATGTAATAGATGGGCCATCCCCAACAAACTTACATATTTTGGGATCTGCACGCAGCAGGTACCAATATTTGTTTAGAACATCACGTATTGTATATGTATTACATACAGACGGTCTCAATCACTTCGCGACAAGCTGGTCCGGAGTCACTATACTCCGGTAGCTAAGACAACAAAAAATAAGGACACTGGCAGTAGGCCCTGTCATAGGTGCAATTACTGCCGTTTCTTATTTGCTTCCAGGCATATATTGCTGCCTAATGGTCAAGTCTACAAACCAAAATTTTCAGCAACTTGCCAGTCGATCGGTATTGTATACCTTATGATGTGCAACTGTGGGGCCTACTATGTAGGTAAGACCAAACGCCCCTTTTTTTGCCGAATCAGGGACCATGTATCTCTTGTTCGTGCCAAAAAAATGGAGACACCAATTAGCAGGCATATGGGTCTCTTCCATGCATTTGACGAGACTTGCATGCATTTCTTTGCACTGGAATCTTATCCCCCAGGTGAGAGGGGTGGCAACTATGACCGTATACTCTTACAAAAAGAGGCTCGATGGATTTACACCTTAGGGGCCACCTGCGCCCCTGGTTTAAATGACTCGTTGAGCTATAAACCTTTTCTCTGAGGACTATACTACAACCTTTCTCTTATTCCCCTTTTTTAACACCTTATTCTCTTTCTATTTCCCTTTCTGTTTTCTTTTTCAATTCTTTTTTCTTTTTTCTATTGAATAGATGGGCACTGCGCACTTATGTGTTGATCTATATGTTTGATTGGTCGATTATTCAGGAGACTGGGGCATCTATATATACTCACCTCGCTATAACCTCCTATTAAAAATAAAAAAATATAATATATAAATTTTTTTCATTTTGGCTATAATGTGTTTAGCCGTATATTCTATCTTTGAAAGAAAACCTCTAAACCACAACTTTAAGAGCAATGGGGTGGGACACCTCTGGACTGAAGCTTGTACGGGCGCCCCGGGCCTTATTACAGTCTCGCATTAATTGATCCACTGGAGCGCGGCTGTATTTATGTAAGTCCCCTTTCTTCTCAGCACTCTGTTGGCTATATATGCCTTATATGATAGGATTATCTCCCCTCCATATAGAAGCAGATTTGTTTGCTCCTCAATGAAGGTTGATTTATATCCTTCGATGCGATATATTTATGAGCAGATTGGTTGAATACCGGCACTGTTCCTTTCCACTGATGTTAGTATCAGAGTTAAGCGATGTTACATTCTCATTACCGGTTCTCTCCTTACTGCCCTTCCATTCTAATCTATGCACAGTTTACTATGGATTCCCCCAGCGTATTTGTCATATCCTGTGTTTATGGCTTTACACAGATGCAGGTAGGTGCATTTTGGGAAGTTTCCGTTTTGCCAGCACTGTGGGTGGCAATCTGGATTTTCCAAAATGGCCGCTATGCGCGGGTGACGACGGTTTACGTCACGGCGCGCATGCGCGGCATACCCCTCGGCTTTCTCAGAGACTCAGTGTGGAGATATCTCTGCCCGCCCACCGGGGGCGTTCCCAGACGCCGCCGTGTTGGGAGGAGGGCTTTATAAGGCAGCATTTGTCTGCCTTTCATTCACTCAGTGGAGGACTGTGTACTTGCAAGATTCTTTTGTCTGTGCTATCAGGTATGTTGGTGTTTTCCCTCTGATGTTCAGCTCAATCTTTACTCTCGATATTGAATATTTACTCAGCAACATATTGCAACTAATTCTTGGTTATTGTTTGCTGGTCTGTTTCCTTTCTTTATGCACACCAGACTCAATAGCCCTATGGGAATATAAAGCCCATTCCTACTCTGTATTAAAGTGGCTAGGAGGATATCTTCCCTGTTTATCCTGGATATCGTGATCTATCTATGGCAGCTCCTGATCCTTAAATATGGATTCAGGCTCTCTAATGTGGATCTTATCAGGTAATTGATTCTGAATTTAAACTTAAATTTAATTTTAATCCATGCAGCTTCTTTCAGAAGTCGCAAAATCAGAGCGATTCTTTGGAGCCAATATATAAGATTTTCCAATTCACATTGGAATTCTTTCTTCTTTTTCAATAGTATACATGTAAACTGCTATTTGAAGCACCTCCTTGCAAGCTTCTACAGCCTGGATGTCTCCCTCCCTATTTTTCATTGAGGCTCTTCATACTTTATTGCAATACGTGATCAATTTGATTTAGTTGTGTGAACACACAGTAGGTGAGTGTATGATCCCTCAGTCTCCTAGATTGTTGAACGACCCTAATGCTTTGCCCCCCCATATATTTAATCTATGTACATATCAATATTTATTGCAGCAATCAGATTAAATTATTTGTTTCTTTCCATAAGCTTATTGTAAATAATGGCACATGTATTATTTAATCATCATTTTTTGTATGTGTTTATCCATGCAGTTTTACACTTGTCAATGATACTCAAAGCTCCTGAAGAAACTCGTCTATGAGTGAAACATGTCGAGCATCTTACTACATTGACTGAGTTCACTATTGATTCTTCCTGATCCTAATGTATTGTATGGATATATATATGTATTTATTGTGCTGTTTTAGCAAAAAAAATTGATATTTTTTGTATAATAAATTCTTTTTGAAAAAACAATTTTTTCTCTTAAAAAAATCTTTTTGAGTGATTGCTATCTGACTTTTGTCAATATATGTAATGTTTGATACCGTTAAAAGTCCCGTTGAGGTTGGTTACCTCTCCCTTTGCTCCTTTTTTTAAATTCAATTTTTGGGATGTGGTATCATTTTGTTTGGTTGGCTTCTCTTCATTTTCTTATATTGCCTATATATGGCGAACATTTAAAAGGTAGCTGCACTTCCAATAAACACCCAAGCTCAGTCCAGCCCAACACTTAACATCTGCCTACTTCTGGACTGTAATTATAAGAAATGGTGTCAGCTCTCCCCAAATGTCTGTTGTAAGGCTGCTTTCACAATGAAAAAAAAAATAGCGCCTGCATAGCGCCTGTAAAGAGCCTCTCCTCTCACTCCAGTGTGAAATCGCGAGTGCTTTCACACTGGAGCGCCAAAAAAAAGTCCTGCAAGCCGTATCTTTGAGCCGCTGTAGGAGCGCCCCTGCCATTTTAAAAAAAAAGTCGGAAATTATTGGTTGTTTAGGAGTGGGGGCCACTGCTTCCTTAACAACCAATGACTAATTCAGAACAGCAAGCCAGAAAATCTCTACTTAAGCACCAGTGACCAGGGATTGTTTTTGACACCTCAAGTTTATTACCAACAACACTTGAATTTGTAGAATTGCTTATGCTTACCAGGCCACCTACTGTATGTCCACCCTGATATTAAAGGCATTTTTTTTTAAAATAACAAACATGTCGTACTGGTTTTGCACAGAGCAACCCTGATCCTCCTCTTCTCAGGTCCCTGGCGCCCCCTCCCTCCTGCCGAGTGTCCCCTGAGCAAGCAGCTTCCATTCACACACAGAGCCACTGCTCGGCCCCACCCCCCTCCTCATGGGCTTGCTGGCTGTGATTAACAGCCAGTCCTGCTACTGTCTCAGCAGCCGAGGCTCTCTTGCACATTGCTGGATCGCAGCGATGGTAAGTATTAGGGGGGCTGCTGCACAGAGAAGGATGATTTACTTTCATGCATAGAATTTCATGCATGAGCCTTTAGAACCACTTTAAAGCCTAAGTTTAGTTTTTAGGTTTTTCTATTAAAACAAGGGATGAAGGGGCTCCTGTGCACACATGCTCCTGAGCTGGGCTGTGTGCATCCATAGACACACACAGTACAGCTTGGCCACACCCCCTGCTGCCTCCTCGCAGGATTTGACTGACAACAGCAGGAACCTATGGCTCTCGCTGTTGCCTGTGTTGCCTGTGAGAAAAGGAAGAAAGTGGGTCTGCAGATGGGACAGTGCTGGATCGGGTTGAGGAGTCAGGTAGGTGTTTAGAGATGGGGTGGAAAAAACAGGTAGTGGGGGGCGTTTTATACCTTAATACATAAAATGCATTAAGGCAAACAAAAGACTTTAAAATGTTGGACTCCCTGAGCAACATAGCAAAATGCTCCTCTGTACTCAGAGGTACTGGGTTCCTTTGGCTTTTAGTTTTGCTTTGGGGGAGATTGATATTACAGCAAACCAGCTGCTTTGACCTAAATGGACAAAACACAAGTGTGCTTCGATGACTCCCTCTTAAAACAGGCAAAAAATATTAACATGAATGATAATAATGCTTGTTGTTAAGGAAGCTAAGATTATAGGCCTAATTTCTCTGTGATGGCACATGACCTTCTGTGTGGTTTCATGTTCAATAGGGAGCAATGCATAAGTCTCAAGCTTGTAAAGGCTTTATTTATAAAGTTTATTTTCATTGTGCCCCTTTGAAGGAGAAGTGCAGCCAAAGCTCGTTTGGCTGTACTCCTCCTGTGTATCACAGGAGTGCAGTTCATTCTGCACTACTGGGACCAGTTTTCAGCAGACAGCGTGCTGAATCCCGCTGTCAGATTACATCACAGAGCCGGTACAGGCTGGGGAAAGGTCGCAGCAGTGACTGACAGTCACCAGATCTCTGCTCACTGAGCTCTGAGAACCGAGCGATCAGCGTTTTCTTGATCATACATCACGGGACACAGGAGCTTCATTACATAGTGGGTTATATAGGCACCTCTGGTGATTGGACACTGGTTAACCCCCAATTAAGGAGAATTCCTCCCCTATATAACCCCTCCCATATGGGAGGCACCTCAGTTTTTTCGCCAATGTCTATGGTGGTTGGTCACGTAAAACATGTGCTATGAAGAAATCTCTGTGCAGGTCCCTGCGGGGGCCTAAGGGCTACAACAAACCGGATCCATATCTCGGGACGATATTTTGACTCCCAAGATGATATGGTACCCGGGCCTCGTCATCTGAAGAAAACAAGGTTTTGCCTGTAAGTCCTCTCCTATTGGAAGACTAGGCTCTGGGAAACCAGACTTGGTGTACTATTTACATAGTGGCACGAAAGTTTCTGGCAGAATCTTTTACAAGGTCCAGGTAGGAGGTTCTACTGAGAAGGAACCCCAAAAAAACCTGAAGGTTGGCACAACTTTGCCCGCCATGATGGGTGAAGGCTGGAATCTGTCTGTTTTCAGCAATTCCTGCGGCGAGGACAAGTAAGGGAAGTTAATCCTATATAAATTATATTATGGATTTCTTCATTGAGTAGTTGTATGTCTTACCTGGTTTCCACCACTAGAGGGAGTAAGAGCAGCCTGATGCATACTTACATGCCTTTCAGATACACACGCTCAGTGAAGCCTGGTTCTCCCAGATGACTCACGTCTCCACTGCAATCTCTGCCACAATGAAGGTAATACAAGGGTCCCACTTAGTCTGGTGGTCCCACGCAGCTCTGATGGCGATTCCCTTCCCCCCTGGATACCGGCGGTCCTCGTGCACACGAGCCGAGCGTGCTCCCATGCTAATGGAGGAGGGGGGAGTGTGGTTGCGAGCTGTGCATGTCGGTGTGCATGGCGCTGTACTGCGCAAGCGCCAGGCAGCAGTTTTAAAAAGCCCAGAGCGTCAGGGGGCTGTAAGTGGAGACACAGGAGCTGTGGGCAGTAAGCATCCCAAGGGATTGGATCCAGGCAAACCTAAGACACCTACTCAGCATCAGGTTGTGCAGTTTAAGCATATATATTTATTGTGAGACTTTAAGCACAACAGTGATTGCACTTTGTACTAGTACCTCTGCTTTGTAGCTTAGGAATATGTCTCCTCGTAAGAGGGTCTCAGGGGGAGGTAACAAGGGCACTGGTAAATCACCGCCTAGGTCTAGGAGTTCTAAAAATGCCTGTAGGTTACCATCCCCCCCCCGCAAGACTGGAGCCAGCCTCACAGGATGAGTCAGTGCCCCTGTCAGGTTTTGCAGCCTCTCCTAATATTTCAGCCCCAGTATACGTCACTGAGGACTCCCTTAGGGCTACATTGAAGGGTTTTGAAGGGAGAATCATGAATTTTATTTCAGCTTCCCTGAAAGATAGCAGGAAAAGGGGTAGATCCCCTCCCTCTGCTGAGATTCTTCTTTCAGATGACACTTCTGACAATGAGGAGAGATCCCTATCTTGGGACAGGGATCTTGAGCAGTCGGATGAATCAGAGGAAGAGGAGAGAGTCCCCTCCTCCCAGGCGCTCAGAAAACAGGTGCAATATTATACTGAATTGGTGCGTACCACATTCAGAATGCCTGCTGCTGAGGTCGCTACGGTTTCTTCCCTGGGAGTCAGGAAAATCCCACTGACTGCCTTTCCAATTCATCCCTTAATGGATAAATTGTTGTATGAGGATTGGGGACATCCCGATAAACTGCTTGCTCCTCCTAAAAGGTTTTCCATGCTTTATCCTCTGGAGGAAAGTTTCACCAAGAAATGGGGGGTCCCATCTGTCGATGCGGCTGTTTTTTGCGTGAATAGAAACCTGACCTGTCCTTTGGATAATGCTCAGGTATTTAAAGATCCAACTGATAAGAAGCTGGAAACATTATTAAAAGCCTCCTTTTCCATGACTGGCGCTGTAGTGCAACCTACAGTCGCAGCTGTGGGGTTGTGTCAGTTCCTCAAAGAACAGGTTAAGCAGATGCTTGGCCTCCTTCCCAGTGAGGAAGTGGAGAATTATGCAGAAATACCTCAAATTCTGTATTTCATGACTGATGCGATTTTGGATTCTGTCCAACAAGCATCTCATTTGTCTCTCCTGTTGGTACACATGCGAAGGGCCCTATGGCTAAAGAATTGGGCAGCTGAGCTATCATGCAAGAAGCATTTGATTGGGTTCCCGTTTAAAGGGGAACGTTTGTTTGGAGAAGAATTAGACAAATTCGTCCAAAAAATTTCAGGGGGTAAATCTACTCTCCTTCCAGTTAAAAGGAGCAAACGTCCATCATTTAGGCGTTCTCTCTCTCCCGGAGCATCAAGCTCTAAGCAGTGGCGACGGACTTCTCAACCCCCCTCTACAGGAAAGGCTCAAGGCTGGGCCCAGGGGCAGAAGAAATCCTGGGGGCGAAAGCCTGCCAAGCAGAGCCCAAAAGCTTCCTTGTGAAGAGGCACCCCCGCTCGGCCGAGTGGGGGGAAGGCTCCTGCAGTTTGCGGAAGCCTGGCGGGAAGAGATCCGAGTGGTCTCTTCGGTATCTCTGGGCTACAAGCTGGAGTTTCAGGAGATTCCACCTTCTTGCTTTCTAAGGTCAAGGATCCCCAGGGACCCAGTAAAGCAAAGACCGCTATTTCTGGCCTTAGATCACTTACTATCCCAGGGGGTGATAGTAGAAGTGGACCCAAAAGAACAGGGTTCAGGGTTTTACTCGAATCTCTTCACCGTTCCAAAGCCAAATGGAAGTGTCAGACCTATCCTGGATCTGAAGGATCTGAACCGGTTTTTGCGCATCCGGTCCTTCCGAATGCAGTCAGTTCGCACTGTGGTCTCCTCCCTGCAAGGGGGAGAGTTTATGGCATCAATAGACATCAAGGATGCATATCTCCATGTGCCAATTTTTCCCACACACCAAAAGTATCTAAGGTTCGCGGTAGAGCAGCGCCATTTTCAATTTGTGGCCTTGCCGTTCGGGCTCGCTACGGCCCCTCGAGTCTTCACAAAGATTCTGGACCCTCTCTTGGCAAACCTAAGAGCTCAGGGTATAGCCGTCATGGCTTATCTAGACGATTTGCTTCTCATAGAGAAAACAGTAGCGCTCCTGAACCACAGTGTTACCAGAACGCTAGAACACCTGGAACGCCTATGTTGGATTATAAACCTAGAAAAGTCGTCCCTACAGCCTGCTACCAGGTTGGAATACCTGGGTATAGTTATCGACACCGCTCAGGGCAAGGTGTTTCTACCAAGGCCAAAAGCCTTGGCCATTGGGGATCTGGTGCGCCTAATTCTGGGCAGAAGATCTTCCCCCATTCAGTTGTGCATGAGACTGTTAGGGAAAATGGTCGCCTCCTTCGAGGCCAATCCATTTGCCCAGTTCCGCTCAAGGCCTCTGCAAAGATGCATCCTTGTGGCTTGGAACAGGAAGCCCCAGTCCTTGGATCTTCCTATGCGTCTATCCCCAGGGACACTCAAGAGTCTCGTCTGGTGGTTACTAACTGAGAATTTGCTGAAAGGCAAAACTTTTCTTCCTCTTCCATGGAAGATTATTACGACAGATGCCAGCCTGACAGGCTGGAAGCAGTGTTGGAGGAGACGTGCTCGCAGGGGAAATGGTCTGCGATCGAGAAGCTATTGCCCATAGAATGTCTTGGAGATCCGGGCAGTTTATATGGCTCTCATAAACTGGTCTTTCAGACTACGGGGTCTCCCTGTTCGGGTTCAGTCCGACAATGCCACAGCGGTGGCCTATATCAATCACTAGGGCGGTACCAGGAGTCTGGTTGCGCAAAAAGAGGTGAATCGCATACTTGTCTGGGCAGAAAGGCATGTTCCATGCCTTTCTGCAGTCTTCATTCCAGGAGTGGAAAATTGGCAGGCGGATTTTCTGAGCCGCCAGCAGTTGTGCCCAGGAGAATGGGCTCTGCACCCAGACGTGTTTTGGAACATATGTCGCAGGTGGGGTACTCCAGACATAGATCTGTTTGCGTCCAGGTTCAACAGAAAACTGGACAAATTCGTGTCAAGGACAAGAGATACACTCGCTCAGGGGTCGGATGCTCTGACAGTTCCCTGGGATCAGTACAATTTGATTTATGTGCTTCTGTCGCGGTTCCTGGGAAGAGTCAAGAGGGAGACAAAGTCGGTTCTTTTGGTAGCCCCGGCTTGGCCCAGGCGACCGTGGTACGCAGAGATCATGAAGTTGGCAGTAGGCAGACCGTGGATCCTCCCTCTCCGGCCAGATCTGCTCTCACAGGGTGCAATTTACCATCCTGCTTTACACAGTCTGAATTTGACGGTTTGGCTGCTGAGACCCACATTCTGAGAGACCGTGGGCTTTCGGGGCCAGTCCTTTCTACTCTGGTCAATGCCAGGAAGCCGGCCTCCAGGCTTATTTACTACAAAATCTGGAGGGCATATGTTTCCTGGTATGAACTCAGGGAATGGCATCCTAGAAAGTATGTCATTAGCAGGATCTTGGCCTTCCTCCAGTCAGGCCTAGAAATGAATTTGGCCGTAAGCACTATCAAGGTGCAGATTTCGGCCTTGTCAGTGTTTTTTCAGAAGCCACTTGCATCGCATTCCCTGGTGCGGGCTTTCATCCAGGGGGCTATGCGGATAAGGCCGCCAGTCAAACCTCCGGTATGCCCATGGGATCTGAATTTTTTTTGAACCTTTGCATCAGGCTTCGTTGGTTCTTTTGACAAAAAAATTGGTTTTCTTGGTAGCCATATCCACGGCTAGAAGAGTATCAGAACTAGCAGCTCTCTCCAGCAAAGAGCCGTATCTAATTATTCATAAGGACTGGGTGGTCATGCGTCCCAACAGGTCCTTTCTGCCTAAGGTGGTTTCAGGATTCCATTTGAATCAGGACGTAATCCTACCATCCTTTTTTCCGGACCCACAGTCCGCAGAAGAAGAATCTTTGCACACTTTGAATGTGGTTAGGGCAATCAGTATATATCTTCAAGCAACTGCTCAGATAAGGAAAACTGATTGCTTATTTATTTTGCCGGAAGGCCCTAGGAAGGGCCAGGCGGCGTCAAAATCCACTCTCTCAAAGTGGATTAGACAGATTGTTTCTCGGGCCTATAGTGTTAAAGGGAAGATCCCTCCTTTTCAAGTGAAAGTGCACTCAACTAGGGCTGTAAGTGCTTCTTGGGCAGTGCATCACCAGGCCTCCCTGGCTCAGATCTGTAAGGCTGTAACTTGGTCATCAGTCCACACATTCACCAGATTCTATCAGGTGGATGTCAGAGGGCAAGAGGATATCGCCTTCGGGCGCAGTGTACTGCAGGCTGCAGTTTAGGTCCATGGACCGGAGGGTCCATGGCAGTCTATATTTATGATCTGTGTCTCCCTCCCCTCAATCTGAGCATTGCTTTGGGACATCCCACTATGTAATGAAGCTCCTGTGTCCCGTGATGTATGATCAAGAAAATATGATTTTTATATACAGCTTACCTGTAAAATCCTTTTCTTGAGTGTACAGTTTCCGCCCCTCTTGGGTTTTACGTGTTTCCTATTGCTTTGCTACAAAACTGAGGTGCCTCCCATATGGGAGGGGTTATATAGGGGAGGAATTCTCCTTAATTGGGGGTTAACCAGTGTCCAATCACCAGAGGTGCCTATATAACCCACTATGTAATGAAGCTCCTGTGTCCCGTGATGTACTCTCAAGGAAAGGATTTTACAGGTAAGCTGTATATAAAAATCCAATTTTTTTTGATCGCTCGGTTCTCAGTCTTAGAGCCAGCCGGGGACAGGCGTAGCATGAGCCAATGCTGCATCCACCTAGGTAAGATGATTCTTAAAAAAAAATAAAAATCTGAACGTCTCTTTTAACCATTTGTCTACTGGGCATTTAAACCCCCTTCCTGTCCAGGCTAATTTTCAGCTTTCAGTGCTGTTGCATTTTGAATGACAATTGCGCGGTCATGCTACACTCTGTACCCAAATGAAATTTTTATCATTTTTTTTTCACACAAATAGAGCTTTCTTTTGATGGCATTTTATCACTACTGGGGTTTTTATTTTTTGCTAAACAAACAAAAAAAGACCAAAAATGTTGAAAAAAAACACCAACTTTTTCATATTTTGTAATAAAATTTTGCAAACAGGTAATTTTTCTCCTTCATTGATGTGCACTGATGGGCACTGATGGGCACGATAAGGTGACACTGGTGGGCACTGATAGGTGGCACTGATGGGTGGCACTGAAAGGAACCGGTAGATGAAACTGATAGGCAGCACTGATGATGAGGCACTGATGGGCACTGTTTGCCAGCACTGATCGGCACTGGTAGGTGGAACTGGTGGCCATTGATAGATAGCACTGGTGGACACTGATGGGCAGCACTGATTTGCACTGGTGGGCACTGACAGGAGGCACCTGTGGGCACAGGTCAGGTGGCGGCGACACTCCGTGTTCGGGACTGATCTCCCTCTGACATAAGCCGGTAATCAGTTTTTTTTCTCACGCTGTCATCGGTTACTGTAATACCAGTAATACCATAATACCCTCCACCAAATAATTTGGACCAGTGCACAAACAAGGTCCAAAAAGACATGGATGAGTGAGTTTGGGGTAGAGGAACTTGACTGGCCTGCACAGAGTCCGGACCCCAACTCAATAGAACACCTTTGGGATGAATTAGAGTGGAGACTGCGAGCCAGATCTTCTTGTTCACATCAGTGCCAGACTCTACAAATGCACTGATCAAGGATCAAACATCCCCATAGACACACTCCTAAACCTCATGGACAGCCTTCCTAGAAGAGTTGAAGCTGTTATAGCTGCAAAGGGTGCGCCAACTCAATATTGAACTCTACGGACTAAGACTGGGATGCCATTAAAGTTCATGTGCGTGTAAAAGGAGGTGCCCCAATACTTTTGATAATTTAGTGAATGTGATATCCAGAGGCCATTGGGGGTGCTGACAATCACTGTTGTAGTCAGGGCTACATACATTGATAGTGGTGATCTTCCAGGTGCTTCCCCTGTGTACACTGAAATGCTTTGTTGTGCCGCTGCTCAGAGAACATTTTGTATTTTATTCCCTAAATACAAGGATTTCTCTGATTGGACAAGGTGAAGAGAAGGGGTGGATGACATTACAATCTCCACTTCATCCAATCAGAGAATGCCTTTAAGCCTAGGTTCACATTGGAGCGATTTGTCATGTGATTTGAGAGATCAAATCGCAGCCTATTGGCGGCAATGGCCCTGTTCCAATCGGTGCGACACCGATTTTGCGATGCCGCACCGATTTGCAAAAGTAGTTCCTGCATTACTTTTGCCGATTTCAGGTGCGACTTCAATAGACATCTGTGTATGAAGCCACACAGATGTTTACCAAGTAGCACCTGAAATCGCACTGACCTTGCTACTTTCAAGTGAAGTAGTGCAATTTCAAAGTAGCATCAATGTGAACCAGCACTTATTCATAAAAAAAAAATAAGGTGGTGGTACTTACTAAGTGATCTCCTGTGATCAGTGTGCAGAGCAGAAGCTGTTGGAGCAACACCAAGATTACCTGAATGCTGTGTGTAGTATGGACTATTAGAGCTTGTTCACATTAGCTTTGGTCTCTGAAGATTGATCCCTGCTCGATTCATTCTTCAAAGAGCATTTTGACAGGCAGTGAGGCTTGAACCTCTTGAACTCCACACTAGTGTACCGCAAACGTGGGTTTTTACTGCCCCCCAAAGGCAAGTGTGATCAAACTCCTAAATTGATTTTCACCATCCCCAGCAGCCCTTTGGCTACACTTTGAAGTATAACTAAAGGCAAAACTTTTTTTTTCTTTATTTTGGATGGAGTGGAGATGCATTAGAACACCTGTCAGTTTTCATCGCTGTCTGTGCCCATTGGGAGATTCATCCTCTCTATTTGTCCTGTTTACTATTATCATTGAAAGTGAAAGTAAAAGAAAAACACAAATTTGGGATTGTCCCCAGAAAAGTAATAGAAGAGAAATCCTCCAATGGGGACACTAGTTCTTGTGATCTGGGGGTTCCCAAGAGATTCCCTTAATTTGCAGGGATTTGCTCTCACTTCCTGTTTGGCTATGGGACAGGAAGTGAAGGGAAATCTCCACAATGGCACAAAGATGGCAAAAATAAGCCTTACGGGAACCCCTCCCTTACTCTATCCAAAAAAAAAAAAAAAAAAAAGTTTTGCCTACTTTAAGTATTACATTTGGGCTTAGAGCCTTTTTCGATGATTTGTACATATAAATGTAAAAGAAGTAAGTTTTACAAAAAAAACATAAATCTAAAATTCAGAGGTGTAAACGGCTTCATGAGAAGTCTGTGTATGCTTTTTCACAGGAATGATGATTTTTAGAAAGTAGAGCTACACTGGCTAGCTGTTGCCCGTAGCAACCAATCAGTTTTATCTTTCCGTCTCAGATGAAATGAAATAAACAAAACAGAGAAATTAGATGTTCACTAAGAAGTGTGAAGTCTACCATGCCCAAAAGCAACAGTTTAGCTGTGGTCTGGAAAGAGATTTTATAGATATCTTTCAGTGCTTCATTACATGTCAGTCACAAAGCATACTTTTCCAGACATGTTCTGTGTGCTTTAATGACAGAGTTAATCATGGATCAGCTGATCCTAATTGATGCAGTCTTAGGAGTCTATATCTCCCCAAGGCAGGAGGGAGAGAGGAGTGAATTCAATATGGGGCTCTGGTTTGTGCTGGTAGTCTGCCTAACCTGGGTCACCTCTCTCAGGGGTCAGGATGGTGAGTGATATAGATTTAGCAGCCATTTTGGTATTAGTGCTGTTTGTTTTCTCTAATCTGCTTTTTGTGTTTTTAAGATAAGCCACTTAAAAGTGTATATTCAGTTACAAAATAATTTTCCTTGTTTGCTTTGCTGGATGTCTGATTCACTTTAATTTAACCCAGTTTGTGGCTTGCAAGCTAGTCTGTAAGGCTGCTTTCATGCTGGAGCGGTGGGTCCGCTAGCGGTAAAGCACTGCTAGTTTTAGCGGTGCTTAGCCAATCCCCCCCCCCCCCCTTTTGTATATTTAAAAAAAAAAAAAAAAAAAAAAAAAAAAAAGTTTGTTACCAGCTTAACATTACAACATAGCCAAAATGGCCAAAAAAAGGGGGGCCTGGGAGAGAGGAGAGGGGGTGGAGAGAAAAGGGTGGGGGCTGAAGGACACCAAGGGGTTAGTGTAACATGGGCAACCATAGCAATAGGGAGTAGTGTCTTTAGGTGTTGCGCGAACAGAAGGGTGCCCTGCCTGCCCCGGATATTCGATCCCTGTGGGGCAGGCAGGGCGCAGGTCCCCCCCCCCCCCCCCCCCCCATGTAATGGCCTCATTCTCCAGCAGAGATGCAGGTATGACTCCCTTTCTGAAATGCATGTGAAACAAATCAGAGGTACCTAGGACGGTCAATAACCTGGAGACCGGCCAGGTAGCCCAGAAAAAAAATCACCTAGGTGTCACATGGGTGCAACAATTTTATAAACAAAACTAAAATAAGTTCTCCACGAACAAGAAGGGAGGGGGGGGAGAAAAGAGGTGATCACACCAGGTTTGTTAATGAGATGGGGCCACCGTCAGGTGGCGCCTGTGGCAGTTGATTGACGGTGCGCCCGGATGAGTCTCCCGAAGGCAGGGTCTGCTAAAGTAAGCAAGTATGTGATGTCTAAACTTGAAGAAATCGTGGCTGTGTCATGTACGTGGGCTTTCCAAGATGCCCAAGTAAGGCTGTTTAAGCAGTGCTTTTTGGCCACGGGCATGTTTAAACCCCCCCCCCCCCACCAAGAAGGGGGTTAAAATTGCTGGTGTTGCAGCGCTTTGGAAGATTTTCCTATTCGTTCCAATGGGCAGGGGCGGTGTAGGAGTGCTGTATACAGCGCTTCCAAAGATGCTGCTTGCAGGACTTTTTTGTTTTAAATCCCGCCCTGCAAGCGCACTGCACCAGTGTGAAAACACTCAGGCTTTCATGCTAGGGAGGCATGAGAGGCAGTTTTCTAGTGCTATTTTTTAGAGCTAAAATCCCTGAAAATTGCCTCAGTGTGAAGGGTGTCTAAAACCTGTAGTAATGCCCTGTCACAAGCAACAGTGTCTGGACTCACCCTAAAGTTTACAGGTAATGGGCAATTGGACAATATGGCCTCATGCACACTGTCACTTAGGGCAGATGCTACCACTAGGCAGCTGCCTAGGGTGCCCGGCCACTGGTGTTCCTACTCTCTTCTCTCTGCAACAAGCAACTAAGTCTCAGCAGTAGCAGCTCCATTCACACATAGTGTCAGTCGCAGCAGCGGTGGACTGTCTGTGTCCCGACTCCCAAACTAATGGAAGCAAGCAAACATTAATCGATGGGTGCTGGTGAGGTAGCATTTCAGGGGGTACTTCATTAAAAAGGGGGGTGGAGCCAGGGGGGGCGGCGAAATAAGGTCTCGCCTAGGGAGTCAAAAATCCCTGCACCAGCCCTGCTGTCACTTTTAGGCTTTTGCCATTACTTTTATTTTTTTCCCTTAGCTTGTGAAAGCCTGTGTTTTCAGGCTGAAAAAATAACCTAAAATTGTGTTCAGACGAGGAGCTTTTGCGCAAACGCTCAATGAGCCTAAATGCATCAAACCAGTAGAATCATTTTAATTGCATTTGAGCATTAATACATTTCAGTGGCAACTAATATTCTGGCCAATTGACTGTGTGTGTTGCGCAGTTTTCTACTGCTAGTTCTGGTGTTCAGAAGAGAAAAGCAAATGTCTGGTGTGCATGAGGCCTGTAATGTGTGATGGGTTACCACATCATCCCTTTAATCCAGGGGACACATTATTTACATACGTTCTGTGGCTGATTAAGATAATTAAACTTGGTGCCTTATCCGCATTAAATTGGCCTCAGAACCTGTGTAATGTGTCTTGGCTTAAAGGATGTGGTAATCCTAGAGTGACCTGTTTGTATTTGGCTGTGCGAACATTTGCTAACAATTGCATATGGCTACTTTTTTTTTTTTTTTCCTATGATCTACTCACACTTGTCCATTTTCCTTCAGCAAAACGCATTATGTAAAATGTATTGGAAGATGCCATCAATGCCTATGTTCACCTTCATGTTGTGCTGCAGTTTAGTGTGATGGGGCACTATAAGGGCCCATTCACGCCTACATGTGCGTTGCCACCAATGCTGCAGCTGCATGTAGGTGTGAATGGGCTTTTAAAGCTACTTTAAATTATGCTGGACTATCTCCCTTCCTGTGCCTTCCTCCAGCATTCATGGGTCCAGTTCCACACTATTCGATACTGCTGTTGTCTCTCCTACTGCTAGGTCCTGCAACTCTCGTTTTGTAATGGATGTCCATCATCCCTGGTAACGTTTCCTTATTCTTGGCATGTGGAGAATTTATGTATGGCTATACACTGAACCCAAGGAGTGTGAGGCAAAATTTCACACATTTAGGAAAAAATATGCATTAAAATGTCACGAGACCCACATCATAAAAAGCTATCAATAAATGGTGTATTACATGCTGTTCACACTCATCACCCATGAGATCTGTTTTCTACAAAAAACCTGGTTGATCCTGCTCTCTCTCTCTCTCTACCCTTATGTTCATGTCTCATTTCAGCTAGGGATTTTACAGCTGTGGTGGCAACTCTGCACATGCTCAGTTTTCAGTGAGTTTCTATGCTGAACAGTTCCTCCCTATTACATCTGAGCAGCCCATGTAACTATAGTCGCACATGTGGGTGCATATACAGTGGTAAATGGCAGCCCACTTCCTCCCCTCTCCTCCATGCTCACTAACCTGCTACCCACAATGGGGGTGGGATATTTGTCTGTGGATTGAAAGGGGGGGGGTTGCATCGCCCTCCTATTCTAACACAGGCTGGAGAGGTGTGACATCTGCCCACATTGCGGGGGGGGGGGGGGGTGCAAAACCTTTTTTTGCCCCCTGCAATTTTGGTCTTCACCCCAACATCTCAAAAAAACACGCGCACATAGAATTATCTAAAAAGAAAAAAAAAACATGGGACCATAATGTCCTCAGCTCCCTTTCAAGTCACAGCACTCCATTACATTGCAGCCTCGTCACATAACAGCGCCCCATTACAATGCATACATTTCCACATTGGCGTCCCCTTCATGTCATAGTGCCCCTTTACACATCACAGCACCCCAATTATATTGCAGCTATTGTCACATGTAGGTTTTGGTGGCCCACATTTGCGCAGGCACAGCAGCCAATCCAAATCAATGGACTGCGTTTCCTGCAGAGAAATGTGCATGCAACATTTTAAAAATGCAGTGGCCTTGAAATCCATTCTGTTTTAGCATCATGCGACTTGCCTGCATTTCTGCACAACAGGTAAGTCACATGGTGCAGCATGGACAGTACTGTATTTCACTGCTTGATGGGCAAAGGTGTGCGCAGCCTATTGCATGATGATGAATGCACTTTTTTTTTTCTTCAGGAAACGCAGGCATGGCAGCCCATTCAAATGATTGGGCTGCTGTGCCTGCGCAAATGTGGGCTGGTGTCCTATCATACAGTCCCCCATCGGATAGTGTCCACTGTGTACTGCGCAGGCGCTGTTCTTCTTCGGAGATTTTCCAAAGCTTCTTCTGCTCCGTACTGCGCCAGCGCAGTGATGGCAGGACACTATATGATGGCAGGACACTATATGATGGCAGGACACCGGCAAAACATACCTGCCAGGCCCAAAATAAGCCCATCAAGCAGGTAAATACAGTAATGCTGTGTGCTCTGTAATTAAAAAATACAGCCTCGGTCTAGACTGCAGGTCAGCGTTTTAAGCTTTCTACACATGGTGAGCCAGGGGAGGAGGAAAAAGACCAACCTTGTCCTGGCCAGCTCAGCTCTGATTAATTCTCAACGGTAGTTTCCCTTGACCATCCATCACTCTGATAGCACTCCACTCTGCGATCTGACTCCTCCTACCGAGGCCTCTGCTCCTCTGATCTTGTACAGGCAGCAGTGACTGTGCATGCATTGCAAGGGGCAGGGCCAGTGCGTCAGTGGAGCTCAAGGCCCTGCCCACTTGTGGCCCACTCCTTGATCATGAAAATGCAGCTCTCCCACTGCTGCTGCGACTGCTTGTGACTGACTGTTTGGGGATTTTCAGTGCCGATTTGCAGGCAGCGCACAAGCTTAAGGGGAAACTCCTGCTTTGTCACCTAAATGGTGGCAGGGCCCTGGGCAGCTGCCCCATTTGCCCTGCAGTAAAGACAGCCCTGTATTTGTATGACACTTTAAAAATGTATTATGTATCTTTAATATATTTTGTATGTTCATCCATATACAGAAATAGAAGGGACAATGTAAATTAAACATTGTGACCTACCATGCATGATTTTTACCTATAGGTAAGCCTATCTACACAGCTATCACATGGTACGCGGTACTGTAATTAGCCCAGGTACAATGTGATAACTCTGGGCCAATCACAGCTGTTATGAAAATTCATTCATAACAGCTTTATTGTTCCCCCGGTTGCTCAAAGCAGCTGGGTGCCAAAAGCCACAATCTGCTGTGTCAGGGGGACACAGTGGTCGCAGGAGCTGCTGTGCACGTGCCCCTCAGCTGAATGACTTGCATATACTTGATCCAGCCTACCTATGCTGCCCCACCCCAGTAAATGTACTGTGGACAGGCAGCAACCACTTAAAAATGGCCCACACTAGGCATGAGAACACAGCATGGTCAGATCTCAAACTGTGCTGAGAACTTGGCCTGCTCTCTGCCAATGATTGGATGTGTCATGAAATTTGTTTACACAAATGTTATGCCTTCATTTCTATTTAAACAATGGCTTGTTTTCCAAGTTGAAGGTTACATATACTTAAAATTTGTCCCTACCTCATTTTAGCCAGGGCATGCTCTATGTACAGTAGTTGGTCCTACACTTCATGTTTAGTCTCCATTCTCTACATGTACTGTAGTCTGCTGGAGCTAGACAAGCTTTTTTTTTTTTTTTTTTTTGTATTTAGCGTGTCACTTGCCACGGCACCTGTCACAAGTTGTGGATTGTCCACTTGCCACGTGACTTGCCACATCACCTGACACGTCACTTGCCATGTCATCTGCCACAAGTTGTGGATTGTCCAACTGCCACGTCACCTGCCACAAGTTGTGGATTGTCCACTTGCCACGTCACTTGCCACGTCACCTGCCACAAGTTTTGGATTGGTCACTTGCCACGTCACTTGCCACGTCACTTGCCACGTCACTTGCCACGTCACTTGCCACGTCACTTGCCACGTCACTTGCCACGTCACTTGCCACGTCACTTGCCACGTCACTTGCCACGTCACTTGCCACGTCACTTGCCACGTCACTTGCCACAAGTTGGGGATTGTCCACTTGCCACATCACCTGTCACAAGTTGTGGATTGTCCACTTGCCACCTGCCATGTCACTTGCCACAAGCTGTGGATTGTCCACTTGCCACGTCACTTGCCACGTCACTTGCCACGTCACTTGCCACGTCACTTGCCACGTCACTTGCCACGTCACTTGCCACGTCACTTGCCACGTCACTTGCCACGTCACTTGCCACGTCACTTGCCACGTCACTTGCCACGTCACTTGCCACGTCACTTGCCACGTCACTTGCCACGTCACTTGCCACGTCACTTGCCACGTCACTTGCCACGTCACTTGCCACGTCACTTGCCACGTCACTTGCCACGTCACTTGCCACGTCACTTGCCACGTCACTTGCCACGAGTTTTGGATTGTCCACTTGCCACGTCACTTGCCACAAGTTTTGGATTGTCCACTTGCCACGTCACTTGCCACGTCACTTGCCACGTCAGCTGCCACGTCACTTGCCACGTCAGCTGCCACGTCAGCTGCCACGTCACTTGCCACAAGATGTGGATTGTCCACTTGTCACATCACCTGCCACATCACCTGCCACATCACCTGCCACATCACCTGCCACATCACCTGCCACATCACCTGCCACATCACTTGCCACATCACTTGCCACATCACTTGCCACATCACTTGCCACATCACTTGCCACATCACCTGCCACAAGTTGTGGATTGTCCACTTGCCACGTCACTTGCCACGTCACTTGCCACGTCACTTGCCACGTCACTTGCCACGTCACTTGCCACGTCACTTGCCACGTCACTTGCCACGTCACTTGCCACGTCACTTGCCACGTCACTTGCCACGTCACTTGCCACGTCACTTGCCACGTCACTTGCCACGTCACTTGCCACGTCACTTGCCACGTCACTTGCCACGTCACTTGCCACGTCACTTGCCACGTCACTTGCCACGTCACTTGCCACGTCACTTGCCACGTCACTTGCCACGTCACTTGCCACGTCACTTGCCACAAGTTTTGGATTGTCCACTTGCCACGTCACTTGCCACGTCAGCTGCCACAAGATGTGGATTGTCCACTTGCCACGTCACTTGCCACGTCACTTGCCACGTCACTTGCCACGTCACTTGCCACGTCACTTGCCACGTCACTTGCCACAAGTTTTGGATTGTCCACTTGCCACGTCACTTGCCACAAGTTTTGGATTGTCCACTTGCCACATCACTTGCCACAAGTTTTGGATTGTCCACTTGCCACATCACTTGCCACGTCACCTGCCACGAGTTTTGGATTGTCCACTTGCCACGTCACTTGCCACGTCAGCTGCCACGTCACTTGCCACGAGTTTTGGATTGTCCACTTGCCACGTCACTTGCCACGTCAGCTGCCACGTCACTTGCCACAAGATGTGGATTGTCCACCTGCCACGTCACCTGCCACGTCACCTGCCACGTCACCTGCCACGTCACCTGCCACGTCACCTGCCACGTCACCTGCCACGTCACCTGCCACGTCACCTGCCACATCACCTGCCACGTCCCCTGCCACAAGTGGATTGTCCACTCGCCACGTCACTTGCCACGTCACCTGCCACAAGTGGATTGTCCACTCGCCACGTCACTTGCCACGTCACCTGCCACAAGTGGATTGTCCACTCGCCACGTCACTTGCCACGTCACCTGCCACAAGTTGTTGATTTTCCACTCGCCACGTCACTTGCCACGTCACCTGCCACAAGTTGTTGATTTTCCACTCGCCACGTCACTTGCCACGTCACCTGCCACAAGTTGTTGATTTTCCACTCGCCACGTCACTTGCCACGTCACCTGCCACAAGTTGTTGATTTTCCACTTGCCGCGTCACCTGCCAGGTCACTTGCCGCGTCACCTGCCAGGTCACTTGCCACGTCACCTGCCACAAATTATGGATTGTCCACTTTCCACGTCACTTGCCACTTCACCTGCCACGTCACCTGCCACAAGTTGTGGATTGTCCACTTTCCACGTCACTTGCCACTTCACCTGCCACGTCACTTGCCACAAGTTGTGGATTGTCCACTTTCCACGTCACTTGCCACTTCACCTGCCACGTCACTTGCCACAAGTTGTGGATTGTCCACTTGCCACGTCACTTGCCACCTGCCATGTCACTTGCCACAAGTTGTGGATTGTCCACTTGCAATTGCAATTGTTTAAAATATTTTTCTAATGGTTTTTCATCATTTGCAATCATTTTTGAGATTTTTAATGTAAAAAAAGTCACCTTTAAAAACGCATATAAACGCGGTAGCGGCGTTTTGCCGCGTTTTACCGCGTTTTGCGTCTGAAACGTGGAAACTTTTGCTTCTGAACGCATTTTTTTGCTTCTGGAAAAACGAGATTAAACGCAACTGCATAAAAACGGAAAAAAACGAGACTGTGTGCATGGACACATAGGATAACATTGAATGAGTTCAGGAGCAGTTGAAAAAACTGTCCAACTGCATCTGAACGCGCGTTTAACTGCGTCTCGTGTGCATGAGGCCTTAGTAATCGTTCAGTCTGAAAAAGCCAGCAACCACAAATACTGTAGTTGCTGAAATTTATTAAAAGGACACTTGCCTGTCCAGGGATCCAGTGCCTTGTCTGGTTCTTTGCCGGTCTTCCTTGCCAGCATGTTTACTGTGGGAAACCAGCTGTGAGTCTTGCAGCTTCCCACTGCATGTATGAGCCAAGCTTTGCTCTGTGGTTGTGGGAGGGTGGTGAGCTTTGGTGGCATTGCCTTAGGCCGTTCAGCAGAAGTGGGAGCAAGTGCCTGCCAGAAATGGGTACCAGTTTCACAAAGAATGCCAGAATTGGCAGAGGAAGGAGGACATAAAGCGGAAATTCCCTTTTTTAGGTGAAATCCCACTTTAAGCTATCTCACCACAACTGGATCAGTTGGAGATCCCTTTCAGTGCTTGGATTGTTCAAGCAAAACACTTTTATTTTTTTATTTTTTTTTCCTGAGGGGAGTTTGAACACTGATCAGGTTTTTATCGCAGTCTGAGCCCTGTTGTGGAGATTTATCCTGTTCTGTTTAGCAAAAGACACCAACCCAATGTTTGGGTTTTCACTAGAACAATGGAGGGACACTAGTTCTGGTGACTAATGGGAATTCTCTCACATTGGAGAGAGTCCTTTTACCTCCTGTTTGGCTGTGGGACCAGAAGGGAAATCTCTTCAATGAGACAGATGGCAAACTTTATTTAGGACATTTTTAATTAATTTTCATAAGCATTATATTATCCCAACTTGAAATGTGTGTTTTTTTTTTTTTTTGTTTTTGTTTTTTTCCCCCTCTTTGCAGCTCCGCCAAATAGTGTATTCTATGGGTGTAACAACACTTTTGTAAGCGTGGCTGTTAAAGTTGACCCTCTGGGTACCAATACAAGACTGGACCCTGATCAACTGACCCTGGGTAAGTGCCCCGTCTCCAGTAAAACTGCACTCTTGGGCTACTTTGTATTTGAATACCCATACCAAGCCTGTGGATTCAATAGAATGGTGAGTTTTCTTTCAATTTTTAATCTGGTTCTTGCCACCTATATACCTTTTTTTTTTTTTTTTTTTTTTTTTTTTTTTTTTCCTTCTGCCTGACTGTAAACTTCCTTTTGATATAACAAAGGGCATTTCTAGGGTTCTAGACCAGGGGCAACTTTGGGAACATACTTTAAGATGTTAAAACTGATCTTTTCCTGAATGGATAAAATACAATGTTCCAAAACTGTAACTGCATAGAATTTTATCCCCTCCATATTGCAAATGAAACCCGGGGCATGTTCCCTGGGTGCCAGGGTTTGGCAATGGCCCTGGATCTACAGTCAACTATGGTAGTGCAAGGGTCAGCCTGACTAGGTTTTTTATTTTTATTGGGATTTAGTTGTGGTTGTACAATAGATTGCATAGTGCAGTGCCAGCTTAACAACCTTTTTGCTTTATTACGTATCATTGTAAATGTTTTACAGGGCAAAAAAATGCTCTTGGGATCAATTCACTATGCTAATATACCAGGTTAAGAAATGTGTTTTTTCAGTTGTGCACATTGAGGTTTAAAAAAATGTCACATGGCTACAAATAAAGCCTTAGCTTTGTATACAGCTTTGGTAACTGAGAAGCCAAATCTTGTGTAGCTATTGCAATGACGAAATCCAGCTCCCCTACTGTGATTTCTATTCTGCTATAATCAAGTGTTCCACACATCATATACAAATATTAAAGTTCTTATAATACAGCACTGCAGTTAAAATGTACTATAAAAAAATTTACAAAAAGCTGACCATCCCAACATTTGTTTTAAATATTGTTTCGTAATGACCTTTTGTGATAAACTGGGGGGGGTGGTGTAACATTGGTCATCCTATAGGGCACACAGAGGGGCCCAGATGGCAGGGGGAACAAGTGCTGTGGGGCAATTGCAGAACAATTCCCTGTCTCCCTGCAGAAGCTGAAAGCTGGTTTCTCCCATCTCCCTCCTGTTGGCTTTCAGCTATTGCTGGGAGAGACTGGGTATCATTTTGTATTGGCCCCTGCCCCATGCACAGTTGGTGGCACTGATCACTGCTGTCTTTTCATAACTGAAGCATAGTAAAACTGTTCTTCAGTTTATGAATTAACGCCCGGTTCATCTTTTGTGCAGCTGAGGCTGAAGAATCTCCTTGCTAAACTCAGGACCTTGCATTTACTAGATCTGGTCTCCCACAGAACATGCAAATGCAATTTTTAGTAAATATAAATTGCTAAATACCTTTTCTCATCAGCAGTATATGGAAGTGTTGTGACTTCTATTAGTGTCTCGCCGAGCACTGGTCAAAGCTTTGTAGGAGTCTTCATTCTCTTGACTGTCCTGAGGCTGCAGAAACTCTGACCGTCGGCTAAAAAAACTTTAGCAATACACCAAACTGAGCATGTGCAGGGTGCCCCCAAGGCTCTGTTCTATTGGGAGGTGGATAGAGGACAGTGGAAGGAGAGGATCAGAGAATACTGAATCAAAAAGACTTTTTACACAATACAGTGGCCTAATCCCTTTTGTTCCACAGGGAGTATAACGAGCATGGCTTTACTGCTGTAGGTTTATTGCTTTAATTCCTTGCTGCCTCAAAGGTGAGATGTCAGAGGCCTGTTTAGACTTTCACCCAACATTCCCTCACTAAAAACATTTTACTTTTTTTTTTTTTTTTTTTTTTTTTTTTTTTTAACTGTACAAACACAGCCATAGATCCTAATTTAACAAGTGGGTTAGGGACTCCGAATAAACTCTGTGTTGGAAGGCATGTGGGTTGCGGGTGTATGCCCATTAAATTAGGACCTGTGGCTATTTGTACAGCCAGCTGCTGTGTCCCCATAGCATAACATAGGCTGCCGCATGCAGCATCAGCCACATAAAAAAAAAAAAATCATGCTGTACAACTACAGGTTGTAAATAACTCCCAAGAACTAATTTACACATCACTTTATTAACTGAATACAAAGTTCATACTAAATGTAACATATAAAACTAAGTTATTTTTATTTTTTTGTCTTCAAATGGTTTTGGTGTGTGGGTTTATTTTTATTTTTTTGTGTTTATATTGTTTCTGGAGGGGAAGAGCCCTGTCAGGTGGGGGTATACAGTCCTAACAGCCCTGTTGATCACCGCATGCTCCACAAACTGCTCACCTGGTGTTTTTATCTAATTTTTAAGATTCGTTTTGGCGTGTGCCTTTTCCTTAAGGGGATATTTATTTATTTTTTTTTTTTTTTTGGGGGGGGGGGGGGGGGGAGAGAAGAGCATCACTCTATCTTTTTCAGCAGGCAATTCTGTGCACTGTAAGAACAATCAGAGGCAGTTCAGCCGCTTGGTGGTTCTTGCAGGAGGGGATATTCCCAGCCCCCCATGCTTCTCCAGACTCACCTGTATGATTGGCAAACCGGAGAACTAATCGGTTGCTGCCAGAAGTTTGGTCCCCAGTCATCTTTATGACCCTCGAAGGCCCGGGTGTGATTGTCACCTCCCAGGTTGCTGGAAAATAAACACAGCCAAGGACGTGGCTGGAAAGGCCAAGAGGTATGTGTGGTTTTATAGTTCAGCCTTTCAAGCCTGAAAGATGTGGGGTCACATCTCTCCATGAAGAGGACCTGTCACACCCTATTCCTATTACAAGGGATGTTTATTCCTTGTGATAGAATTTTATATTTTTTTCGCATAGAAGCAGACCTAAACGGCATTCAAAATACATGTGAGGTAACGCCGTGTGTTGGAGCAAAAGTAACAATTCCAGCTGAAGACCTCCTATGTAACCTGTATTAAAAAAAGACACAAAGTGTCACCTATGGAGATTTTTAAGTACCAAAGTTTAGTGCAATTTTAAAGAATGACATGTTGGGTATCTTGGCATAACATAACCTTTCACATTATACAAAAGTTAAATTTTAACTTTTTTCAAAAGCGTTTGGAAAATTGCTGCACAAATACCGTGTGACATAAAGGGGTAACTACAATTTTTATTCCGGGTGTCTGCTAAAAAACATACCTAATGTTTGGGGATTCTGGGTAATCGTCTAGAAAAAATTATGCTTTTTACATGTAGGAGCAAAGTGCCAGAATTGGGCTGGATGAGAAGTCGTTAAACTGCAGCGCTGTATCAACTTTTTAAAAGCTTTGGGAATTGAGCCTCTTGATCACAAATCCAGGTGTCTGGTGCACACTTGTGGTCTCAAGGAGTCTAATTTGCCCTCAGAGGGATTATTTTTGGACTACAGGTTAGTAAGCTTATTTGTGTGCAGCTTTGTGAAAACTGCCTGGTTTGGCCAGTACAATGGAATAAAAAGTGAATTCCTACCATTCCCTCCCCCCCCCCCATGGGTAGGCCACCTTAGCGGTGGAGATCTACCTGAACAACATGGGGAGAAGTTGAAAATCACCAGGCAGTGTCACCACCTCACACCAGTTTTAAACCTGTAATTGCTGTACTACCATGCTGCAATCGCATGCTATACACGGCAATTATGGGTTTAAATCAAGTGGTGAGGAAGTAACATCATCTACTCCTCCTTACCACCTGTCAAACACTCAGATCGCTGTTTAAATGAGCAGCAGTGCCTGCTGCACTTGTGAATGAGCCCTTAGTTGCATTTTGCAGTGGCACTCTTAGAGCTTGTTCACAAGTAAAATCCTGTAGTTGAGTTGCAGTTTTGCTGTCCCAATCCCTAGCGGCAGCAGAAATTAAGCCTGATGTTGCTTTTGGTGCATGCTACTGCCTGCTAATTGGAACCCATTAAAGTAAATGGGGGGGGGGGGGGGGGGCGGCATTCCACATGGGACAGGAGCCAGCATTAGAGAGGGCATCGGGTCATGCAGATCTTGCTCCCTGCTACAGCTCCAACTTTACAAGTAGTCCTTCTGCATTGCACTTTTGATGCTCTGGAATGGTGGGTCGGCAAGCAAAGATCACAATCTACCAGACACCTGTCTGTGATCTACAGGTTGCTGACCCCCATTTTTAGATAAAATGCATACATATAAGAAGTTAAGTTGGGTTTTAAACCCAAACAATTAAGTCTTCTGGGGTGGGTGGAGGGTTTCAGTGGCAGGGTCAGAATGTGTCTGGTTATTCTGTTTGGCTCCATGGTTTCTTCACTTCTGTCTGCCATCAGTCACCTGGACAGGGATGTTGTCAAATGTTAACACAGCAACAAATCTTGACAGGTTAAAATCTTCCCTAATCCTGATGGAAGATTTAACTCTTCCATACTCCTAAACTGGAATGATTTGTATTTGAATAGTCATTAAAAATATTAGTATGATTGACCTGTCAGCCTTGCACTCTGATAGGTTTGTGTCATTCTTGAATGTTCTGAAACATTTAGGTACAAACATGTTCTCTTGTTACTTTTCTGCAGGCCCTTGGGAATGCTGTGAAGTTTTTTGTGGATCTTGTATATAAGCCTACATATACAACTGCAAGCCAGTATTCTCAGAATTTTTCTGTCCCTATAAAATGTGTGGTAAACAGGTGAGCAGATGGTCTGTATGGACATTATAATTTGAAAGTTCAGGTAAAGTGTGGAACAAAGATGGGGGACTGCCAAACTTAATTTTTTCATACTGTGATTTCCTAAAGTATATCTGTCACAGGATTGTGGCTATCCAGAGATGAGCTTAGAAAAGGTGAGCAAGCCCAGACTCCTCCTCCTAAATAGGCAAGGTGCAATTGGCCTTTTGTGAATCAACCTAATGTGTTTTTATAGTCCACAAAAAAGCACACAGGTTGGTGCCTGGCCAATGCAAAGTGTCCCTTGTGCTGCTGGCTACAGATTTCAGTTATTCTTCATTTGTGTTCCCAATCCCACCAAAGGCCTCTTTAAACGCAGACATTTTAGGAATATGGTAATGACTGCAGCAAATCTTGGCTTATGCCCTCCCAACGACAGTGTGCCAAGTCATTCCACTTTTTTTTATATTTGGAGAATGACTCCAAAACCTAGTCAAGAATATTGCCACCATTTTTGAGGACTTTTTATGGAAAGTTTTTTAAAACTTGACCCCTCTTTACCAGTTCTACTTGAATAAAGTATTACCTCTTGCATGTGGGAGTTCCATCCCTTGGTACTGAGGCCTTTGAATGCTGTCGCTGAGGTGAATTCTAATATGGGAAGGGCCCTTAAGGATTCACCCTACTGTACTATAAAGTTCAAAGCCCCCTCAAATGTATTATGCCAGCACACACCTCTGCAACCAAAAGCCTTATCAACCCAAATATGTGATCCATAAAGTTGGCAAGGACCAGCAGCTACATCCCTACATTTAATGCAGAAGGCTTTTTTCACATGCTATGCAATAGGATTAAAAAAACCTGTTTAGCGGCACCCCCTAATTACTTGAGCCCCAGTGTCTAAGCAGTCCAAACGCTCCTCCTGATTGGCTGAGACACAGCAGTGGCACCATTGGCTCTCACACCTGTCAGTCAATCAGGGGAGAGGGGGGTCAGGGCTCAGTGTCTGGCTACATGGAGCTCTGACTTGGCTTGGGTGCTCCATAGAGAGCTGCTGGCTGAGGGGGCACCTAATAGGGCAGGGGCAGCAAAGATGGACCGGAGAAGAGGATCCAGGCTGCTCTGTGCAAAACCAACTGCACAAAGGAGGTAAAAAGTTTATATTTGTCTTTACAATCACTTTAAATGTGTGGCTTTCAAATTTTCAAACAATCAAATTTTAAGCACTCGGGCTGATGTACCTTTTTCATGTTACTTGATATACAGCTGCCTGACACCATTTTATCCATGTTCTGCTTTTCTCCTTCCTTTCAGAAAGCCATTGCTTCTTGGTCATGAAAGCATCTTTTCTGGATGGGCAGATGCAATGTCATTAAACAGAATCTTCTTTGTTGCTGTTCAATTGAACACAATAATCTGGCCTGCAAAACGAGCATGGCTTAAATGCACCAAATTATGAAGACTCAAGACATCAGGGGGAAATGTCTCTGCCTGACCATTTTACCACACAGCAGTACACATTTTCAAGGATCATAGACTGGAACTGCCATTTCCTCCTATAATCAATGGGTTCCTCTTGCATAAATGGTCTCTATTCCATTTAAAGGTTCTTCCATGGAGCACCATACTTCCTCCCAACTTTAGCTCACCATCTATCTACTAAAGCACCCAGAACACTAATCTGTAACAAGCAGTTCTCTACAAGTTCCCCCCCATGACTTTACCATTAAAATCAACAGCACAACCATTGGTCCCTCTGGCCTCTCCTTCAGCCCCCACATCCAATCACTGGCTAAATCCTGCTACCTTAGCCTCTAACATCTCCAGAATTTGACCCTGACTGATACCACAAAGCAACTTATTCACGCCTTGATTATTTCCCCCCTTGACTACTGCAACTCTCTCTACTTAATAGCCTGCTTAAGAGTAGGCCATCACCCCCCCCCCCCTTTCAGTCTATTATGAATGCTGCTAGACTAATGCACCTCACTAATCGATCTGTGATTGCTGCCTCTCTGCCAATCCCTTCAGTCCCCCCCCCCCCCCCCCTACGACATTGTATAAAATTTGAAATGCTAACCACATTGCCCCCAGCTACATCAACCTCATCTGCAGATATTGCCCAAATTGTCCTGTCCTCTCTGCTCCTCCCAGGACCTCCTGCTCTCTATCTCCCTTGTTACCACCCCTTGTGCTTGCCTTCAGGACTTCTCCAGAGCCTCTCCCATCCTCTGGAACTCCCTGCCCCAGTATATCCAATCAGCCCCTAACCTTTAGGAGATCCCGGAGAACTTATTCAGGGAAACCTGTCCCTAAGCCACCCCATCAAATCATTCCCTGCAGCATTACCTTTTGTACCACCCCCTCCCTTTAGAATGTAAGCTCTACAAGCGGGGCCCTTCTGTATTGAACTGTAATTCTGCTGTCCCCACCCCCCTACGTTGTAAAGCGCTGCGTAAACTGTTGGCACTATATAAATCGTTGATACCTTCCCTCGATTCCCAATATTTAGAAAACCACAAATCCTTATGTGGCCAGAGACTGCATCATTTGAGACCCTTTGTTGGAGGAATCGATATGAGGCTCTTCATTATCTTATGGTAAATGGCTAATGCCATTCCAAATATCATGCAATCCACTATTTGCCACTTAAGTTATCATTTCAAGTCTTTACCTGAGGCTGGCCTGTTTGCAAGTGTGTTAACGCCCTTTGGACATGAATGTTGAGGCTCTGGTCCACTTCATCATGGGTGTACTACTTTTTGCAAGAAGCGGCACAGGCTCATTGCCTTTTCTTGACCAATGGGAGAGGGACTCCCAAATTGTCTTGGCTTTGGCCTAATGTTTAAAAATTCTTACCCTGTCCTACAGTATCAATCTGTATTGGGAATTTGGGTACAATGTTTACTAGGTGTATTTTACACCTGTTATATTGCATGTAATCTATCCTACTCCTGAAGAATATTGGCTGGTTGTGCACAATATAATTCAAAGGCTCGCTGACTAAGTTCCAGACTCTCCTTACACCATAATGTTTGCCACTTAGTCCTATAAGTATGTGGTGCAGTATTTTATGTTGCACATATTGCGCTTTGGAAAGCTGCCTGCTCCATTTGACAATGACTACACAGAACGGAGGATTAGTTATATGGAGGCATTCACCAGTATGCTGAAAGACCGTTAGTAACTGCCATAAAACTTGTTACTACTTGACTGAATCTTTCTGAGCAGTTTTTAAAGCATTCCCTTGCTGGTGGCACTTGATCCCTTCTATTTATTCCTCTGACCCTTTCACCCCTTTCTCATGGATACAATGTCCTGCCCTCCTATATACCACACAAATCTTTAGTGCTTCCTTCACTAGAACATGGTGTTTTGTATTTCTGCTTTACTGGGAGGTAAAGGTCATGCCTGATATAGATACTTTCACCCTTGGGACTCCTGGGTTATTTTCCTTGTTAAACTGACACAACCAAGATTTGGTGGGCATCCCCTGCATTTCACTTTTCTGCATATCTGGCTTTTCCTATATGGCCATATTTTACCAGTAATGTGTGGGGTTTTTTCGCTCTATTTATTTCTACTGTTTCTCATGTTGTGATTTACATGTACCACTAATCATCATTCCAGATTTGTGTGCCGGTTTTTCTATAGTTTCTTCAATAAAAATTGCTGCGCTACAAAAGATACATTTCATATAGTCAAATGGTACAGTGTATAAATATTAAAATGTCCCAATTGAATGAATCAAGTGTCCATATAATTCAGTGACCAAAACAATGGTGGAAAGACATTATGTATATATTAATAAAAAAAGAACTTCAGTCCAAATTGAAAGCAAATACAGATGCCCATAAACTTTCAGATTTTTTTTTTTATTTTTATTCTGTCTTTTCACTATAGTTTTGCTCACTGAATTTAATAAGTGTCCATATATAGTCCAATTGGGAAATCTTAATACCATGTATCAATGTATGTATTTGACTATATGAAATGTATCCTTTTGTAGCACAGCAAATTATTTATTTTATTTATTTTTAACCGTAGTGTTTTCAGCTTTTTATTTTTAGTTTAGTTTGCTCTTATCTGTTTTGATTTTCTATAGTTTCTGTATTTGTACTAAATTGGAACTCTGAAATGCAAAATGGGGGACTAAATGTAAGCACTATAGAAAGTAATGTGACAAGCATATTTTTTTTTTTCCCCATGGAGCTGCCTGGCATCTAGCTCTCCACTGAAATGGCTTGGAGATTCTGTGCTTGGCAGACTGGTCAAGGCAAAACCCTCTTGTTGGCTAAGTTGAGCTGGGGTAGGTGCCCTGAGTCCATCTCGAGCAAATCTAATTGGATGAAAAGTTGAAGTCCAATTTCCATTCGGAGGGGGGGGACTGGTGACTGGTGGGGGGGGGAGACATTATTTAACAAATGTATTTTTTTAATTTATTTTTTTCTCTCCCTTCAGTTCCATGACCCCAGCTCCTATAGCTATGACTACATTGCTTTTATCTGCATCTGGAAGGGGTAACCTGAATTTCGGCTTCCGCTTCATGAATGGTGAGGTGGTGGGGATTTCTATGACCAACTCAAGGAGGACACTGGCAAAATTGTGATGTTGAAGATCTGTGAAAGCCAGAAAGTTCAAAATATTCAGTGATTTAACTCGATACAAATTGTGAGTGCCATCTTGTGCTCACAAGAGACCTTAGGTGGCCAGGACCACCCATTACTAGACGGACATTAATATTAAATACCATTTTAAATGGCTTAACTGGCTTTTCAGTAAGAACATGGTCTGGAGTAGACCAACTCAACTTTCTATACTTTCCATAAAAAGCTTATTAAACTTTAAAACTACTTGCATATAGTGGTGTCCCTAAAAAGAACCACGCACTTTAGCGAAAAACTTGTGTTTTACTGAAGTTGCTGCCACTGCTCAATTGTAGGTTCTTGTCTGAGCCTACCTCCAGATAAACCTTAATTTTTCAATCTACAGGCTGTGAAAGAAGCATAGTGGTGGCAACCCTAGAGGGGTGTGGGTTTTCAAAAAACTTTAAGCTTATGGAAAGCATTATGCAGTTTATAACCCTCTTGAGCCATGTTATTGAAATATAAACTATCAGCCTTTTTTTAAATCTACTGTTACACAAGTGGTGTTTCAATGATTCATCTACTAAGAAGAGGGCCTCTTCACCTAGGGTCTCATGTGGGCATAAGCTTGCCACTTTCTCACTTCATTTTTATTTATTTTTTGTGGATCACTGATATTTGGGACTTATTGTGGATATCCATTTGTTCTGACACATTCGTGATGTTTTTAAAGTCAAAGGAAGGGCTAGCTATCAAGCTGACCTTTAAATAGTTTTCTCACCCACGGCCCTGCAATGCCCTTTATCAATTGCTGTGTACTTTTTTTTAATCAAGGTTTTTTAAACATGCAATCATGTTACTGCAGTCCTTTCCCCTCTGGGGCAGTTGCTACAGCTGTTGGGTGACTCCCCCCCCCCCCCCCCCCCACACACAAACAGGAAGCAGTGGTTGGTGATGCTCTATTCAGTTCATCCCTATTGCTGGTCCTCTGCATTGTAGAAGGCCTTGGCCAAGCTGTCAAGTGTTGGAGGGTTCCGACTGATGGGTGCTTACAATGTTCAGCTTTTTAACCTTTTATCCCAAAAGGAGGGAAACTTGCTGTAGGTGCTTGATAACTGGAGTTTGACTTTAATTCGGTCCAGTCCATCTAAATCTGCTAGTGTACCAACAACCAACCCAAATGCAGTGAAACAGGTGGTTCCCCCCCCCCCCCCCCCCAACCACCTAGCAATGCTTTTCATTTTACAATGGAGAGTACATGGAGCTAGTGCACATGCATTTGTTTGCAGGCAGTGATATTTTTGCCTTGATGTGACACCTCAGCATTCAACATGTGTTCAAACTTTGTATCCTTCTCAATTTGACTTTTTATTGTAGCATTCCATAAAGACACCTATAGTCTAAAGTAATAAACCCAAAATTGCAGCTTACCAGTAGATGTAGTGGCTGCATTAGTTTAAGCTTTCCCCTCTAGTTCACATGGTGATCTGACCAGTACCACTTCTTCTGTACTGAGGTTCCTACATGCTGGATGAAGGACCACAGATGCCTTTGAACAGCGGTATTGGTGGGGGTGGTGTTAACAAATTCAGTAAATTCTTTATTTTTATTTTTTTATTGTGCCTTTTCTGTGCAGTGGTTTTGCACAGAGCAGTCTGGATCTTCCTATGGTCACCTGCTGGCACTCCTGCCCCCAGAGCAAGCTGCTTGTGGGCACCCAAGCAAGCTTGCTCATGAGCCACTGCTCTTACAACTGTAGCTCCATGCACAGTGGCTTAAATGATTCTACGGGAGTTTGTGTTCTGCCTGTAGAAGCATCTCAATGTTATCCCCATGCACATTAGGACGTTAAGAGGCATATTTTGAGTTTAATATTTAGAGGTAGAAAACCCTCCTGGTTCGTGTTTTCTGATTAGACCTTGGAGGCAGAAAAACTTAACTCGTCTAAACTTTAGAGTAAAAAAACGCTCAGCATTTTTGCCCAGAGAACAGATGGTTATGGCGTGTGCATGGAGCCTAAAGTGTTACTGGGACAGGGCTTACTCTACCCCCTGTCATTAGTTGGATGGCATCATTTTGGGTTTAAAATTGCACTCCAATCCAAACCTTTGTCTTAAGTGGCAAAGGTTTCAACCCTTTCCAGGTTTTATTGTAGGAATCCCCTGCACTACTCTGCTAGTAAACATGCAATTTCCCCCCACCTCCTTATCCCAATTACAATAGGCGCTTTGAAAGTGAGCGGCCATCAACCTCCTAGAAGGGGATCCCAAACATTGGTCTTTACTGCTGTTGACACTTCTAAACAATTTTTTGCTGTAGGTTAATTTAGTCATGGAATTGGTATTACATTCTCAATGTCTCCCATCAGATGACTTCTCAGGGGCTTCAAATTCAAAAGTCTTTTTCTTGGGATCCCCCATCAACTTGGAACTCTCTGTGGATATAGGATACCACATGCCTCTGAGACTCTTTGTGGATGAAGGCATAGTGACTCCAACTGCAGACACCACCGAACCACCAAGTTATAATCTGATCACTAACCATGGGTAACTATTTTGTGTATAGTTGCATGTAACTGGCTAGCCTGTAAGTGGCTTTCTTATTTCTAGATAAAACTATGACCCAATTCAGCTATGCCTTATCTCAATTTTGTTAAGGTTTCTGGCTTCAACATTATCCAAATGCACATACAAATCCTTTCAACACGTTTGTGTGAGATGGGTAGATGAGAATTTATTTTCCTAATCTGAAAAGGCAACCAGGCATATTGTGGCATGCTTGATTTTTATGGGGTGTCTTTGGCTCAAGGCTAAGAAATGAAGGAATTTGTGTTCAGTCTTAAAATTTGTAACCTTCAACCAAAATCTCCAAGACCAGATGTAGAGAAATGGGACAAAGACCCTCATGTTTATTAGAATGGGGACCCTATGTTTAGAAGTTCAATTTTCTGACCAAAGTACTATAAGATTTCTTACCACTTGTCCAGAAGTCATTCATCAATAAGTCCTGCTAGATCACTTCAGGTTGTCCCCTTTTGCAGATATAGCTATGTAAAACATTAAAAATAGGTGTCTGCTGTTTAAAATTCATTAATATGATCTCGCCCTGTTCTGCATATGCTCAGTTGCTCTATTTTTAGGCTTTGCTGATGGTATTGAACCCTTCTATCCTTTACCGCCAAGGCAGCTGCTTCGGTTTTGATCAGTAACTGCCATGATGCTGCACATGTGATCAGTTATTACACCAGCCGTTTGATGGTTTGACAGTTTGGTTGAGGATATAAGTAAATGTGACAGTTTGCAATTCCTGCATTCCAGGAATGGAACTGCTTTTGGAAACCCTTAAATCAATGGGTTTAATACTGGTGGGATACAAAAACTGCACAAGGCTGACACATTTTATTTTCTGCAGATGTTTTGTAGATGGAAAGGTGGCACACTCAAAGTTTGTGATGCAAGATCAACAGAATCAGATAAATTCCATATGGCTGACTTTTCCAGCAATGAAGTTTGCAACAGACAGTAATGAGGCAAGTATTTAATTTCTTATCAAACATTTGAACTTTCTAGGGTAGCATGCATACTACATACCCAGGGCTGGGGCAAGGGATGGGCAGACGGGGAAGCTGCCCTGGGGACTGGTATCGTGTGAGGAGATTGGGGGAGGAGATTTGTGTTGGCAGGGGGGTAAGAATAGTTCTAGAAGGGGAAACCTGGGGTGAGTGGTACTTTGAGGGGGGAGGGGATGTGTGTTGGGAGAGGGAATTGGGGAAGATATGTGCTAGAAGAGATGATGTGGTTTTCAGAAGGGGGGGGGGGGGGGAGTACGTGTACTTGGAGGCTATCGTCTCGCCTATATAACTTATTGGTGAAAAAAAAATTGTCATGTGGGCCTCAACTTGACTGCTTTTTTTTTTTTTATTTTTTTTATTTTTTTTTTTTTCCAGATCTACCTTACGTTTAGGCTGGTTGTCTGGGACCCTAAAGGTGTAACTGAGCTCAGGAAGGCATGTTCCTATGTACCTGAAAGCAATAGGTAGGATAATGCTGTTAATAATTTCTTTGCTTGTATGTTTATGCAACTAAGCTTTTTTATTTTTATTTCTCTTCTCTTGGCTGCCTATTGCTTGCTTGCTGAATTCTGCAATTGGGAGTAAGGAGCAAAAGCCCTAATATATAAGCTCCATGTAGCAACTTTCAGCTTGTATAGGGTTTGTCCTCAATCCATGACATTGCTGGGTGCTTGAGAAGGGACTTGGGTCACGCATGATCCACATATCTGGAAGTATTGAGGCAGGAAATATGGTGGGGCTACTATTAAGACAAACCTGCAAAGTACAGTTGGGTGCTGGTATGGTGAAGGCCTTTACAATTTAAAGCACCACCAATTAAAAATTGGTTAGCTGGTTATGGCTTCCAATATGTTAGTGGTTCTAAATCTGCCAATACATTTAACACCAAATCGGTTACAGCAATCCTTTTTATGTCTTATGAAAAGCTGATTACTTTAATCACTAATGAAAGTATTAAGTAGTTTGTCTCATCCATGTAAATTGATGCATTCTGCTTGATAGTTTGTGCTGTGAATTGACTTGCTGGCTGGATTACCAGATGGAAATGGAGCAGCTAAAGCTAGATACACACTATACATTTTTCTGTAGATTTATTTTTCCTTTACCAAAGCCATATGAGGTCAATCCTTAAAAGGTTCAATTTGTATGCAATTATGCAGGCCCCTTGCACTACAGTTTTGGTAAATCTGACTACAAAAGTTGTAGTTTGTGTATTTTGGGGGGGGGGGGGAATTGTTGGGCAGATTTAAAAACTCACTACATGCTTTTCTGCAGCTTCTCCGTTTGAAATCTGTTGAACCAAAAAAGCGAAATGGCATGGCTTTATCTTTTAAAGTCCCTGACCTTTCCAAAAATGCATTGATGTAAACATGTTCCATAGGAACCCATGTTAAAGTTCTGCAAAAAGCATGAAAAATGCACTAGTGTAAATGGAGCCTTAAGTGCCGGTGACTTTGAGGCAACTTTGATTGAAATCTATGGGTAGAAGTCGCCTTTAATTAGTACAGGAACCTTTTCTGAAGTTGGAGAGACTTCAGTAGTGTACCTTAAGACAGATCTCATTCACTTCAATGGAATTTCTTATGTCCAGCGACTTGAGGTCTGACAAGTCGTAGTGTGAACCGGCACTAAAAGTAAATTAAATACAGCTGTTTAAGAATTGGTAAACTACATTTGCTTTCAGATTTAATATTGCTTTAAATTTGGTGCTGAACGTGCACCTTGTATAGTAGGCAACAGATTTTAGTTGTGATAGTAGTCAAAACATCTGAAAGCTTCAATAACCAGTGACATAACTGGTTTGCAGCAGCATGTATTCAACCTATTGGGTGCACACCATCAAAATATATTAATGAGGCTGGGGACAGGTTTTGGAAACTCAAAGTGTGTATGTGTCATATGGCTTGGAAGGGCTTAAATACCAATCACTATTCCTCAAACCTTACCACACTGCAGACTTCTGCAAAAATCTGTGTGGGTGCATGGCTAAACTGGGGTACAGTTAAGACCAACATGCCAACTTGTAGATTCAAGTGAATTTTACTGTTCCATATTGGCCAGCAAAATATACAGATTCAAGGTTATGTACAGATGTTGACAAAATGAACCATGTTTCTAACCCCTCGCCACTCTATCAAAAAGGGGGGTGGAGAAGAGTTGATTTTCAAGTTGACAATGACAGTAAGATTCTCTCCTCAGGTGGGAGCTGCTTGGTAATGCTGACAACACTGTATGCACTTGCTGTGATGGCGTCTGTACCAAAAGTTCCAGGAAGAGAAGAGATGTTAATGGTAGGTGGAGACTTGGCCCATATGAAAATTCTTCATTTTATTTGTATCTGTTTAACATGGAGTGTGTGGCGGGGTTTTTTTTTTTTTTTGTTTTTTAGAAAATGAAGATGGTGGACTTATCCATACAATGGTTCTTGGACCTTTCAAAGTGCACAACCCATCTGGTTCTGCTGATAATGAATCCAGAGCAGCAGAGACAGGTAATTAAGCATCAGCTCCAAACCAAAAGCTGACTTTTCCTTGTGTATATAATCTGTTCTGGCTGGATGTTGCCTAAAAGGCATGGGAAGCTAGGCCCTGTGAAGTCGAGGCAAACAATATTGCATGCTCCCTTGCAAACTATCATACCATAGGTACATTTTACAGTATCTGCTTTGACCTGTTTGAGTTTACATTTAGGCAATGATGCCAAACATAGCATGTTTTATGCTAACAGTAAAGACTCTCTGCAATGAAATTGGGTAGTTGACCCTGAAATAACATTGTAGTTGCCACTCTGGAGCTAAAGGGGACAGCTATGTAGAATCTGTAGTGGTATCCAATGTGTGATTTGTTGCTTTGAAGATGCACTAGTGTCAAAAGTATTGGGACACCTGCCTTTACAGGCACATGAACTTTAATGGTGTCTTAGTCCAGAGGGTTCAATATTGAGTTGCCCCACCCTCTGCAGCTAGAACAGCTTTAATTCTTCTGGGAAGGCTGTCCACAAGGTTTAGGGGTGTCTATGGGAATGTTAGAGCAATGACTGAGCTCATTCTGGAATAATGGTCAAATTCATCCCAAAGGTGTTCTGTCAGGTTGAGGTCAGGACTTTGTGTGGGCCAGTCAAGTTCCTCCACCCCAATGTTACTCATCCATGTCTTTATGGACCTTTCTTTGTGCACTGGTCCAAATCATTTGGAGGGTGGATTATGGTGTTGGTTTTTTCAGGTGTTGGGCTTGACCCCTTAGTTCCAACAAAGGGAACGCTTAAGGCACCAGCATACCAAGACATTTTGGACAATTTCATGCTCCCAACTTTGTGGGAACAGTTTGAGGATGGCCCCTTCCTGTTCCAACATGACTGCACACCAGTGCAGAAAGCAAGGTCCATAAAGACATGGATGAGGGAGTTTGGGGTGGAGAAACTTGACTGGCCTGCAGAGTCCTGACCTCAACCAGATAGAGCACCTTTGGAAAGAATTGGAGCAGAGATGGTGAGCCAGGCCTTTTCATCCAACATCAGTGCCTGACCTCACAAACGTGCTTCTGGAAGAATGGTCAAACATTCCAATAGAACCACTCCTAAACCTTGAGGACAGTTGTCCCAGAAGAGTTAAAGCTGTTATAGCTGCAAAGAGTTGGCCAACTCAAGCTCTCAGCATTCATAGACAAATGGCAAGAAATCACCACGAACAAGTTTGTCCTGCATGGTAGAACGAGGTTAATACATAGTAGGTTTTCTAGTGATGACAAGAATCCCCCTGATGTCTCTTGGTCTCTGGGGAGTGCTGGAAAATTCCAACTCAATGTTTCTACTCGCACATCTTTGCCAGTAAAAAACACTACAGTACAGGCTCACTTTGAAGCTAAAACCCTCAAGAAAATAAAGTACAAAGTTTTGTATGGAATCCCATATAATCAGTAACTAACTTGCCACCACGTGCCTTTATGGCTACGGTAGATTTGCAGGATGCCTACCTGCACATGCCAATAAAAGGACCACCACAAGTCTCTAAGATTCATGATACAGGGTCCAAAGGCTACCCTGCACTTCCAGTACACCTCCTTGCCCTTCAGGTTTTGTTAGCACCCAGAATATTCACTAAAATACTGGCAGAGGCACTAAAGGGCTTGAGACTAGAAGGCATAGGAGTTGTACCATATCTGGACGACCTCTTTTTTTTTTTTTTTTTGCCAACACGAGACCTTGACGGCAACCTCCAAGCAAGTGTCCATTATCTAAAGAGTTTGGGGTGGATAATGAACAAATCCCACCTCATTCCCAGTCAGAGTAAACTGCCTAGGGCAGTGATGGCGAACCTTGGCACCCCAGATGTTTTGGAACTACATTTCCCATGATGCTCAATTACACTGCAGAGTGCATGAGCATCATGGGAAATGTAGTTCCAAAACATCTGGGGTGCCAAGGTTCGCCATCACTGGCCTAGGGTATGTGGTAGACACAGGAGAAACAGAGATCCTGCTGCCACAGGACAAGATGGCAAGACTAATGGAAGAGATTGAGACATTTTGTCTCCCCAACGCAGTTACTGTTAGGAAGAGCATGAGGGTGCTGGGCCTCATGACCTCTATACTGGCCATCATGTGGGCTGCACACAAGACCATTACAGAACTTCATCCTGGCTCAGTATGACAGTTACCCACGTTTCATGGAGTTCTGGGTCACAAGTCTGCAAGAGGTCAAAACATTGATGCAATGGTGGCTTGAACCAAACATACAGCCAGGGGTGCTTATGGACACAAATTTGATCTGCAAATGCTGGCACCACAGGCTGGGGAGCACACTTGACAGACCACCTGGTCCAAGGTTCTTGGAACCAGGACTGATCTCTTGCCTCATCAAACATGAGATGGAAGCAGGGAATCTAGTGCCAAAATCCTTCAAAACACAGATAAAGGACAGACATATCCAAATAAAAACTGAGAACACTAAAACCATAGCGTATATAAACAGACTGGGGAAACCAGATCCCCTCAACTCTTGTCTAAAGCAGACCCAATCCTGAAGTGGGCGGAAGCAAACTTGGAGTCAAGATCCCCCATTCACCTGAGAGGGTCTGAACATCCTAGTGGATTACCTAAGCAGAAACCAGGTACGGCGCACGGACTAGGCCAGGCAACCTTTGGATCATTCAGATCTGGGGGATGCCTTTGGTAGACCTAGAGGCATGCACCTCCTGAATTGAATACATGGTTACTGGAAATGAACACATTGCCATACAAAAAGCTAATATATAAACCTAGGTTGCCTGTCCAAATATAACCAGATATGGGACAGATGGCTCCAGACCTCAAACTTTAACGGAAACAAGAGTTGTCTGTTTAAAAACTTTACTTTCCAACGCGGTTATTGGTTCTAGTCATGTATTCAAGTTTGTCTGCTTCATTAAGAGATTGTTCACTAACAATCTTTGTTGGTCTGTCTTTTTAAAACCTTGTACCCATTAGGGATGAAAAACTCCCAAAAAAAGCTTAACCCTTTTTTTGTCAATTTTTTCAAAGTATACTGTCTTTAGTCTTTGCTATGTACGTTCAATAAAAGTTACTTTTTAAAAGTAAAATGTAACAAGGTCCCAAGATTTATTTACACCATTTAATAAACGTGAGCAGCCAGCCGCATACATTACCATACAAACCAGAACTGCTAACGCAGGGGCCAATCTGGAACCCAAATATCAAGATACTGGAGCTTTCCGACTGGCTCCTGAAAGGATAATGTTGCAAAACAAATGCTTGTCAGGCAAAGTGATTCTTTCTATTGGCTAAGATGGTATTCACCACACAAACAATATAAAAGGGTTCTAAAGTGCTGGGGTGGGGTGGGGGGGGGGGGGGGAGAGAAAGGGGGCAGGTGGAAAATTATTCTGACCATCTTGAACTTTCTACAAGAGGATGCAGATTGATCACACAACAATCTAAAGGTACGGGTGGCAGACCTGATGTAAGGCTAGAGGAAGATGTGCTCATAAAGAGATCTCCTCTTGGTTAAAAATGACACCTGCAAGTGCTAAAATTTCCCCTTGTGGGACCTAGCCACAGTATTCAAAGGGTGGCCTATAGACAAACATTAAAAATGGTGGTCTTGGTATCCCTGGTATCGGCAAGAGTCTGCAAGGTTCAGGCACTTTCAATCCTGGAACCACACCACACTATACGTTTCTATTAGACAAAATAATCCTCTCGCCTGACCGAGCCTTTCTACTGAAAGGCCCCTCAACTTCACAGGTCTCAGAACATTATCCTTACCCTCCCTTCCAGCTAAACTTCATAGCAACAAAAGGGGGGGAAAAAAATAACAAATATGGGGGGGGGGGGGAAGAATGACATTTCATGTCAGGCCATCAGGATTCTTCTATCAGGAAAGGGCAGAAGACCTTGTCACTTTGTCCTATAGTCAGGGAAAGACTTCAACCTACTTCAAACATCTCTATAGTGAGATGGCTCAAAATGGGCATCGCATTGGCATCAATCCCAAAATCTACCTCCACCAGAGGGTATTACGGCCAACTCTACCAGAGCATTCTGGCTACACCAGAGTGGATCCTAAGGACAGTGACATGGTCAAGCTCTTGGATCAAACTTTTGGTAGGAAAGTGCTCCAGGCAGTGGACCTCCTAGTAAGTATTCCTTGCTACATGCGCTCAGATGCTACTCTGGAAGACAACTTAAAACGGGTACCTGCAACTCCTCTTCTAGGAAGTCTTCCAGGGCAGCACTGATTCCCTCCCAAAAAAGTGGAAAAGGGGAACTTTATCTGTTGGAAAAGTGGAAAAGCATGATCACCTTTTCTGTCAGTACTTTTTATATTACTGAGGCATGCAGGTATGTGCAATCTTTTTGATGGCAGACATAGGGCTCTTCGCACAGGAAACCATCTCAGATGCTGCCCCGGAAGACTTCCTAGAAAAGGATTTACCGGGTACATAACTTTTTACTACTGTGGGAGAGAAACTGACTTTTTGAGGGTTACATATTGGGAGAAAGACGGCCCTTTTTAAATCCTATGCTTGGGAAATGCCTTTTTAAGCTAATACCGTCAAATGCTACCATGTCTGTAGATCCACCTTCTTGGGTCCTTCTTTGCTGCTCCTGGGCCATCCCTTCTATTGCGTACCCCCAGTTAGCAGCTTCCTATGGGCCCTGCAGCTGAGTCAGTTCTGCATGTCCATTCAGATACTGAGGTCTGCCCCCTCTCACCCCTGATTGGCTGACTGACTTTGCTGTGGGAGCCAGTGGTACCGCTGCTGTCTCATCGGGAGTGTCCTGGATGGCTTAGACATTTGTGGACATTGATGGAGAAAGATGGGGCTCGGGTAAGTAATTGGGGAGGGGGGTGTGCTTTTTTATTTTTTTTTTATTTTTTTTTTCCCCTTCTCGATGCATTCTATAAACTAGTTTGCCTGCAATGCTCTCCTTTTATTTGTTTGCAGTAATGGGCCTGAATTAACCTTGAAGTAGCAGCCTCAACAGATCTAAAAGCTATAGAAAACGTAAAGGAGTTGTAAAGTCTCGGTTTTCACCTTTAATGCTTTCTATGCATCAAGGTGAAAAACCTTCTGTGGTGCAGCTGCCCCCTTTTTATTTACCTGAACCTGATCTTTCCAGCGACGAGTGAGCCCAACAGCTCCATCCTCTCGGGACCTCATTGAATAGATTGATGGCAGCGGGAGCCATTGGCTGCTGCTGTCAATCAAATGACAGGCTGGGTCCTGCTGTCTGTCAATGGACACAGCAGGACTTGGGTGTCCCCATGGAATGCGGCTCTTCATGGGGGCATTCTATATATGGAGGAGCGTCACGGGGGGACCCAAGAATAGGATGGCCGCTCTGTGCAAAACCCTTGCACAGAGGTAAGTATAAGGTGGTGTGTTTAAAAATAAATAAAATAAAAAATAATTCACTCAACACACAGCACCTTAATCTTGACCTTGGGGTTGTATCGCCACCTTTTAGGAGAGGACTAGGAAGAACACAACAAAACAAGCGCAGTACCACCCAGGGGGCAGTCCTACTGGCTATAATCCCTCACTCTGCTCCCAGCAGCTCAGGGGTTTTTTATTTTATTTTTTTTTCTCTGCCTAGTCTAGCAGGACCTGGCTCTTTCTAGACTTGGGCGCAAGGTGTGTAAACATTTGGCTGTGGCAGGTTCTGATGCTACAGAACTTGCGGACCGGGACCTTTCAGACAGTGAGGAGAAACATATGTTGAAGATGTGCAGCGGGCCTTTTCAGTCCCAAGACTAATGGCGGTGCGTTGCGCCTTTGAGGAGACACCCCCCCCCCCCCACCCCCCATTTCTAGGTTAAATAAGGCAACGAAAATTCTGGTGGCAGGTCCCTCTCTAAAGAACCCTGCCGACAGAAGGGCGGAGGCGGTTGCCTGGTCCATGTTTATGGTGGTGGGTTTAGCCACGGCTCTGGTGTCAGATGCTTACTGAATGGGCTAGGTTGTTTCACTGCGAGTTTGGGAAGGAATGGGTTTTCCCAGTCTGTGGAACTGGCAGACCAGTGGCCCTGGATATGGCCCCTTTGCTTTCTAGAGTCTCAGTATCGGCAGTGCTGCATCACCGGATTTGGCTCAAATATTGGTCTGCAGACCGGGCATCTAAGAGTGCTGGCGGATTTGCCCTTCCAAGGTGAGAGGCTATTTGGCAACTCGCTGGATGACATTAAAAATGTTACTGGGGGAAAGAGTACTCTGCTCCTACAGTCCAGAAAGGGTAAGGAGCTGCGCCATAGGTAGGGGTCCTCTTCCGCTCAAGTGTGTGTGTGTGTGTGTGTGGTCCACCTGGGTCAGCAGGAAAGCATCCCTTGTATCACAAGCCTGCAAACAAACTGGCTGCTGTGCTTCGTGAGTTTGCAGTCCGGTGGACCTCTTCTTTCTGATCAGTGGGTTTGTGAACTGGTTTAGTCAGGCTACAAGAGTTTTTTTTTTTTTTTTTTTTTTTTTCTTGTCTGCCAGACAGGGTGGTGTGTGGGGTATTTTTTATTTTTTTTTTGTTTTTGTTCCATCCCCTTCCAGGTCATCGGGAGGCCCTGTTCGGGGCAGTACAGAACTTACTACTGCGTGGGGTGGTAGTGCTTGTACCGACGTTGGAAAGGTTTCAGGGATTCTACTCCACTCTGTTTGTAATCCCAAAGAAGGAAGGGGTCCGTCTGGTCCTGGATCTCAAGGCCCTCAGTAGTTTCGTGATGGTGTGGAGGTTCATTCTGTGGTTGCTCTTTATCAAGGTGATTTCTTGGTGTCTTTAAACATCAAGGACGCATACTTGCATGTCCCCATATATGCCAGACACCAGAGGTTTCTGCTATTTGCAGTTGGACAAGCACTATCAATTTGTAGCTCTTGCCTTTGGCCTAGCGATGGCTCCAAGGGTCTTCACCAAGATGCTGGCCCCAATTCTGGCATTTCAGAGACAACAAGGTATTGCAATCGTGGGTTACCTGTACGACCTCCTCAATTAAGGGAGGATGTGGCAATCACCATACAGACTCTTCGGGAGTTTTGCTGGGTGAATCTTGAAGTCTGTTGCTGAAACAGAGCAGGGATGAATATTTCTGTTTCGATGTGACTGAACTGATGAAATGACTGGTCCACATGTGAGATCCTGACCTTGCCATGGTTCCCGATCTTGGTTGCTTCTTTCAAAGGTGCCAAAATTCTATTGGTGTGGTGAAGAGAAATCCAGCTCTCCAGATTGTCTTTGTACTATAATCGCAAAGATACTCGGTGTGCTGCTTTTGAAGCATGAGGCAGCTGAGGCTGGCGTTGCATTTCTACCAGGCAAACAACCAGCCATGATAACCTGATGTGGCCACAAACCTGATGTGACAAAAGGCCTTTTTGTAAGCCAGAGTACTTCTGCACCACCAGGGTGAGGACCCATGCTATGCAAGGTAGCGGTGCAAATTTTTTTGTTTGGTACCACTGTTGCACACCACATTGCCTGGCTGAAAATGGTGTCAGACACATTTCGGCCTGTCATTCCTGTCCCCCAGAAGCAAATGAGCATGAAGCCTTTATCTAAAAAATTTGGGGGGGGGGGGGGGAGAGGTTATAACTAAAAGTAGTGGTGTGGCCACTATCAGGCCAAATGTGTGGCAGTGCCACTGGTTCCAGCAGTGTGCCAAGCATCCTTCACAAATGCAGAGTGAAGCTGACCCTGTGAAGGCTATTCACCAAAAAACTGGGACTTGGGTACAGAGACCCACATTATAAAACATTACTGTAATTGTATTTCAGAAACTAGCTTAAACTTTATGTACTGTAGTGATCCAAACCTGTGTAAAAAGGAAAAAACCTCCAACAAATTTTATAGCATTCATGTATAATGTAGATGGTCAGATTTTATTTACCATATATAATAATTCTCTACCAGTCTCATGAATAAGCTTCACTTCAGCAGAAAGTATGAACCTACAAAGACCAGCCAAATGCATTGGACATCACCCATATGTGGCTGAGTATAGGGCACATGGGTTGTTGCCTCATTCATGTATGGAATTCAATAAGTTTGTATGAGCGAGACTTTTACTGCTCCATAGATGTGTCACCAGCTTTTTTATTTTTAGGACGTTTATTTTTACAACGTTCCAGTGCAGGAAAAATGCAGCATGTTCTACTTTTACTGGAACTGCATGCACTGATGTGAACTATGCCAATAAACCATATAACTTGCTTTCCATGTGTTTTTGATGCAGAAACACTGGACTGCATGTGGTGTAAACTGGCCCTTGAAGACCTTTTTGATGTGAGCAGTGAAAATGACATGCTCAGATACAAAGTTCATACAGGGATCATGGTGTAACACCCTGTGTGGCTTATACAAAACAGCCCTATGTAGGTAACTTCAACTAGCAGATGCCATACAACAAATGGTTACTGGTAGACTTTTTTTTTTTTTTTGTGGACATCTATATTATATATTATCTACATTAAACATGTATGCTGTAAATTTCTTAGAAGTGCAAGGTCAAATATGGTGAAAACCATATACAGGTTTGTCAGTTTAGTACATCGTGTATACCTTTACCAGATTTAAAATCATGCAAAAAGTGTAGGTTGTTTGTACCATATCTGTAGGGAATATTGATTTTAAACCAAATGTGGAACGCCCCTGCTCAAGCTTACTGGACTGTCTGGTATACTGTGTACCCTGCTGTGGGGGTCCAGTGACCTATTACACATGACCTAGGTTATGTACTGTTACTCCTGTTGCCTATGGTCTTTCTAAAGCCGCAACAGGAAAACTAGTGTAAAACTGTACAGTGACCTATAGAGTAACTTGTGGATTTTTTGAATCCCATTCATTTTTATGGTAAACTTGACTGCTGATTCTAGAAGGCTATTTATGGGCTGTTTTTTTCTGTTGCAGGCTTTTCTATGCCACCTGCTGTTGAAGCACTTTCCCTGGAGCTGGCTGTTCTTTTGCTGCTGTGCATTGGCATTGTACTGTATGGTCGGTCCAAGCAAAAAAAGACTGAACGCTGCCTTGTTACTGAGCACTGAAATTATCATTTTTTTTTTTTTTTTTTTTTTTAATAAAGTCTTTTCAATATGGCCTCTCTGGTTTTAGTTTGTTTCAGATGTATCAAACTCCTTCTTGCAGTACAGTGCTCATAAATTGGTTGGTATTGGGCCAAAAGCAGTGGATGTGAGGCTTATACAGGGAGGACTATGGTGTCCAGCTCTAGTCAGTTCATGCATAAAAGGCCAAGATTGTGGCACACTAAACTTCCTGCTTTAAGAAAAACAGGTTTACTTTTACACAAATCATCGATGGCAAAACCTAGAGTTCAGCTTTGTTACACTTTGTTTGGGCTAGCTTGGCCCAAGCAAACTATGTCCCTCAGTAAAATGTGAGGATGCTGGATGTGCAGTATGCTTTATGCAACCTCGGCTACATACAGTTTATTGTAGTTTTACAGAATAACAATAAGTATTGAACGGTGTCATACATCAGTAGATTGAAAATCGGTTACCGATACATACTTGTTATCAGAATACAAACAGTTGCGAACTATTTCAACAGTGAAGCACAGTATAATTGCTGGGAGGAAGGCTGAGAACGGTGTCATGCCACTCCAGACACCCCATCTGGGAACTAACTGTGTCTGGAGGCGGCAGACAACCCCTTCCCGAGTGTGCATTATAAGTCGATGCAGGAAAAACCTAGAACTTAACTGAAAGAAGGGGAGAAATAATAATAAAAAAAAAAAAAAACAGTTACCAACATAGGTCCCTAGTTTATAGTGTCGACAGTACATCAGTTGATTACATAAGAACTAGAACCCGATGTTGTGTGCAGGTAATTTGAAATACAATTCTGCCAATACATGGGGGTGCAATGGGTTACAGTAGGAGGTGCAGGAATCCTACGTATTATGTGACCGAGAAGTCATTCCAGCTCTATGCTTCTGGGATCCTTGACCCAGGACTCCCAGCTTTTGTAAAATTTTCCTGTAGTCATGTGAGCCTTGGCGAAGCTGTATTCCAATTTAAAATTATCATTTAGAATTGTGATCACTTCCTGAATGGAGGGGGGAGATGGTTTCTTCCACTTTCTAGCAAGTGCCAATCTTGCGGCTATGAGTATATGGGTGGCTACGGTTGGCTACATACAGTTTATGCCAAACGGTGTTCCAGATGCGACTTGAGACCTTCCTATCTCATACCTGGAACACACTAAAGTCTATCTGGTGCTCAGCCAATCCAAGAAAGTGATGTATTCTAGCAATCAATACACAGCTTTCTCTGGCTGAGTCGCAGGTTGACAGTAGCCTGCATATGACCCAGCCAATCAGAGGAAGCTTTGTATTCATTGAATACTAGGCTTTCTCTCCTTTGGCTGAGTGCCAATCAGACTCCCTAGTCTTGGCTTGAACCTGGAACACTATGCTGTAAGAACACTCGGCTACATACAGTGTTTATCTCGCATCCAGTGGCCTCGCATGTTGGTGAGGGGCAGTTTGTTTGGGTCAACTTGGCCCAAACACTATGTAAAGAGCGATCTTAAAGCTGAACTCCAGATTTTTGCTACAGACAGATGATGTGAATAACATTGATTATCTTGTTACAATGGCATATGAAAGTCGCTGGGATGTACTGGGCAGCAAGTAAGTGTGTGGCGTTTGTTTTTCCAAAAAAAACAGACATTGCAGTAGTTTTACATGGGGTTGCAGACTGGTCGGGATGCCCATGCTGATCACATCCACATCCACAAGCACCTCCATTGGGCACATGACCTCTACAATTAGACCAATGAAAGAAGGTTGCCTGGTCTGAATCTTACCTGGGGAACAGTTGGCACCAGTATGTAGTATGGAGGGGAGGAGAAAAGTTGGTGTGATGCTTTGGTAATAGTGTGGCATTTGGTAGCACAGCCTCGGATACAAATAAATCAAATCAATGTGGATACAACTAATGTATAGTAAAGTTTAAATGTGAGTTAATTAAAGTGACTGGATTCAATCTTCAAACGTTAAACTCCAAGCCATCTTTATATTCAAAAATTATAACTAGTAAACTCGCAAGTGCACTTGCACCTCAGTGCAGCATAGCATGCTCACAGAACTCTCACCTCCAAATACTGTATTTACCTAATCACTAAAGGCTTATATTAATCTAACATGTGAGTACGCCCCTCATATTTTTGTAAATTGGCTAATAAGTACATCATAATTGATCAAGTGTGTGTGTGTGTGTGTATATATATGTATATATATATATATAATATATATATATATATATATATATATATATATATATATATATATATACTCGAGTATAGGCCGACCCGAATATAAGCCGAGGCCCCCAATTTACCCCCAAAAAAACTGGCAAACTTATTGACTCGTGTATAAGCCGAGGGTGAGACATGCCTGTCCATCCCTGTGTGTCCGTCCATCCATCCCTGTGTGTGTGTGTGTCCATCCATCCATCCATCCCTGTGTGTGTGTCCATCCATCCATCCCTGTGTGTGTGTGTCTCCATCCATCCATCCCTGTGTGTGTGTCTCCATCCATCCATCCATCCCTGTGTGTGTGTGTGTGTGTCTCCATCCATCCATCCATCCCTGTGTGTGTCTCCATCCGTGTGTGTGTGTGTGTGTGTGTGTGTGTGTGTGTGTCCAGCCTACCTTTGTCCCGAGCCTCCGTCCCGTGCCTTGCCTCCTTGCCTCCGTCCCGTGCCGTGACTTGCCTCCTTGCATCCGTCCCGTGTCGTGCCGTGCCTTGCCGCCGCCGTCCCGTCCCGTCCCGTGCCGTGCCTTCCCTTGCCTCCGTCCCGTGCCCTCTTCGTCGGCGGCCATTGTAAAGTTCAAAAGCTGCGCCGCCGCCTTCGCCTGTGATAGGCGGAACACTGAATTTCCCAGCAGCCTGTGTTCCGCCTATCACAGACGTCGTATCATCCTCGTCCGTAGTACGAGGATGATACGATGTCCGTGATAGGCGGAACACAGGCTGCTGGGAAATTCAGTGTTCCGCCTATCACAGGCGAAGGCGGAGCCGGAGGGGCGGCTTTTGAATAGAATGGCCGCTGTCTGTCTGCTCGACACGCTGATCGAGCGGGCAGACAGCGATGACTCGAGTATAAGCCGAGGGGGGCACTTTCAGCCTCAAAAAAGAGGCTGAAAATCTCGGCTTATACTCGAGTATATAATTACACAATGCCTTGCAAAAGTATTCACCCCCCTTTAGCATTTTTTTTTTTTTTGTTGCCTCACAACCTTGGATGCATAGATAGTTTGAGGATATGCATCACTTAATTTACAGAACATACCCACAACCTGGAAGATGTTGTGGGGTGTGTTGGTGGTTTTTTTTTTTTTTTTTTTTTGTTAGTGAAACAAACAAATAGGACAAAATAACAAAGTCAACATGCATAACTATTCCCAGTTCTGACTGCTGAAAAACATCCCCACAGTGAAACATGGTGGTGGCAGCATCGTTCTGTGGGGATGTTGGACATTATTTCACTAATTATGTGACTTCTGAAGGTAACTGGTTGCACCAGAGCCAATTATCAGTTTTTATTTCTGAAAAATAGTACATATTTTTTCTAATGTTACTTCAACAGACTATTCTGATCCATCACATATAATTCAGATTAAAAAAAAAAATATTGCACTAATGGCTGTAATGTAACAAAATGGGTAAAAAGCCAAGGGGGTGAATACTTTTGCAAGACACTTTGCCATAGATTGTAGACACTATAATGTTGACCTAAAACCTTCTGTGGTTAAAACGGCTGAGTCAGGCAGCTAGTACCAATCATCATGGTTTCTAACTATGAACACAAGCAAGCTGTCAAATTTAACAAACCTTGCAGAGGCAACAGCAGCCTGCAGATGGCAGTGTGCTTTTGTTTTAATAACATACTTTAAAGGGGTTGTAAAGGTTCGCTTTTTATTTTCTACATAGGTTCCTCTAAGCTAGTGCATTGTTGGTTCACTTACCTTTTCCTTCGATTTCCCTTCTAAATGTTTTTTTTCTTTGTCTGAATATCTCACTTCCTGTTTCTCCTCAGTAAACTTCACACCATCATCTGAGCTGGTGGTTAGTCAGCCAGAACAGCTTACTGAGGAGGAACAGGAAGTGAGAAATTCAGACAAAGAAAACAAAGAAAAAAAACATTTAGAAGGCAAATTGAAGGAAAAGATAAGTGAACCAACAATGCACTAGCTTAAAGGAACCTATTTAGAAAATAAAAAACGAACCTTTACAAACCCTTTAAGCCTTACTGTTAGATTTTTTTTTAACCCCTTCCTGCCTAAGGGTAAAACAAAGCTTAATGCCCAAGCCCAATTTGGCAACTGACATGTGTTGTGGTGATATGTACGGTTTTACCCAACTACTTTAAGCATCCAGGTGGATTATACCTTGTTTTTTCAGGACAAATTGAACTTTCGTATGGTAAAGGATATCTCCTGATTTGGAAAAAAATATTTTCATCTAAGGAAAACTGGTGCGCTCCCAGCACCGAGACCAGGATCTCGCAATCTCTAGTGCTCAGGACCTGGAACACCCAATTCTGGGTCACCTGATTGCTGTGATGGTATTATTGACTGGTCACTGTGATACCCAATCAGAGGCTGTGAAACGCACCCCTGTGTTTTCTGTGAATGGATGAGACAGGTACATTGTGTCCTTGCAGAGATGGGGAGGGGGGCGAGAGAACAAAACCTGGATCAAAGTTTGATCCAGGCCAGCCCCAGGGTTCATATTCATGCGCGATCCCAGCACAAAGGGCGATATGCAGATTTGCGGCCTCACGGAAAAAAAGCCCAGTCTAGCGGGGCTGCATATTTCCGTACGGTCAGCATGAAAGGGGTCTACTACTATAAGGGTTAGTCAGCTGTTTCTATAAGAGCTTGGTCATGCATGTGTTGATTTATGAAGAATGAAGCAATGCTCATTAAGGTGAAAGGTTTATTTAAAAAAAAAAAAAAAACCAATCATACATACCTCCACTGTGCAGCTCTTTTTGCAGAGTGGCCCCAATCATCTTCTGGGGTCCCCCCGGTGGCTCTCGCGGCTCCTCCCCACATCAGATAACCCCCTAGGAGAAGCGCTCTCCCGGGGGTCTTACCTTGTGGGCGCACTCCCGGGGGTCTTACCTTGTGGGCGCACTCCCGAGTCCATCCATAGTTGCCGAATGTATGACTCTGCCCGGTGTCCCCATCATTGGATTTGATTGACAGCAGTGGGAGCCAATGGCTGCACTGCTATCAATCTATACAATCAAGAGCCGAGAACCCCAGAGATGCTGGGTCAAGTTCAGGGGCCCAGGTAAGTAAAAGGGGGGGGGGGGCTGGTCACTGCCAGGTGTTTTTTTTTTTGTTTGTTTTTTTTTGTTTTTGCATTCTATGCATTAAGGTGAAAAAACACTAAGGTTGGGGCGTGGCCTGGACAGCAATGGAGTAGGACGCTTGTGACCTGAGCTCCGCTCCTACCGCGATCTCCTGCAGTGATCCTGAGTGCCCACTGACTATTTTACCTGCGACTCCGGTGTTATACCCGCTACTCCCCTGTGTAACTTGGGACAATGTCTCCGACGAAGAAACAGTCTGCAGCGGCGGCTTCACTTGAGAAATTCCGGCGGGACCACGAGGGCCAACATGGCGGACAGTCCCCTCCGGCTGCAGAACCTGCTGCCTCGGACACGGTGAAGGTGTTCAAGGCGATTTCTACCTGCCAGGCCACACTGACATCTAAGCTTGAGGAGGTTAAGGTAGACCTCTCACTTATCCGACAGGACATGGCTAAACTGCGGGACAGAGTGAAGGAAACTGAAACCCGGATCAGTCAGGCTGAGGATGTCCTATTCCCTCTGCAGCATGCCCAGGAGGATGTGCAAAGACAGCTCCAGCAGCTGGCTCAGAAACAGGACGACCTCGAGAATGGGGCCCGCAAATCTAACCTACCAGGGGGCTCTGAGGGGGCTGACCCGGCGACATTTCTGGAATCTCTCCTGATTAAGACCTATGGTAGGGAGGCTTTCTCTACCTCCTTTATCATTGAACGGGCTCACAGAATGCCCGCCCGCCTCCGGAGGGGGCACCCCCCCCCCCCCCCCCCCCCGTACGTGCATTGCTAAGCTGCTAAACTACCGAGATAGGGATGCTATCCTTCGCCTTACCCGAGAAAGAGGCAACATCCCGTTTCAGAACGGACATGTATCGGTGTTTCCCGACTTCTCCGCCGAAGTTCAAAAACAACGTTCACGATTCGTGGAAGTTAAGAGGCGCCTCAGGGCACACCACCTCAAATAAGCCATGTTGTAACCGGCCAGACTCCGCGTTGTGGGGGAAGATAGGGCCTACTTTTTTGAGGATCCTGAGATGGCGGTATCCTGGTTGGACCAGAGAGACGCGGCTCGAAATCGGCCACTTCGGGACTAGAATCGTTGGAGGATTTGTGAGTACTCTATCTGCTCCCCCCTTTCTATTTGCCTGTGTGCAAGCAGATCGCTGTTGGACTGCCTATGTGTGGTTCACTAACCACAGTCCCTGAGATGATACTTATGTTCCCCCCTTCTACCCTGGCTGGCCGTTACCCTTGCGGACTGAACATTTGATGCTACCTATGACCACGCTCTGCGGGCATACCCCCCGTTTCGTTACACAGTGCCCCTTCCCCCCTTCCTGTCAGTTTGGGGGGCCTGCTTGGCGAAATTCTTTGGGCCCTTTCCCTGGGGGGGTGGGGTCGCAGGACATCTGGACTTGCTGCATGGGACTGCAGAACTTTGACTTTCTCCTGCTACATGCCCTTTTACTGGACTGCTACGTCCCGCTGCTGAACTGGGCACCACACCAATGGGAGCGGGTTGGGGAATGGACGCATGCTCCGGCTCCAGCCTACAAGCCGGGTTATGACGAGAAAGAACTTGGTCTTGTCACTGGGTGCATGCCTGGCAAAGTCCACCCCCGTGGCTTATTGTTACTGACATTGCCTAGTGTTATATGGTTTGTTCTGGGAAGGGAGCTCCAGCCAAGTTGGGGTGGCTGAGAGCAGGGAGGGTGGGGATGGGTTGTAATTGTTATGTTACAGGTTGTTATGTTCTATGCTTAGTTTATGGCACAAGCTTTATTTGGTTAAGGAACGGACAAATGTCTCCTTTTTATGTCTACTCTGATAATTATGGGGATGGATACAGTCTTGACCAGTGGTGTGGGTACTATTTTTCTCCTTGTGATATTGGTTGAGACCATGCAATGGGTACCCTTAAGTTACTGACGTGGAATGTCAGGGGGATTCGGGATAAAATTAAGAGGGCGGCAGTGTTTGGGTGTCTTAAAACTTATAGAGCGGATATCACAGTTCTGGTGGAGACGCATGTAACTGGGAGATTGCAAATAGCTTTGCGTCGCCCATGGATTGGCTGGGCCTACCACGCCACCCATACATCCTATTCTCGCGGGGTGTCTGTGTTGATATCTAAGACGGCAGTTTTCCTTGGTTTCTTTACAGACAGACCCGCAGGGCAGATATATATTTATACACTGCTTGTTGCACGGCGAACAATACAACATTCTCGCCTATTATGTACCCCCGCCCTACGATCACAGACTAATTACTGAGGGACTATTTTTTTTATGGCTCAACATCCCAATGTCCCAGCAATTTGGCTGGGAGATTTTAATATGGTTTTGAATCCAGGGGTGGATAGAATGAGCTTTAATCGAGGGGGTCCTCCACAGGGGGACACTGGCCTAGGCCGCACGTTTCAGGAATTCTCTCTTACTGATCTATGGCGATTTAAATATCCGACTAAACGTGTTTACTCCTGTTTCTCTGCAACTCATTCCACCATGTCGCGCATTGATTATATTGCTGTGTCCACTCAGTTGTTACCCAGGCTAGTAGACATGGGCTATTATGCTAGATCACTGTCAGACCACGCCCCTTGCTGGGAAACTTTTTCCTTGACCCGGCCTACTGGACCGAAACCATGGCGGCTTCACCCCTTCTGGTTAACCGCCTTGAGTGACAGTGAAGATCTAGGGAGTGAATGGCAGTTTTTTTTAATACTAATCAGGGAACAGCTTCGGCTGCTTGTACCTGGGAGGCTTTTAAACTGCATGTACGATCCACTTTAACACACTGGATCAACCGGTTGAAACGGACATCGAAGACTTTCGCAGACTGACAGTGGGGGTGAGGAGGTGACTGATCCGCCAACAGTGGCCAATATGTTTCCTGCTTACTATGCTGCCCTCTGAGTCGCAGGTACGTAGGCCGAGAACTGATACGGGGGCATACCTCTGGGATGTCTCTCTTCCCCACCTGTCCGAGGCTCAGGTTGAGACTCTTGAGGCCCCGATATCGGCAGATGAGATTAGGCTAGCGGTGGCATCCCTTGCAGCAGCTAAGGCCCCTGGACTGGATGGTATTCCCCTGGACTTCTATGCCCCCTACTCTGAGATACTAGTGCCAGAACTGTTGAGATTATATACACACATATTTGAATCCGAGTCCCTACCGGATACTCTAAGGCAGGCTGTTATTATAGTGATACCCAAGCCAGGAAAGAATCCCCACTCCCCGGATTCCTACCGCCCCATCTCGCTGCTCCAAGCAGATATTAAAATTTTGGCTAAAGTACTTGCCACCCGTTTGAGTGGCATCATCCTATCACTTATTCACCCTGATCAAATGGGATTTATGCCCGGGAAGAACACGGCCATTAATATCCGTTGTTTATATATGAATATCCAGGCTGAGCATGACAGAGTGGGGTCGAGGGTGGTAGTGTCACTAGATGCCGCTAAGGCGTTTGATTCCATTGAGTGGAATTATCTTTGGGAATGCTTGGGTAAATTTGGGTTTGGCCCCAATTTTATTAAATGGATTACTCTCCTATACTATCGCCCAATGGCTAGAGTAGCGGTTAATGGATGGGTGTCAGACCCCTTTCAGCTGGGCCGTAGCACACGTCAGGGTTGTCCGCTCTCTCCTATGCTGTATGCTTTGGCAGCTGAACCGTTGGCTGCTGCACTTCGGGCGCACCCGGATGTAGTAGGCCTCCGATGTGGCTCTCTGGTGGAGTCGGTAAGTATGTATGCAGATGATACTTTACTGTATTTAGAGGACTCGGGTCAGTCGTTGGGAGCTGCCCTGGGGGTCATAGAGGAGTTTGGTGGTCACTCCGGTCTGCGTATTAATTGGACCAAGTCGCAGGTTTTGCCCATTGACTTGTTCCCCCCGGACCGGAGTGCGGCTTCTCTTCCGCTCTCCAGGGTATCTTCCATCCAGTATCTGGGAGTGCAGGTTACAAGGGAGCCCAGGGAGTATATTCACTACAATCTTGAACCACTGCTTCTGTATGTGAGGGAGAAGACTAAGGCATGGTCCTGTCTCCCCATTGGGGTTATGGGACGGGTCAATATTACTAAAATGATCCTCCTGCCTAAGCTCCTATATGTACTTTGGCATTCCCCTGTCATGGTCCCTGTGGCGTTCTTTAAAACGCTAGACGGTGTTTTGAACACCTTTATCTGGGGCCCATCTAGACATAAGTTGGCATGGAACACACCTAAAAACCCGACCTCTATGGGGGGGATTGGCTCTCCCTGATTTCCACACATACTACATAGCAGCCCAGGTTTCACATTTTTATCACCTCCATAAAGCGGATAGTCGCAGATACCAGGCCTTGGTGGGCGGGAGGGCTGAATCCCCTCTTGATACTCCACTTCAGATGATTTTTCGTGGTAGTGGGGTGAGGGATGCCCGGTTCCGGATCCTGCCACACCACCGGAGTATTTGGAAGCTGGCCCTTAGATTACTGGGAGCTGATTATCACCACTCATACACCGTTATGGCGCAACCCCCTACTTCGTGAGTTGTATGGCTTACCTGATGTAGATTTGTGGGCTTCTAGGGGGATACTTTATCTGCACCAGGTGGTGACTCCTAGGGGCGTAAGGGATTTTCCCTCCTTACAAGTGGAATTTAACATACCCCCTCGTATGCACTTTCGCTACTTGCAATTGCGACACGCGCTCCGTGCGCAATTTGCTCAGGACCTCCCGAATGTGCAGTCATTGGGTTTGACAGATGTAATTATGGGGGACGAACCGACTAAATTGATTTCGACTTTATACAGCTTACTCCGGGCCCGCTTGGTGGCGCAAATCACTGAACGGGCTAGGTTGAGATGGGAAGAGGATATAGGTCTTTTTGATGGGGAGGAATGGGAGGATGCCCTCGAGAACATTAAACAGGCTTCACTTGACTTACCTGACCGACTAACGCAGTACTATGTGCTGCATAAGTCATATCTCACCCCTGTCCGGATAGCTAGGTATCATCCTGACTATGACCCGAAGTGTCCCAGATGCTCTTGTACGACTGGTACTTTTTACCATCTTCTCTGGCAATGCCCAATGATCCAGGAGTATTGGGGGCATATTGTCAAGTTTTTACACGACCATATGGGTTCACCCCTTCAACTTGACCCTAAGAGTTGCCTACTCAGCATATTGCCTGATACCTCTGTTGATAAATATTTGGCTACATTTTTTCACTCTACGCTGTTTACTGCACGAAAGCTAGTGGCTAAGTACTGGATGCGTCCAACCATGCCTACCATGCGAGAATGGGTAATAGACATTAATCGTAAGCTACCCTTGGTTAAACTAGTATATAGACATCGTGGGTGTCCAGCCAAATATCACAGAATATGGGATAGGTGGGCGGAAAATCTACATACATGTGTGGAGTGAGTTGTGTTGGAGTCCATACCACCATTGTCAGGAAACTTCCTTAATGTATGATGTATTACTGTCCTTCACCTAGGAAGAGTTTAATGTCTGTACCTACTGTAATGTGTTGTTATAACTGAGTTGTTCAATAAACTTGTGCTGTTTTAAAAAAAAAAAAAGAAGAAAAAACACTAAGGTTTACAACCCCCATTATGCCCCTCTGGCATTTATGATGTGTTTTCGGTGTGTTATGAAGCATTGAAAATGCTTCCAGGATGCTTGATAAATGCCCATAGAAGCTTATCTAGTGAGAAGTGCTTAACCACTTCAATACCGGGTGCTTATACACCTTCCTGCCCAGACCAATTTTCAGCTTTCGGCACTGTCACACTTTGAATGAAAATTGTGCGGTCGTACAACACTGTACCCAAACTACACTTTTATAAAAAAAAAATTTTCCCACACAAAGCTTTTTTAGTGGTATTTGATCACCTTTGGGATTTTTATTTTCTGCTAAACAAATAAAACTTTTTTTTTTATTTCAGTCTTTTTATTTTATTTTATTTTTTTTTGTTTATTAAACTTAAACTTGTAAGTATAAATAAATAAAATAGACTTTTTTCCTGCACTGATGTACACTAATTGATGGTATAGGTGCATGCCAATTGGTGATGCCCATTGTGGGCACTGATTGGCATACTTGGTGACATCCTAGTGGTGTCCCTGGTGGTCCAGTGTGGACATCCGCTGGGGGGCTGCGCTGATGATAATTTAGCACAGAACCCCCACTGTCAGCAGAGCAGCCAATCGGCTCTCCTCTACTCATGTCTGACAGACACGAGTGAGGAAAAGCTGATCAACGGCTCTTCCTGTTTTACGCTGTGATCAGCCGTGATTGGACATGGCTGATCACGTGGTTAAGAGTCTCCATCAGAGGCTCTTCACCTAGATCGTTGTTGCGGTGTGGCAGACTTACACACATTGATTGACGTGATGTGCGGGGGTGCGCAACGGCTTGATATCCTGGTAACGTCATGTGATTTTCCGGTCAGGATATTGAAACCACTTTGCCGTCGTCATTTTGCTATATGGCTGGCGGCAAGTGGTAATGATGTAGAGGAAACAATCTAATTTGATGTGTTGATTTAGGATATTACAATAATTATAGAAACTGAAAAACAGTAGCCATGTAATCGTCTCTGTTAAATTTTGTTGACTAAAATACTGTTTTAGTCGACTAAAAAAAACAAAAAAACAATTGAGATGACTAAAATGCCATTTTAGTTATATTTTAGTCAAGATTAAAATACGACTAAAACTAAAATGGTATTTTGGTCAAAAGACTGACTAAATTGAAATTTAACATCAAAATTAACACTGCACTGCCACATAAGAATATGTAGGGGTCTTCTACTAAGCTGCTATAAGAAAAGGCCTTTTTTTTTTCTTTAATATTTAACCACTTCCCGCCCACCATATAGCAATATGATGTGCGGAAAATGGTTATGTTAAGCTGACCAGATGTCATATGATGTGATCAGGATAATCTGTGTTCGTGTGCCCAGGTATGAACTGTAGAGGTGCCAACCTGTGCCCAGCAGTAAAGCCTATCAGTGCTGTCTATCAGAGCCGCCATCCATCAGTGCTGCATATTGGTGCCTCATCATCATTGCCACCTCATCAGTGGAGGAGAAAAATTACTTATTTATAGAATTTTATAAAAAGAACAAGAAAAGCCCAGTGGTGATCAAATACCAATAAAAGAAAGCTCTATTTGTAGTGATTGAGGAGTTGGGAGGATATGTGCTGGGGGAAGACAATGAGGTATGGATTGGATTTGAAATCGGACAACCTTTCCTAGCACTATCCCTCTCCCCTTCCCAAAGCTCCCCCTAGCACATATCCTCCCCCTTGCACTGGCCCTCCTCTCTCATAAAGCACCCCCCAACACATGTTTGCCCCCCCCCCCCAACACATGTTTGCGCCCCCCCCCCCCCCAACACGTTTGCGCCCCCCCCCCACCCACAAAATTTGAGCACCAGCCGCCACTGCCCCCAGCACATATCTAACTATCCCCTGCTAGCACTAGCCCACTCCAGACATATATGACCCCTCCATTCCATGCAGAACACTCACAATTCAGCCACGAGCACTGTTTGCTGCGACAAATTTGGTGGCTTGAAAGAGAGTAGTAATGTGGTAAAATATCGGATAGTTTTATAGCATTTTTATTATTATTTTTTTTTTTTTTTTTTACTAGTAATGGCGGCGATCAGTGATTTTTTATTGTGACTGCGACATTATGGCGGGCACATTGGACATTTTTGACACATTTTTGGGACCATAGTGCATTTAAATAGCATTTGCTGTATAAATGACAGATTCCTGTGTAAATTACACTGGCAGTGAAGGAGTTAACCACTAGGGGCAGTGTAGTGTTATGTATGATGTTATGTGTGTTTTTTTTTTTTTTTTTATTGTAGGGGGGTGTGGCCTGGCATGTGATGTCACTGATCGTCTTTCCCTATAAAAGGGAAGAGAAAATCGGTGACAGCCACAGAAAGAAGAACGGGAGAGGTTTGTTTACACAGACCTCTCCTTGTTCTTCAGCTCTGTGACCCGATTGCGGGACACCAGCGGCGATCGGGTCTGCTGGTCACGGAGCACAGGACCGGGTCGGGAGCGTGCCGCCGAACCACGGCTGGGCACTTAAAAAGCAACGTACAAGTATGTGCTTATGCCCAGCCGTGACATTTTGCCAATGTATATGTGCAGGAGGCGGTCCTTAACCACTTCAGTCCCGAACCAATAAACAGCCTAAGGACCAGAGGTCTTTTTACAATTTCGCACTGCACTGTTTTAACTGGTAATTGCGCGGTCATGCAATGTTGTACCCAAACAAAATTTGCGTCCTTTTCTTCCCACAAATAGAGCTTTCTTTTGATGGTATTTGATTGCCTCTGTGATTTTTTATTTTTTGCGATATAAATGGAAAAAGACCGAAAATTTTGAGAAAAAATTATATTTTCTACTTTTTGTTATAAGAAAAATCGAATAAACTCAATTTTAGTCAAACATTTAGGGCAAAATTTGTTCAGCCACATGTCTTTAGTAAAAAAAATGTCAATAAGCGTATATTTATTGGTTTGCGCAAAAGTTATAGTGTCTACAAACTAGAGTACATTTTCTGGAATTTACACAGCTTTTAATTTAAATGGCAGGGCAGTACAAACCCCCCCCCCCCCCCCCCAAATGACCCCATTTTGGAAAGTAGACACCCCAAGGAAGTTGTGGAGAGGCATGTTAAGCCCATTGAATATATTTTTTTTTTTTGTCCCAAGTGATTGAATAATGACACAAAAAAAAAAAAAGTTTACAAAAAGTTGTCACTAAATGATATATTGCTCACACATGCCATAGTTGTATGTGGAATTGCACCCCAAAATATATTCTGCTGCTTCTCCTGAGTACGAGGATACCACATATGTGGGACTTTTTTGGGAGTCTAGCTGCGTACGGCACCCCGAAAACCAATCACTGCCTTCAGGGTTTCTAAGGGTGCAAATTTTTGATTTCACTCCTCACTACCTATCACAGTTTCGAAGGCCATAAAATGCCAAAATAACACAAACCCCCCCCCCCCCAAATGACCCCATTTTGGAAAGTAGACACCCCAAGCTATTTACAGAGAGGCATGTTGAGTCCATGAAATATTTTATATTTTGCCACAAGTTGCAGGAATTTTACAATTTTTTTTTTTGTTTTTTTGCACAAAGTTGTCACTAAATGATATATTGCTCACACATGCTATGGGCATAAGTCAAATTACACCCCAAAATAAATTCTGCTGCTTCTCCTGAGTACGGGGATACCACATGTGGGGGACTTTTTGGGAGCCTAGCCACGTACGGGACCCCGAAAACCAAGCACTGCTTTCCGGATTTAAATATAAAATGCTACCAAAAAAAACTGTAAGCGATCGCAGGGATCAGGCCTGACTCTGCGATCGCTGCAGTTATGTGTTTAGTGTTTTGTAAGTGACAGTGATTGATCGATACTGCCCTTGGGTGGGCTGGGCAGAGGGGCAAAACGCAGGTGCTAGCAGGTATCTGGGCTGATCCCGCTAACAATGCGTTTTTTTGGAACCCTAAACTGCTGGGGATGCTAGTATAGATCTGATCAGATCAGATATTGATCTGTTCAGATTCTATACCACTATGGGAGGTTTATGCTTTGCGTGTTAGCGGTACTGGCACTAACCTAGCGCTGCCTGGGGCGACGCAGACCCTGACCCTAAAACCTAATTGATATCACCCGCCGGGTGATCAGGGGGTTAAACCTTTATTGGGTAATAAATGGTGGGTGCCCTGATGCTATAAAGCAAACTAACCAGAGTCACCCGTAACACTTATACGCTGATCGCTGGTGAAAGGGTTAACTAGGGGCAATCAGGGGGTTAAAACTATTATTTGGTAGTATATCGGGGTACCTAGCGCTATAAAAACCTGGCGGTGAACCTAAAAAAAAACTAGCTACCTAGCGACACTAATGCAGCGATCAGAAAAATGATCGCTTAGTGACACTGGCAAAAGGGGGTGAAAGGGTTAACTAGGGGCAATCAGGGGGTTAAAACCATTATTGGGTAGTATATCGGGGTACCTAGCGCTATAAAAACCTGGCGGTGAACCTAAAAAAAATAACTAGCTACCTAGCGGCACTAGTGACACTAATGCAGCGATCAGAAAAATGATCGCTTAGTGACACTGGCAAAAGGGGGTGAAAGGGTTAACTAGGGGCAATCAGGGGGTTAAAACCATTATTGGGTAGTGTATCGGGGTACCTAGCGATATAAAAGGTGGCACCGATGGGCACAGATAAGATGGCACTGATAGGTGGCATGGATGGGTGGCACTAAGGGGCACTGATAGGTACCACTGATAGATGGGACTGATGGGCACTGATAGGTGGCTCTGATGGGCACTGATAGGTGGCTCTGATAGGTGGCACTGCTGGGCACGGATATGTGGCACTGAGGTGCAGCACTGTTGTTGAGGCAGATTGTGGGCACTGATAGGTGCAGCACTGTTGAGGCAGATTGTGGGCACTGATAGGTGGCACTGTGGGTACTGATGTATGGCACTATGGGCACTGCTGGGTGGCACATTTTTTAATATGTGGGTGGTCCTGGCAGGGGGCAGGTGGGCACTAATAAGCTGGCCGTGATCGGGACTGATGTCCCGATCACGGCCGCCAGTGATCGCCTTTTCTTTTCTCTGACAGCGCAAGGAGGAAAAATAGCCGATTACCGGCTCTGTTGTGTCGCATGATCAGCTGCCATTCGACCCCTTGCTCCGATCCGTGATCAGGCGAGTCTCACATACTCGCCGATCACAGAGCACGCCGGGCGCGCCACTCAGGGGGCGCGCAGGCCGCTCATGCATGGGACGACGTCAATAGACGTAGTCCCGGCAAAGCAGGCCCGCGCTGTAGCCGTCATTCGGCTATATCGCGGATCTCTAGTGGTTAAAGTAAAGCCTCACCTCTCCCTATACACTATAATGGATATTGCACATATGGGATTTTATGTCATTATGGCGTAATATAATCTACTATGGGTACTTGTATGGCCATGTTTACAAAGTAAAGACCCATGAATATTTAATTTTATCAGTATTATTGTAGGAAACATATCGAGTTATATTTAGCTTCCCCATCCCCGATAGAAGTTACCTATTAACTAAAAAAACATTTAATGACAGTATATTTTTTAAATCCATAGACCACTGTTATACAATCCCCTGGCAATTAACACGATCCAATACCTTCACTGACCAACCCTGGTGGCTCTGAACTCCACCAGGAAGTTGCTGTGGGCAGTGTTCCACAGACGGCTGATCCTTGCACAATGGGATGCCACAATCATCCAAAACTACAAGCTAGTGCAGTGAATGTTATTCTGCTTTGAATTATCCTATTATTGTTTAAAAATGTAAAACTGTTTAATTGGTATTGTATTAATAACGTTCTATGTAACCTAGATGAAACTAGATGCATGCAGTGTCTTGAAGAAGCAGGAATCTGCGAAACATATCGGCTCCTGCATATCCAAGCATCTTGTTTCTTATATTAAGTATCAATTCATGCTCAAAATGTTATGAAGACTATGTGACTTTTATCTAATATTATGTAATAAAATTTTATATTTTCTTAAACTAAACTCTGCTCACCTTGGTAACAGACGTCTACCTCCAATTAAAATCCCATTATCCTTGAGGGAGCAGTGTCTCTCCCCATCTTCTCTTTTTGTCTATAACCAAGGATTTGGAGATACCTGTCTGTTCCTGGAAAGTGTCAAACAATATAAATATAATTAATATATATATATATATTATAATTGGATAGAGTTTTGATTACTTGCATATGGATTTCATAGAATAACATGGAAGAAACATAAAAACAGTTGCATGTAAACCATGTTGGCTGGAAGAGCTCAAACAAGGACTTAAAGACCTGCAGCTGCGCAGGTAGGAGCCGACCAAGTGCTTCACACATGCAAGAGACTCCCTGGTATAGACCCAGCAAAAAGCATCTAAAAAATCATGGAGAAAAAAAACACCAGATTTAGTTTAAGGCCGGGTTCACACCGCTGCGATGCGGGAACGCCGCGAATCCGCGGCGTTTTCCCGCATCGCACACGTCCCGCCGGCAGTTCACACTGCCCTATGCGGACGGCTGGGAGTGTCAATGTTATGTTAATGACACCCCCAGATCCGTCCGCATATCGCAGTGCGATCTGCCGACTCGCACAGGAATCGGATCGCATGGTGTGAACCCCCATGCGATCCGATTCTGTTGCGGACCAAAAAAAGGGTCCTGTGCGAGTTTGCTGCGGGACCGCTGCGAATTCAGCCATACTATCTGTATGGCTGAACTCGCATCGCTACGGAGATCGGATGTGATTTGCGGTGCGAATCACATCCGGATCTCCCCCCGCAGCAGTGTGAACCCAGCCTAAATGATTTGGCAAGCCAAGCATTACACAAACAGGTTGCCTTGATTGGCCCCTCACACTGCTTTCTACAGTATATATGGTGTTCACTTATAATCAGCGTTCTCTCATTCTGAGGATTGCTTTTTGGATGTCTGCACCGCACACATACCATCTCCAGTGAAAGGAAAAATTTGCTTTATTTCAATGGGGCAACTCAGGGCATTTATTGTACCTGGCTTGCCAAGTCAGCATAGATTTGGTGTTTTAATAAACATCATAAATTATATTTAAAACACACACACACACACACACACACACACACACACAATGTGTGAAGCACTTGGCTGGCTCCTAACATCTATAAGGCCCCTTTCACTCTGGGGCGGTACGGGCGTCTGCAGTAAAGCACCGATATTTCTTTATCATACATCATAGGATGCAGAGTCTCAAGTAATTGGTGGATTATAGGCCTACCTTCAGGTGTTGACACTGGTATAACCAATACAGGAAATTGACTCCCCTATATAACCCCTCCTCCTTCCAGGAGCACTTTTTTTTTTTCGCCAGTGTCTAAGGTGTTGGTCACGAGTGAAGATGTGCTCTGTGGAACTCCAGGAGGGATCCAGGCTGGATTTAAAGAAACCTCCACAATCAGATCCATCCTCGCCACTGAGGCCATAGGATGGTACCTGGACCTCGATGCAAGAACGAGGTTTTGCCTGTAATGCTTCTCTTTGAGAGCTGGACCCTAGGAACCAGGACGCTTTTTGGTCTTGCTACATTTCCTAAAGTTGTCCTGAGGGGTGCTATACAAGGCCCAAAGGAGCGGAACACCTTTTAAAAGGGCCCCAGTCTTTGAGCGTGTTTTGATAAAGGAACCAATGAGATGTTCCGAAACGCGTCCCTCTTTGATGACTGCTTCCTGTTTTGCTTCCTGTTTGTGGTCCACGCTGGTTGCTGGTTATTGTCTCCTGCCGCTGACGTCACTTCCAGGATCCTCGTGTTTTGAGACTGTGATTGCGGGCTGGCCTGCCAGTTCTCTTGGAGCTCCCTGCTGATTTTCCTGTTGGCATCCCCTGGACCTCCCTGCTACTGGACACACACAGCCTAAAGAACTGGTATATGCCAGTGACCACTGCATTCATGCCGGACCACCTACATGGATATTAATGATATGCTCTGCCAGTCTACATATCTTGTAAGTGTTTTTAACCCTTTTTGGGGAAATTAAACAGCTTTTAATTCTACACTTAGAGGCGCCTTTTCTTTGTTTTTCGTGTTTAAACGCAGCCTGCCGTGATGGGTGAAAGTTGGATCTGTCTGTTAAATCAGCAGTATCCTGCAGCGAGGAAAAGGTAAGGGAAGGGTAATGTCTCCTCTATAAGGAGTAACTTACACTACCTATGATGTGTCTTAGTGCATCTCTGTCTCAGAACATGTGTGGTCCCAGCGGCAGAGGGGGTTCTTACTATAGATCTTGTGGGATTTGGTAAAAAAAAATACAGCAGTTGCTAATACAGAGATGTGTATAAACTTCTATATGGGCGGTGGCTGATTGGTTGACGCAGCTGCTTTAGCTGCATGGTTTAATTACAACCCAGCACTTCCACCTAGTAACATTGGCAAACGCACTATGCTTCTGTGGTTTAAAAAAAACCTATAAATCTGCTAACAGAAACCCCCTCCCCCCTTGTAGAGGTGTATAGTATGTTCACCTTACTTTGTGTTGGCCATTCGGGTCCCTAGCAGGGCCTGAGAATGCAGAGGGGCATGTCCACAAGGTCACGTGGTACTGTGTATGGATGTAACGTCCACACACACACAGCACTCGCCGCATAGCTGAGAGGAAGCGATGCGGATGCCAATCAGGTTCCACCTGAGGCTTTATATCACAGACACTCTCATTTCAGAAAGACTTTTTAACTGAAGAGAGGCAGTCTGTCACACTGATGCCGCGTACACACGATCAAACAATCCGGTGGAAAAGTCCAGCAAACTCAAATCCGCCGGACAATCCCCCCATGTGTAGCCTCCGGCTGACTTTTTTTTACCCAAAAGTACAGCGGACTTAGAAAGTAGTTTTGCACTCCAATCTTCCCGCTGGCCTTGCATTTCGGCGGACAATCCGGCCGTGCGTATGCCAGTCCGCCGTACTTTTGAAATGAACTGACTTTTCCCGCCCGGAAGTCTGCTCATTTTGAGCATGTCTCCAGATAGGCGGGGCCCATGAAGGATGTGTCGCTGGCCCCGCCACCTGGTATGGACTTAAAGGGGAACCCCAATGCCGAAAAAATCAGCGTGGGGGTCCCCCCAGGTCCACATCAGACCCTTGTCCGCGCGGCCCCCCCACCCCAAAGCACCTTGTCCCAATGTTCATGAGGACAAGGGCCTCTTCCCGACAACCCTGGCCGTTGGTTGTCGGGGTCTGCGGGCGGGGGGCTTATCGGAATCCGGCCCCCCACCCTATGTGAATGAGTATGGGGTACAATGTACCCCTACCCATTCACCTGTAAAAAAAAAAACAACACGCAAGGGTTAAAATAGTTTATTGCACAGCTCCGGGGGGTCTTCCGTCTTCGGGGGTCTTCTCGCCGGACTCCTCTGCTATCTTCTTCTAGCTCTTTTGCTAGCGGAGGAGCCCGGCTTTCTTTCTCGCCGCCGCCCTCTTCTTCCGACTTCGGAGGTCTTGTCCCCCTCTTCGGTTCTTCTTGCCGGGCCACCACGCCTTCTTCTAGCTCTTTTACAGGCGGTGGCCCGGTCTTCTCTCGCCGCTTTTGCCGTCTTCTGTTCTTCTCTTCAGATGTTGCCTCGTCGCATCCTCCGCTCACAATGGCACGGACGTGATGCGCTGCGACTTATATAGGGACATCACCGGATGATGTCCCCGCCCATTATGGTGTCACAGTCCCAGCTGGGACTGTGACACCATAATGGGCGGGGACATCATCCGGTGATGTCCCTATATAAGTCGCCGCGCGTCACGTCCGTGCCATTGTGAGCGGAGGATGCGACGAGGCAACATCTGAAGAAGGCGCGGTGGCCCAGCAGGAAGAACCGAAGAGGGGGACAAGACCCCCGAAGTCGGAAGAAGAGGGAGGCGGCGAGGAAGAAAGCCGGGCTCCTCTGCTAGCAAAAGAGCTAGAAGAAGATAGTGGAGGAGTCCGGCGAGAAGACCCCCGGAGCTGTGCAATAAACTATTTTAACCCTTGTGTGTTGTGTTTTTTTTTTTTTTTTACAGGTGAATGGGTAGGGGTACATTGTACCCCATACTTATTCACATAGGGTGGGGGGCCGGTATCCAGGGGCCCCCTTATGAAAGGGGGCTCCCGGTTTCCGATAAGCCCCCCGCCAGCAGATCCCGACAACCAACGGCCAGGGTTGTCGGGAAGAGGCCCTTGTCCTCATCAACATGGGGACAAGGTGCTTTGGGGTGGGGGGGGGCGCACGGCCCTCCCTTCCCCAAGGCATCCCCCATGTTGAGGACACGCGGCCTGGTACGGCTCAGGAGGGGGGGCACTCGCTCGTCCCCCCCCTTTCCCTGCTGGCCGGGTAGCGTGCTCGGACAAGGGTCTGATGTGGACCTGGGGGGACCCCCACGCCGATTTTTTTTTTTTCACCGTTGGGGTTCCCCTTTAAGTCCATACCAGGTGGCGGGGCCAGCGACGCATCCTTCGCGTACCCCGCCTACCTGGAGACGTGCTCAAAATGAGCGGACTTTCCTCCGCGTGTGTGGGCGAGTCCGTTCATTTCAAAAGTACAGCGGATAGTCCGGCGGACTTAGTACGCCGTATTAATCCGCTGAAAAAGTGCCGTGTGTGGGAAAGTCCGGCGGACAGTCCAGCGGGAAGTCCGCCGGACAGTCCGCTACATATGGACGCGGCCTAAGAGACACCAGAGCGCTGTTCACATAAGGGTGTAAACAGGCATTTCCAGACAGGAAAAACTATTGTTACTTAGTAGCAAAAGAACTGTTATTTTGTGTGTACCTCTGCTTGTGCGTTGCACTATGTCTTCCAGACCTACCGTAAAGGTACCTAAGGTGTCACCCCCTGCCCCCCCCCCGGGCTGGGAATCCCAGTTATGCCTCTATACTATCTTCCTCTTCGGAGAGATCAGTCATGGCAAGCCAGGGTGATTCATTGGAAGCTAGCGGTGGTGCAACTGCTTCACACACTTCAGCCCCTGTAGAGGTTACTAAAGATGCATTTTCCTCTGCCTTGCAAGGCTTAGAAGGAAGATTGGCAGCTTTAATTGCATCCTCCATCCAGTGTATAGGAAGCGTCCTAGATACCCCTCCCCCACCTTAGACTCTTTACAGTCAGTGGAGGGTCCAAGAGAATTATGGGGACAGGATGGGGTATTGCCGTCAGATGATTGGGAGGAAAGACATGCGATTATTTCTCTGCGGAGGAAACAATACTTGAAGTTCCCAAGGATCCCTACTTCACAATCGGAAGTACAGAGGCTTGCAAAGATGGTTCGCTCTACTTGCATGCTACCCCTAACAGAGTTAGCTGAAGGGCTGGTCTCTTCCTTGGGTTCTTTGAAGCCTTTACAGCCTTTGAATGCGTTTCCCGTCCACGCATTACTAAAAAAAAACTTATTTATACCGAATGGGATCATCCGGGTAAGCATTTTTTTCCCTTTCAAAGAGACACCAGATTGCGTTTTCTATGATGTGAACTTGCCCTGACTGAGGAAAGAATGAGAAACACTGTTCTAGACTTCAGCTAAAAGTAAAGCTTTGTTGCTTTACTTGAACTATACAAGTTCACATAAATAAATGAGGATTGCTTCTCCACCACGAGTGATAAATGCCCCCAAAAGTTGTAATCTTTTTTGTAATGACAGTTCTTTTCTTTGTATCAAAAGGGTAGAGGGTCCCTTTAACTTCTACAATGATGCAGTTTCGTGGTTTGTATGCAAGCCTAAAAGACAAGTATGGCTTTTTTTTTTTTTTTTTTTAAGTATCATACTTACCTAGGCGGATTCAGCATCGGCCCCCCACAGTTTCTAACACTGGGAGAGAACCGAGTGATCAAACACCACCAATCACTCGGTTCTCAGTGCTCCCTGAGCAGAGAGCAGGCGACTATCAGTCACCTGCTCTCTGCTTTGCCCCCCCCCCCGCGCTCACTGGAGCACTGGGCTATGGAGGGGCAAGAGTGGCCGGCTCAGGCTCTTAGCGGCTCGCTGAGCCAGGTGCAGGTCCAGGCATGTGGGTGGATCCTGACTTCATTGTTGTGATCTTGCCGGAGCCTGGACCGCCTCTCTGACGTCAGCCTGCCATCTGTACTTTTCCTATGGATCACAGGAGTGCAGTTCATTCTGCACTCCTGTGACCCCTTTTCATCAAACGTTGGTACTACTTCTCCATTAAAGCAAACCTGTTGATGGACACATGGGCTGCCCATTTTTTTTTTTTCCGAGATACTAGTTCCCTGGCTACCATGCTCTGGCTTTAAAACATTGAACTGCTGCCTAAAACAATGCAAACTTATTCGCGTAAAGCCTGGAACACACTAACCCAGCAGGTTGAACAAAAAAAAAACTGACAGCTCCGGTCAAAGTCTCTGTACTAACAACCCAATGTTAGTACATCAATCTCCCCCACTGAGCGGTTTAGTTTTGACAGGGAATTGGTCAGCTGCTGGTTTTCCAGCATGCTCGGCCAGCTTCTGTCGGAATGACTGACATTACACACGGGCCAAATGCTGGCTGTTTTTTCTCTTATTTAACAGGCCGAGCACCGATCACACAACCCTGATAACATCAACTCTAGACAGTATTTTAGCTTTTACTTGTTCTTTATTGCAGCTGACACAATAAATACCCCCATGAAATCTTGATGGATTTTATTTTGAATAACATCTTTGTTTTGTTGCTGTGTTGAGGTATTGCTGTTTGAAGCTAGAAGGGGAAATTCTGCTGATAGAGTGGTAATAACTTAGATGCATACATCTTCACAGTCTCCTTTCATGGTGTTTCTTTTTAGTTCAACTTGTGCTGTACACCATTTAAGGTAAGATGGTGTTGCTTTCTGTACAGTTTGTCAAGAAGTGCGGGGGCCCTCTTCCTTTTCTGAATGAGTGTCATAAAGTTTACGAAGACTGGAATTCAGCAAAATGTCCACAAACCTGAAAAGCAATGAAAAAACAAACAATTTTTGTTTAATATATTATAACTAGAAAAGTGCAAATTACAAGAGCTTCTCCTTTATTATAGATGTTCCTCCTTTAGCAATAAAAAGTCTGCAGCATCCTGCTCTTGAGGGAAAGACTCTAATAGGTAAAGCAGAATTGTACTTTGATCATTCTGTGACTGGGGAGATGTTGCTAGTGTAATATTGAAAAAAAATATAGGAACCTATCTAGCAATAACATATGAACATATATGATCCCCCACCGTCAAGAAAATAGAGAGAAAATGTCCCCGGGGTGGGGATAGAGGTGTGTGTGTGTGTGTGTGTGTGTGTGTGTGTGTGTGTGTGTGTGTGTGTGTGTGTGTTATATATATATATATATATAATTTTTTTTTTTTTTTTTCAGATTAGGCCATTACATTACACACTGAGCTTGCAGCATCTGCTGTAAACTTCCCCCATCTTGTGGTCATATGTAACATTGCAACCGTTTACAATTGATCAACAGACATATTAGCAAATGTACAGTAATTCCCTTTATTTAAGGGTTCATCTAGGGTTGTATCCAAACCCAGCGCCTAATGTGTACTACTACTAAAGGAGGATGTAGAATATGAGCTGGTCATAGACTAGGGAACCCCTGGGAGTAGGGATGAGGCTCAGGCTCTTTTACTAGTCCATACCTACCTGAACAATCCCACCAGGAAGCTTTCACAAGCACACCGTGGCCAAGGCATTCCCACCCTGCTCTGCATGTACTCGGCTTTATATTCCAACAATGACCGAGTCAGAGATCATGATGTCATCAGCTCACCCCTCTGACTCAGTCAGAGGAAGCTGTGTAATCATATAGTTTATACAGCGTGCCCATTAGACGTCATCAGCTTACTCCTCCAATCAGAGGAAACTTTATATGCATACAGTTTATACAGCGTGGCCCAGTGGGCGCATGTTAGTGAAGGAAATAGTTCAATTAGGCCAGCTTGGCCCAAACTATTTAAAGTGAAAGTAAACTATAAGCAAACATTACATTTTTTGTGGCTTACCAATTCTTAAATGTGATGGCTGCATTAGTTTTATTTTTTAAGCTTTCTTTCCCTTATTTTCACCTGGTGATCTGGCCAGTAAGTCTGTTGGTTTTCAAAAGAACAAGCTCTCCTGCAGATGTAGCAGTTACAGGGATGAGACAATCCATTTACCCAGCCTCATTGATCAGCTTTACTTATGAAAAACTTTTATACCAAAAATGAAAAATAAAACTATTGCTGTAACTGCTTATAAAGTGTTATCTGGTGTTTGGCTTCAGTTCAAAGGCTGGCCATACATTATTCAATCTTCCTTTAGATTTGCCAAAACCACGTAATATGAAGTCACACCTAAAAACTTTCAATATGCATGCAATCAGGCAGGCCATCACACTACATAGTTGAAGGTAAATCCAAAGGAAATTGAATAAGAAAATTGTATGGCCAGCCTAAATCTGCTAGTCCATCTAAAGGCTCGTACACGATACAAAAAATCGGAAGTAAAATTTCGTCCAATGAACGATCTGCCGATTTTCAGATCCTTAGTACGGTGCTTTTGACAGCCGATTCCATTTTTTTTTGTCAGACAAAAGCTGGATGTGCAGACTATAAAAAAATTGTTGTCATACGTGAACTTAATCACTTTACGACCGGCACACGCCAATGTACGTCCATTTTTTGAAGAGGGATATCTCGGCAACGGCAGCAGCTGCTGCCACAACCGAGATATACATCTCTTCAGGTGCCAGTCGCGTGTACGATAATGGTGGTCTCTGCGGTGGGTTCCCCGCGACATCTGTTATCGGCGGCGGGAGAGGTGCCACCCCCCCCTCCCGCCACTCTCCCACGCTGCTTACCGGAGCAGTCGGTAGTGGCGGAGGCGATCGGGACCTGCCTTCTCTGTGGTATGTAGACGAGTTAGGCTAGGATGGCCCCCACCCATCTCTATACCATAGCAGGGAACATTTTTTTTCCAATGTCTTTTTTTTTTTTATGATTTTTTTTTTTTTTATTGCATTTATGTCCAAATATGAGATCTGAGGACTTTTTGACCCCAGATGTCATATTTAAGAGGACCTGTCATGCTTTTTTTTTTTTTTTTCCATTACAGGGATGTTTACATTCCTTGTAATAGGAATAAAAGTGACAATTTTATTTTTACACTGTTTAAAAAAAATAAATAATAATAAATACATTTTTTTTACATTTTTTTTTTTTTTTTTCTTTAAAACACCCCATCCCGACAAGAGCTCGCGCACAGAAGCAAATGCATATGTGAGTAGCCCCCCGCATATGAAAACTGTAGTCAAACCACACATGAGGCATCGCCGCGATTGGTAGAGCGTTAATACTAGTTCTAGACCTCCTCTGTAACGCAAAAAACATGCAACTTGTGGAATTTTTTAAATATCGCTTATGGAGATTTTTGAGGGTAAAAGTTTGATGCCATTCCACGCGCGGGCGCAATTTTGAAGTGTGACATGTTGGGTATCAATTTATTTGGCGTAACATTATCTTTCACAATATAAAAAAAATGGGCTAATTTTACTGGTGTCTTATTTTTTTTATTCAAAAAGGTGAATTTTTTCAAAAAAAGTGTGCTTATAAGACCGCTGCGCAAATACGGTGTGAAAAAAAAGTATTGCAATGACCATCATTTTATTCTCTAGGGTGTTGGAGCCTCCAAACATTATATATTCTTTTTTTTCTAAGTAATTGTCTAGCAAAAAAAAAAAAAAAAAAGTTTTAAACATGTAAACACAGGGTCTCAAAAAGAGGCTCGGTCCTTAAGTGGTTAAAGGCCGATTTTTGTACAAAAAAAAAAATCGTAAGAGCAAGAGTATGCATGCTCAGAAACAAAAGAATACATACAAAACTATTCAACACACTATGTCACTGCTGAAGTTGAAAATTCTAGTACGACAGAATACATTTGAAATTAACCTCTTCACTTTCAACGCGAGACTACCACACAACAAAAAAAGGACGAACAGTCATCTGATTGTGTGTACGAGGCTTTACACTCTCCTACCTCCAGACTGACAATGCTGCTGTCCATGGTGCCCCTGTTCTCATTCATCCAGAGTGGGGACACTCTAATATAGGAGGTGGGTTAATGGCCAGATCACCAGGTGAAAACGGGGGTGGGGGAGTCTAAAAGAAGAAAACGAATGTAGCCACCACATCTAAGGATTGGTAAACTGCAATAATTTGTTTCTGGTGTATTACTGCTGTAAGCGACACAGCAGGAGTTAATGAATGAGAAAGCTAAAAAGGAATAGCATATGGGAAGGGAGTGATTGGAGGGCTGCTAATGCTGCACCTGATTAAGTCTGAATACACATAGAAAAGCTCCATTGCTGGCTGGGCCATGTGGCACCACTGTGTCTGGACTTTTCGGCTGAAGCTTTTCCTGGCTGAAGGAAGAGCGTTCTTTTCTGGTAGATGGACTATATTGACCTGAAAATGAGCTTTTGAGTTTTCCTTTGTGGATATGATCTATTTTTTGCCGCTGAATAGCCTTTTGTGCTTAACGTGGTTGTATACTCAAATTTTTAACTTTTACCTACAGAAAAGCCTATAATAAGGCTTACCTGTAGGTAAAAAGAAAATCTCCTAAACCTGTACGGTTTAAGAGATGTTCCCCTCGGTATGCGCCGCTGACTGCAGCGGCGCATGCGCACAAGGGGATTCTCAGCCTGAAAAATCAGCCAGTGGCCGGCCGGCTGGAATGAAATCTCCCGCGCGCATGCGCGAGAGTGACGATATCGCGGCTCCAGCCTATCAGCGCCGGAGCCGCGATACCCGGAAGAAACGCAGAGGGAGCATGTCAGCTCCCTCGGCGTGGATTGGGCCAGATGTCGGGGCCTCGTTCTAAGGTAAGTATTTCATAATGAGCTAGTATGCGGTGCATACTAGCTCATTATGCCTTTTGCTTTGCAGGTTTAAAAAAAAAAAAAATAAAATTTGCGGGTTTACTACCGCTTTAATAAAAGAATGTTGCAATCCTGGATAGAAAAACTTGGTATTAATGGAGTGCCCACTGGAGTATAAGGGCCCTTTTATTTACTGATCTGAACACAGGTGCACTATTGTCTATGGAACAGTGGCGGCAGGTGGTAATTTTTGCTGGGGGGGGGGGGGGGGGGGGTGGGTGAACAGTTACACCCTCCTGTCGGTTGGTCGCTGGGTGGGTCTTTTGCACTTACCCCATCTATGCAGCACTTCACTGGTGGCTTCCCTTGCTCCTCAGCAGGAGCAACAGCCTTCACTTCCTCTGCTCTCCACGGGCATAGGTGGCTTCCGTTTCCTCCCTCCTCCTCAGCAGCCAATCAGGAGTCTTCACTTTTCAGCCAATCGTAAAAATCGGGTCTCAGACCTGCTTCTGATTGGCCGGATTGAGGATCGGCATTACAACAGCGAATTACTATTCTCTGTTGTAACACCTGTGTGGGCTCATGGTGCAATGCTCTGCGCTCCAAGTCCACCCTATTTTGAAGCCTAGCCTATGGCTCTAATCAGGTGCTTCAAAAAACATCCCTCGCTGCTGTAAATTCAGGCGCCTGGTGTCCTGAAAGGGGCCAGACGCATGAATAGGGTGTGGCCACGGATAGATTCATGCATATCCCTTATTCAAATAGGGGGTGGTGTGTATAGAGGGGGCGGCGGCCCTAATGTACAGGCAGTCACTGCTTTGGAATAATTGCACAGCGCTGCATAAAGAGCAGTAATACAGCGATAAGTTCAGAGTAGGCCTGATTAGGCAATGGCATCAACCACAGTTTTAACACAGTCAAGATAGAGAGGGTGAGATCGTCTGCATTTAAATAGTCCAGCTCAGCCACAGCTCAGGGAATAATAAGGAACTAAACATAGTCAGGAGAGTATACAGTAAGTGTCAGAGGGTTTAAAAAGAGTAGACAAATGGGGAAAGGAGAAGAAAGGAAGGAGGGGGTGGTTCCCGGGGAGTGTACTGGTGGCGATGCTGGGAGTACAAATCGGTATTAGGATTATAGAACAGATTGGGTCTCCAAGAGTCACATCAAAATCATCGGACAGGTATCTGTCAGTCCAGGGTTGCCAAATTATAAAATGTCTTGGCCCTCTCCTTGAGTGTTACCTTGATCAAAACGCATACCATCACCTAAGTGACTCTGCTTTTAGTTGTAATTGTGCATAGTACGGGCTTCTGCGACGTAGAAGATAAGATGCGTTCCTGGTCAGCTCTGAAGGTGCAACATTTAGCAGAGCTGACGATTGGGTTGGATGGCTCTGTCAAATAGGTGCCTTTTAAAATTAAAACGATTTAGTCCCAAACAGACCTACTAAGGGTCAGGTCCACCATGAGTGTAGGCAAGTTCTGAGTTCACCATAGTCCCGAAAACAGACCGACATATAGCCCGAAACATAATGTGCTATCCTATATGGCAATAATTACAACCGTGACACTACACTACAAGTTTCCAATGCTGCAATATTTTGGGATACCTTTGTAGGTAGCCTGAAAAATGTCCTGACAATCTTCAGGCGTGAGATCTAAGCTTAGGTCAGATGTTCATTTGGCTACATAGCTTGGGGGGGGGAAGGCTGTGGAGTACATAACGCTAGGGTCAGCAAACGAGAATTAAAGTGGTGTAAAAATGTTATCTGGAGATACTGAAAGTCTAGAGAGTTTCTAGTGGTTCTGTAAGTTCATGAATGATTTGAACCCCTTAGATATAACCAGGCAATGTACTCAGGTTAGCCATAAACGCGACCAGTGATGAAATAATGGGGAGGTCACTGCCAGATAGAAATTTACTTTCAATCAACGCTTCATTGTCTTTGGATACAACAATAGAAGCAGTACATCATTGAAAGCCATATCCAGACCCCATGTCCTGGGGATGACCTGTAATGTTGCTGCAGACACTGAATCCTGCATGGGTGCTCGCCTAGGCGCTTTGTGCAAAGCATCTAGTTAGCCTGCATCTCTAACAGTTACTGTAAAAAAATTGGGTTATTTTGGAATGTGTTCATTTTAAAGTGTAAAGTTTTCAAACTTAGATGCCAAAATTCAATCACTCCTAGGAATTGATTTACTAAAGGCAAACAGAGTGCACTTGCTTCCTCATTGTAAATGAGTTAAAGTTTCACTTTGCAAAGAATACTCAGTCACACGAAAGGAGAATAAAAAACACAAACTTTTGCTTGTACATGATTGGATGATAGAAACCAGCAGAGCTTCCCCTCAATTCAGAGCAAGTGCACTTAAAGTACACAGTAGATGTGCATTTAGTAAATCAACCTCTGTGTCCCCAGGTGGCACACTTTACCACAACTTTTGCCTACAGCCCTTATTAAAAAAAAAAAAAAAAAAAAAGGTACTTCTCCTCCCCCCCTCCCCCCTTTTTTTTGCCACAAGGTCGGTCTGCACCCAGGCTGCTGTGCAACACTGAACCTCAGAGTGATACCTTCCTTACACTAGAGCACTACCTGATTTTAACACCTTTCTCTACATCTGATTTTAGTACTATTGCATGCAACATGTGGCCGACCTGACAGACAGATTTTTCTGCATCTAATTCACAATTCTTTGGATTACGCTAATACAGCCACCTCTGTCCAGGGCTCCCAACACCATGCTCCTCCCCCTGCTCCACCATCTCTACCCAAGTTGGATTCCGATATGTCACATCTAAAATAGGTGGACAGAGTAAAATAAAGACGACTCAGAGGCAATACTAGGAGGGTGAAGAAAAATGTTCAACCTCAAATTCCTATACACCTAACATTGCAGATTGACACAATATGCTTGCCAACTGTATATGCTCACTTCTGCTGTGCACAAAGGCTAGGCATTGTCACACTTTAATCACCTCCTTTGGGTACAGACAGACCTGGTAAATCTAAAAAGTAAATTTCCCCCTCACAAAAATAGAATGGGCATTTTATTTTTATTTAACTATTGGGTATATCCAGGGGCGTGGCTTGACGGAGCTCAATGGCGGACGCTTAATTGGTAAGCTCCGGCACCTCAGGACCCACAACGCTGAATTGGCAGGTATATTCGCCCCTACATCGCTCTAAGAGATGGGCACAGCCTCCCGCACATCCTCGGCTTCCCGTTCCCGCTCTCCAAGGGAACACGCCGCCGGACGATTGCAGGGAAACATCCCGGAGATGTTTCGCTCGCAACGGGGGAACATGGCGTCCTCCCGCCACAGCTCCTCACAGGCCGCAGACGCTAGCTCCTCATCCCACAATATCAAATCAAAGTGTAGCGCTTAACAGAGTGATGAATGATCTAATTAGTACATCATCATACAATTTAACCCAGACACCTTAAGTGTGAAATTTCTCAATAATATATAAACATAAAAATAAAATTACAAATTCGAAAAAACTATAAATGAATTAAAGTCTCTATATGAAAAATTGATCCAGTCCAAACGTGAAATACGGGTCACCATCCACCTTCTTAGATGAGACTAGCATGCAGACACCCTGTGATATTCCCGTCACCTTTAGAAATAAAGGCTTACCGGATATTATGGATCCAAACGAATATACATTCGAAGGATCATGCAGGCTTATACATTTAGAAACCAAGATCGTAGATGTAAATTTTCAGGGAAGTAACAGGTCAGACTCCTCATGTGGTTGTCCCAACTAGTTGTTAAATCCACATCGGTACACTCCAGCTCAAAATGTTGAACTCATACAAAGGAAAATAAGGAGCCACAATAGTGTAAATCCGTTTAAAAGAAAAAAATTTAATAAAAAGTAATGAACTCACATGAAACCAAAGAAATCAAGCGCTTAATCCATAAAAACAGTGCTACAGCAGTAGTCCCGACGCGTTTCGTCCTCTACAGACGTCTTCTGGGGTAGCACTACACTGTAGCATCATCACTTTTATAGCAAACAATCAATTTGGGCAAAAATTCCATCTGCCTGTGTCACCGCGTGTCATTTCCGGTTTAAGATGGCGCCCGGCGTGCGTTCCACGCCTCGTTATAATGTTATAATATAAATCAGCAGGCAAACCATGCTAAAACATATATGGAATAAACCAATAAATGAAAGCTAGGTTGGCCCAAACTGAAAATTAACCACATGTAAAAAATTGGAATATGTTCCCCTCTATAATAATTATTGATAGCATTTCCGGGTCACGATTGAGCTCGTAAGGGGCGTGGATATAAATCCAATAGATATCCCACTATCAACAGAGCCAACCACACTCCAGGGAAATACTAACATAGTGGGCGTGTCATACAAAGACCACCAATGCCTTCGTCCAGCGGTGCTGGAACGCACCGCGTACCGGAAGCATCGGCACTGCACGCACGTCCGACGCGAGAGGCGGCGTGTAAGGAGACACGTCACACCAATCAGAAAGCATCGGACATCGGAAGTGACGTAAAGAAAAAATACGTCACTTCCGGCCAGGGTGTATCCGACAACAGGAAGTGATGTGATGAAAATACATCACTTCCAGGTGTCAAGAAGGACGCATGTAAACATACGCCGGACCGCACAACCAAAAGAGGCTGTGCACCAAAAAGCACCCCCATTACCCAATGAAAAAATTCATATATGGAGTGGAATGGGAGCAGCCATATATGTACAAGAAAAAACATCTCAAACAGTTTTCTTTTAATACACAGTATATAACAGCACCGGCACAACGCATGTCCGAACATGCATTGTGATAAATGCTGATACCATCTAAGGCAGATAGAATTCTGTCCCAAAATCGGTAATAATAATACACCATAAACAACAATGGTAAAAAAACTTATCATTTACATAAAAAACTTGAGACAAATAAACAAAATAAATTAAAATAAAATAAAACACTGGAGTAAAATATTGTCAATGCACATACTAGCCATTATCAATGAAGGCATTAATATCCCATTCTATATTTAAGCCGAATGGCGAGTAAGAGCGAATCATGTATATCCAGTAGGTTTCTAGCCTGGAAACACCACGAGTCATAGCACCACCTCTCCACGGAGGTGTATACTTATCAATAGCTAGAAATTGGGTCCCTGTTGGGTCACTATTATGGTGTTCCCTATAGTGTCTGGGGACTGTGTGTTTAGAAACCTTGCTCTTTATTAAAGCTATGTGTTCCCCTACTCTAATCGCAAACGTCCTTGTCGTCCTCCCCACATATTGTTTGCCGCATGGGCAAGTGATCAGATATACTACATACCGGGTACTGCAGGTACAAAATGATTTTATAGTATGTGTTCTATTAGTTGTTGTTGATGTGAACTCAGTTGTTTTATATCTCCCAGCTATATTGAACTGGCATACTACACATTTTTTACAAGGGTAATAACCTGTTAAATTGTGAAAAAATGATGGACGACAGGGAGGGTTAATGACATTAGGGGCAATATAGTTCCGTAGGGATGGTGCTCCCCTGAAAAGTACTTTCGCCCGCTCAGGTAACTTTGAGCTGAGGACTGGGTCACTTCTTAGTACGTCCCAATGTTTATTAATAATGGTCTTGATTTGTTTATGCTGTACCGAAAAAGATGTAAGCATAGACCATCTGTAAGTGTCCTCGGGTTCTTGACGGGCTTTCTCAATCATTAAGCTTTCCCTACTAATGTCAGTAACTTTCTGTATCTCTACATCAAGAGTTCTAGCATCATAACCCTTATCCTCAAATTTTTGTTTGAGGAATACTGCTTGTGTCATAAACGTATCAAGGTCAGTGCAATTCCTTCGCAGTCGTAGGAACTGGCTGCGTGGTATCGAACTCAACCATGATCTATGATGGCAACTGTCGAGGGGAATGAAGCTATTCCTATCAGTCGGTTTGAAGTGCGTTTTGAACACAAATTTATTGCCTACCAATTCAATCTCTAGATCAAGAAAAATTATCTTAGAAAGGCTCATTTCGAACGACAGAGAAATGCCCCTATCATTATTGTTCAAATTCTTAAAGAATTCAGTCAGCGAATCCGATGAACCATTCCATAGGAGGAGGATGTCGTCTATATACCTAGCCCATAGGACCAAAGAAGGGTTCCCCTGGGCATAGACGACATCCTCCTCCCATTTAGCCATGAATAAATTAGCAAGACTGGGGGCAAATTTGGCCCCCATTGCTACACCCCGTTGTTGTAAATAATACTTATCGTTAAACCAAAAATAGTTATGTTCCATGGCAAATTCTAACAGCTCTATAAGATAATCGCATTGAAATGATGCCAAAGAGTCCTCGCGGTCTAAAAAATATCGGACAGCATCTATACCCATTCCCTGAGGTATGCAAGTATAAAGGGACGCTACATCAGCTGTAGCTATAATACATTGTTCGTGAAGCACTAAGCTTTCAAGTCTCCTGATTGTAGCACCCGTATCTTTAAGATAAGATGGGGTTTTTTTAACAAGGGGTTGCAAATAAAAATCTATGTAGCGGCCTATACGTGAAGTGACCGAATTAATGCCACTCACTATGGGCCTACCAGGAGGGCTCACCAGATCTTTATGGATCTTCGGTAAGTAATAAATTACAGGAATTGAGGGGGAAACGGGGACCAAAAAATTTTTTTCTTTGTTGTTTAATATTTTTTGATCATAGCCTTTTTTAATAAGATCCTTAAGTTGTTTTTTATATACGGTCGTAGGATTAATGGGGAGTTGCTTGTAGGTACCTGGCTCACCCAGGATCTTGTGCATTTCAGTTTCGTATTTGTCCCTGTCTAGAATCACAACACCCCCCCCCTTATCAGCTGGACGTATAACTACGTCTTTTTGTTCACATAAGGACTTAAAACCATTTGTTGGAAAAGTGTTTCTATTATTATTTTTCATAGGGAGTCTGTCAAGGTCCCTTATTACTAAATCTTTAAATATTTTTACAGCTGGTGCAGTGGGTACAGGGGGTATAAATAGAGATGGATTAGCCAACCTGGAATGTACAGTTCCCGATGTGGCCGCTAGATAATCCGTTCTGAACGGATTGGTTACCAAATACCGTTGAGTGTTAATCTTTCTGATAAATTTGTGTATATCAATATCAATATCAGAACGGATTATCTAGCGGCCACATCGGGAACTGTACATTCCAGGTTGGCTAATCCATCTCTATTTATACCCCCTGTACCCACTGCACCAGCTGTAAAAATATTTAAAGATTTAGTAATAAGGGACCTTGACAGACTCCCTATGAAAAATAATAATAGAAACACTTTTCCAACAAATGGTTTTAAGTCCTTATGTGAACAAAAAGACGTAGTTATACGTCCAGCTGATAAGGGGGGGGGTGTTGTGATTCTAGACAGGGACAAATACGAAACTGAAATGCACAAGATCCTGGGTGAGCCAGGTACCTACAAGCAACTCCCCATTAATCCTACGACCGTATATAAAAAACAACTTAAGGATCTTATTAAAAAAGGCTATGATCAAAAAATATTAAACAACAAAGAAAAAAATTTTTTGGTCCCCGTTTCCCCCTCAATTCCTGTAATTTATTACTTACCGAAGATCCATAAAGATCTGGTGAGCCCTCCTGGTAGGCCCATAGTGAGTGGCATTAATTCGGTCACTTCACGTATAGGCCGCTACATAGATTTTTATTTGCAACCCCTTGTTAAAAAAACCCCATCTTATCTTAAAGATACGGGTGCTACAATCAGGAGACTTGAAAGCTTAGTGCTTCACGAACAATGTATTATAGCTACAGCTGATGTAGCGTCCCTTTATACTTGCATACCTCAGGGAATGGGTATAGATGCTGTCCGATATTTTTTAGACCGCGAGGACTCTTTGGCATCATTTCAATGCGATTATCTTATAGAGCTGTTAGAATTTGCCATGGAACATAACTATTTTTGGTTTAACGATAAGTATTATTTACAACAACGGGGTGTAGCAATGGGGGCCAAATTTGCCCCCAGTCTTGCTAATTTATTCATGGCTAAATGGGAGGAGGATGTCGTCTATGCCCAGGGGAACCCTTCTTTGGTCCTATGGGCTAGGTATATAGACGACATCCTCCTCCTATGGAATGGTTCATCGGATTCGCTGACTGAATTCTTTAAGAATTTGAACAATAATGATAGGGGCATTTCTCTGTCGTTCGAAATGAGCCTTTCTAAGATAATTTTTCTTGATCTAGAGATTGAATTGGTAGGCAATAAATTTGTGTTCAAAACGCACTTCAAACCGACTGATAGGAATAGCTTCATTCCCCTCGACAGTTGCCATCATAGATCATGGTTGAGTTCGATACCACGCAGCCAGTTCCTACGACTGCGAAGGAATTGCACTGACCTTGATACGTTTATGACACAAGCAGTATTCCTCAAACAAAAATTTGAGGATAAGGGTTATGATGCTAGAACTCTTGATGTAGAGATACAGAAAGTTACTGACATTAGTAGGGAAAGCTTAATGATTGAGAAAGCCCGTCAAGAACCCGAGGACACTTACAGATGGTCTATGCTTACATCTTTTTCGGTACAGCATAAACAAATCAAGACCATTATTAATAAACATTGGGACGTACTAAGAAGTGACCCAGTCCTCAGCTCAAAGTTACCTGAGCGGGCGAAAGTACTTTTCAGGGGAGCACCATCCCTACGGAACTATATTGCCCCTAATGTCATTAACCCTCCCTGTCGTCCATCATTTTTTCACAATTTAACAGGTTATTACCCTTGTAAAAAATGTGTAGTATGCCAGTTCAATATAGCTGGGAGATATAAAACAACTGAGTTCACATCAACAACAACTAATAGAACACATACTATAAAATCATTTTGTACCTGCAGTACCCGGTATGTAGTATATCTGATCACTTGCCCATGCGGCAAACAATATGTGGGGAGGACGACAAGGACGTTTGCGATTAGAGTAGGGGAACACATAGCTTTAATAAAGAGCAAGGTTTCTAAACACACAGTCCCCAGACACTATAGGGAACACCATAATAGTGACCCAACAGGGACCCAATTTCTAGCTATTGATAAGTATACACCTCCGTGGAGAGGTGGTGCTATGACTCGTGGTGTTTCCAGGCTAGAAACCTACTGGATATACATGATTCGCTCTTACTCGCCATTCGGCTTAAATATAGAATGGGATATTAATGCCTTCATTGATAATGGCTAGTATGTGCATTGACAATATTTTACTCCAGTGTTTTATTTTATTTTAATTTATTTTGTTTATTTGTCTCAAGTTTTTTATGTAAATGATAAGTTTTTTTACCATTGTTGTTTATGGTGTATTATTATTACCGATTTTGGGACAGAATTCTATCTGCCTTAGATGGTATCAGCATTTATCACAATGCATGTTCGGACATGCGTTGTGCCGGTGCTGTTATATACTGTGTATTAAAAGAAAACTGTTTGAGATGTTTTTTCTTGTACATATATGGCTGCTCCCATTCCACTCCATATATGAATTTTTTCATTGGGTAATGGGGGTGCTTTTTGGTGCACAGCCTCTTTTGGTTGTGCGGTCCGGCGTATGTTTACATGCGTCCTTCTTGACACCTGGAAGTGATGTATTTTCATCACATCACTTCCTGTTGTCGGATACACCCTGGCCGGAAGTGACGTATTTTTTCTTTACGTCACTTCCGATGTCCGATGCTTTCTGATTGGTGTGACGTGTCTCCTTACACGCCGCCTCTCGCGTCGGACGTGCGTGCAGTGCCGATGCTTCCGGTACGCGGTGCGTTCCAGCACCGCTGGACGAAGGCATTGGTGGTCTTTGTATGACACGCCCACTATGTTAGTATTTCCCTGGAGTGTGGTTGGCTCTGTTGATAGTGGGATATCTATTGGATTTATATCCACGCCCCTTACGAGCTCAATCGTGACCCGGAAATGCTATCAATAATTATTATAGAGGGGAACATATTCCAATTTTTTACATGTGGTTAATTTTCAGTTTGGGCCAACCTAGCTTTCATTTATTGGTTTATTCCATATATGTTTTAGCATGGTTTGCCTGCTGATTTATATTATAACATTATAACGAGGCGTGGAACGCACGCCGGGCGCCATCTTAAACCGGAAATGACACGCGGTGACACAGGCAGATGGAATTTTTGCCCAAATTGATTGTTTGCTATAAAAGTGATGATGCTACAGTGTAGTGCTACCCCAGAAGACGTCTGTAGAGGACGAAACGCGTCGGGACTACTGCTGTAGCACTGTTTTTATGGATTAAGCGCTTGATTTCTTTGGTTTCATGTGAGTTCATTACTTTTTATTAAATTTTTTTCTTTTAAACGGATTTACACTATTGTGGCTCCTTATTTTCCTTTGTATGAGTTCAACATTTTGAGCTGGAGTGTACCGATGTGGATTTAACAACTAGTTGGGACAACCACATGAGGAGTCTGACCTGTTACTTCCCTGAAAATTTACATCTACGATCTTGGTTTCTAAATGTATAAGCCTGCATGATCCTTCGAATGTATATTCGTTTGGATCCATAATATCCGGTAAGCCTTTATTTCTAAAGGTGACGGGAATATCACAGGGTGTCTGCATGCTAGTCTCATCTAAGAAGGTGGATGGTGACCCGTATTTCACGTTTGGACTGGATCAATTTTTCATATAGAGACTTTAATTCATTTATAGTTTTTTCGAATTTGTAATTTTATTTTTATGTTTATATATTATTGAGAAATTTCACACTTAAGGTGTCTGGGTTAAATTGTATGATGATGTACTAATTAGATCATTCATCACTCTGTTAAGCGCTACACTTTGATTTGATATTTGTTTACTATTCACTGTTTTATCCTTGTGATTGTGTGAGCAGCTTTTTTCTGTTTTTTGGGATAGCGCAGTGTCACAGGGAACACTTTTTGGCTATCCTCATCCCACAATGACATTATCCTGACGGAGACCTCACAAACAATACACCCCAGAGGCAATGAGGACCGCAGTCACAGTACACAAGGCACGCCAGCCTCGCAGCAACAAATTAGTATGCTGGATCTTAAAACGATCGCTACAGACATTAAAGACACCCTGTCAGCCGCCATTGCTGAGCTTCGGGTGGACATCAGAGCACTGACAGACCGTGTGCAGACTGTAGAAAAAAACGACTGCACTACATGACACCGCAATCCGCAAGACTACAAGGAAGATTGATGGCCACACTTTACAGCTCAGGGATATGCAGAGACACATGGAGGATTTGGACAACAGGGGCAGACGACACAACCTGAGAATTAGAGGCCTCCCTGAATCTGTCGATGGAGAACGCGTCACCACAGCAATCACATCCATATTTAACACAGTGCTGGACAGATCCCCACAAGCCTCTATTGACTTTGAACGAATCCACCGTGCCCTTCGCCCCAAAGGCCGTGATATGGACCCGCCGAGAGACGTAATCTGCTGCCTGGTCAACCACCGCCTCAAGGAGGACATCCTGAAAGCTGCCAGGACCAGACCTCAAATATCTTACGAATCTGCGCCTATTCAAATCTTTCAAGACCTCTCCGGTATTACCCTCCAACATCGCAGAGACTTACGCCCGCTGCTAGAAGCACTGAAGACCTGCGGCATTTTATACAAGTGGAAATTCCCCTTCTGCCTAACGGCTTCCCATCAAGGTCGTACAGCATTCCTTAAGGTTCCTGAGGACCTTTCAAACTTTTGTGCCACGTTGAACATCCCTCTGCTGGAAGTCCCCAACTGGTATGCCAACTTCCGTCCATTGGCATATAAACCGGTCACTCACCACCTGGAACCCATGGATACCCACGATATTCATTATCGCAGATGGAGATCCCCATCTGGCTACAGAGGACAACGCCCTCCAGATACCATCCGTAGGGACCACATACCGTCGACTTCTCCACACGCCAGGAGGGCACGAAGAGATTACTGAAGACTCTCGCATCTGAATAGCCAGTGAAGGTCAGTTGAGCAGCTCTACATTACTTTTTTGCATAGGCCTATGCCTTCACTGCCCCCTGTCTGGATGTCCTGCTTTGCTCTCCACTGCAGACACCCACTTTATTTTGTTCTGCTGATGGAGTTTTACTGTTGGAGTCTTTGCCCTCGTTTTGTTACTTCATCTTCTGACTGTTTCGGCCAGCTCAGCGGCTGTTCCACATCTCCTGAACTTAAAACGTCAAAACTCACCTATGTTGAGAAGTACTTACCTCCTTTGGCACCAGCCCGGGCTTCCTTAGCGATTTGCCTTAACTCTCTTACGGCTACTGGCAACTGCCCTTGATGGAGACTTTTCATGTTCCATTCCATTACCGTTAAGGCAATGGCTCCCCACGCTGACTCACGTTCAGCCTACCTCACGAATACGACGACACACTGTCTCTTCAGCCGGCCTCACCCACCGTCAATGATCTTGTTGATGTCAATTGTCTCGCACATTTTGAGCCGTTCGTTCCCGGTTGTCATTTCGCCGATCAGAACTTTATGCTTGCATCTCTATGGCTCCCTGCAGTCCTCACCCATCTGACGATACAGACTGCAACACTGATTTGGAAACGAACTTTTCCGGCATACCTCTATTGTTACTGGGACTCGCCTCTCTCGCTCCACCGTCGCTTGCTCTCACACATGACGATGTCGGATTCCCTTTGTCTCCACCACACAGATTCGTTTAGAAAGTTACCCACCTTATGGTGATTTCTGATCGGTTTACTGCCACCTGAACATCGTTGTCCAGTGCACCGACTGGCTGGTCTGTGCTTCTCATCCCTCAGGATAAGTATGCTGCTTATCGCAACTGTTATACATTTTATTACCATACATGTTGGGACTGTTACCGTTGTTTATCTCTATAGTTGGAGAATGGTTGGCACCTCTTGCTTGTTAGCTATATAGGTTGGCTATTAAGAGCCTATTGCTATAATGTTCTTTAACTGAAAGTTCACAGCTACAGGCTGTTTTGTTGCTATTATTGTCAATGTTATTGTTTACCATCACCCTACCAACGCCCCTTTGGGGAATATACCTTTTAGGGATAAGTGCACGTCTCTCTGGTCCTGGAGGGGCCATACACTCACACTCACTCTCACCTTTGTACTCTTCTCGTCCTATACCACACCCACCTTGGGCTTCCTCCTCGCCAACCCCACGGCAGGGTGCTTTACAGGGATTACTTACCTTCGGGTGGGGGATCCCTCTAACTCACCCTACACTACACGACTTAACACACCACTTGAGAAAGTGGTTTACACCCCCCAATCCGTCTCCCCTATAGCGACTACTCATCGCAATAACAGAAGGGCACCTTCCTTCTTTTAGTCCTCCCACGCCCCCTTTCCTCCACCCCCCCCGGTCATCTCCTCCTTCCTAATGCTAACCATGACACATTCTAGCCCTCCCGATCCTATCTCCCGACCCCAGATGAACTTACCCAACACTACTAAGCTATATTCAATTAATGCTCGTGGCTTGAACACACCCGAAAAAAAGATCCCAACTACTACATACTATTCATGAATCGAAAGCACACATTGCCCTGATCAGGGCTGCTGATAGGGGGGGACCACCAGTCCTCCTGTAGGGGGCCCGACACACAGAGGGGCCCGAACAGCAAGATGAATCAGTGTTGTCGATACGAGGAGCAATTACAGAAAGATGCCCTGTGCAGCTCTCTGCAGCAGATAAAAGCAGTTTTTTCTCCCTCCCACCAGCTTTTAGCTGCTGCAGGGAGAGACACAGGGCATTGTTCCTGTAATTGCTTCCTCCTCCCTGTTCTATTATAAAAGGGCTCATTTACACAGATTCTCTGTTATGTTTGTGTCCGCTAATAATAATTTTAGTGTAGGCTGTATGGGGCCCCGTGATTTCTAACAGCAGCCCTGGCCCTGATACAGGAAACCCATTTCCGCACGGACACCATTCCAAAACTCTCACTATCCCATTGCGTACCACGCTACCAATGCCAAAGCTAAATCCAAAGGAGTTTCCATCCTAATCTCGAAGCTCTGCCCCATTATAATATCAGATGTCCACAGAGATCCGAAAGGCCGCTTTTTGTTAGTTGAAGGCCACATCTACAACCGCCCAATTACAATAGCCAATATATATGCCCCAAACTCCCAACAGGTAAACTTCTTCAGAGAAACTATTTCCCACCTTATAGCCTTCCACCAGGGCATTTTGGTCCTTGGTGGAGATTTCAATGTCCCACTGGTACCTTCCATAGATTCGTCCAATGGATCCTCCTGTCTCACCTATAGGGCACTGAAAGCTATTAAATCTCAGTTACAACTGTTAGCCCTCCACGACACCTGGCGTACCCTTCACCCGACAGCTAGGGACTATACGTATTATTCGCCGCCTCATAAGAAGTACTCTAGACTTGACCACTTTTTTCTCACACAAGAAGACATTCCCAGCTTATTAAAGGCTACGATTGAACCCTTGCTGCTATATGATCATCACCCGATCACTGTTGTCCTACAATTGACACATACTCCCCCTCGTTCCCCCATTTGGAGACTAGATGACTCTCTATTAACTGACCTAGCAAACAAAGCATCCATCACAGACTGTCTGCAACACTACTTTCAGGAAAACGTGACTGCTGACATATCTAAGGGATCCATGTGGGCCGCACACAAATGTGTCATTTGAGGGCTGCTCATCTCCTTAAAAGCTAAACGCACAAAATTACAAAAAGCCCACATGGATTCCCTGTATAAACGTATTCACTTTCTGGAACAAGCTCATAAGCGCACTCTAGCTGAGGAACACTTACCCAAGCTAATACAAGCCAGACAAGAATTACTAGACGAACTTCAAAAAAACTGTGAAACGCAAATTTATTTTAACACAAAAGCTATTCTATGAACAAGGCAATAAGGCAGGCAAAATGCTAGCGAGAGCCCTCCAAAAAAGGAAAATGCAACATACAATTCATAAAATTTCGACACCCACCGGAGACTCTATTATTGACTCGGACGTCATAGCAAAACATTTCGCAGATTACTTCCACACGCTGTACAACTTACCACAACACCCTCCGACGACTGCCGATCAGACCAGACCAACACTTATACAGGAATTTCTTACCAGCCACTCTCCACCCACACTAGATGCAAAAGACAGATCCCTCTTGGAAGCCCCCATCACAACCACAGAAACCTTGCTGGCCCTTAAACAACTTAAGGCAGGTAAAAGCCCAGGCCCAGATGGCCTGTCGGCCGCTTACTGCAAAGCCTTCCCAGACTTGCTCATACCTCACTTCATCGACACCTTCAACACTCTTCCTACGGCAAATAGATCTAATGTAGACCTCCTAGAAGCTCATATAACACTCATACCCAAACCTGGCAAAGACACCTCTTTAATCCCTAACTACCGCCCTATTTCTTTATTAAACGTTGACCTCAAACTTTACGCCAAAATTATAGTGAACCGCTTAGCTCCCCTGCTCCCGTCACTTATCTCCACCGACCAGGTTGGCTTTGTCCCTGGCCGAGAAGCCAGGGATAATACCATAAAGGCTTTAAACATCCACCACGAAAACACAGGGCTTTTTTCTCTCATTGGATGCGGAGAAGGCGTTCGACAGGGTGGCCTGGGATTACATGGTAGCTACTCTTACCCACATTGGAATCCCACCACAACTGATCCGAATGATCATGCTCTTATACTCAACCTCTACTGCAAAGATAAGAGTTAATGGTCACCTGTCGGGCGCCTTCTCCATCACCAATGGTACCCGTCAGGGTTGCCCCCTTTCCCCAATTATCTTTGTTTTGACTTTAGAACCTCTCCTCCAAATGCTGAGAGGCAACCCTGATATTAAAGGAATAAGGATCAAAGATAAACCATATAAAATGGCTGCTTACGCAGATGATATCTTGCTCTTCCTATCAGACCCAATCACTACCATCCCCAGCTTGCTAACTGATTTGAAGTTCTTCCAAACTGTCTCCAATCTAAAAATCAATTTCGACAAATCTAGGGCCTTAAACATTACTTTACCCGCATCAATAGTAACTCAATGTAAACTCAATTCCCCCTTCCATTGGGATTGCCATGCCCTATCATACTTGGGCATCAATATCCCCACTGACTTATCGAAGCTTTTCGAACACAACTTTGGCCCCGCGCTTCTGAAAATTCAAGGTGACCTACTAAATTGGCACAAGAATTCATTCTCATGGTTTGGCAGAGTTGCCATTCTTAAAATGAACGTCCTCCCTAAGTTGCTGTACTTAATACAGGCTATCCCCATCGCTCTCCCTAAAACCTTTTTTTAAAGCTACAAAAATATGTGCAGGACCTTCATATGGTCGCACCGACCTCCGAGACTGAGCTGGGCTAAACTTGTACTCCCCAAGCATAAGGGAGGCCTTGGTCTGCCTGATATACACACCTACCACAACGCCGCATTGCTTACCAGAATTGTAGACTGGCATATACACCACCAAGATAAAGCATGGATCCAATTAGAAGAAGAAATGGCACCCATACCTTTAGTGAACCTCCCGTGGATATCCCCACGAGCTGGTCCCCCCCCCACATGCCAGACCCACCCCCTGATACACTCTTCCCTACAGGCAATACAGCGGACTCACCGCTCTCTCCACCTCACAACACCACATGGCCCCATGACCCCAATATCACGTAACCCTGATTTCCCCCCTGACATCACTGGACGAGACCCCTACCGTCCACAAATCGTATACAGAGCACATCACTTTTTTGACCGAGGGAATCTACTGTCGCACTCGGCTTTGTCTGGAAAATTTCCCGAACTCCACATACCTTTTTTCAAATTTCTACAACTCCGACATTTTTTCCACTCATACAACCCGCAGTCAGGATGGTTTAGACAACTTACCCCATTTGAAACCTTATGTAATAGTACCGAACCACAAAAACACCTCGTTTCCACCATAGTATCCTTACTAAATTCAGACGCAGCGGTGGACACTCCTACCTTACAACACTGGGACAATGATCTCCTCATCAATTTGACTGAAGATGACTGGTCAAAGATTTATGAACATACGCATAAAGGCACCGTAAACGTTTCGGTGCAAGAAAATAGATATAAACTTTGCTCGCGTTGGTATCGTACCCCAGATAAAATACACAGATTATTCCCCGAGGTTCCACCCACGTGCTGGAGATGTGGCTCCGACACTGGATCCTTTTTACATATCTGGTGGGAATATCCCGTACTTCAGTCATTTTGGAAAGGAGTTCATGACCAAATAGTTCAGATAACAACATATCCCCTAGATTTTTCCCCAGCACAGTACTTATTACACCACACGTCCATAGCGCAACGAAGCTACCGGAAATCCCTATCTCTACACCTGATAAACTCAACTACATTATGCATCCCCAGGCACTGGAAAACTTCCACACCTCCCACTTTAGAAGAATGGTACTGTCAAGTTGACAAGATCGCAGAAATGGAGAGGCTTATCCACCAAACACAGGACAGACACACCAAATTTACCAACATTTGGGCATGCTGGATACATTTTAGGACATCCACCCGATCCACTGCTCCCTTATCAATCCTCCCACAGATGTACATGACGACACCTATGCCTCTCAAATACCAACCGGTTTTCTCCTGTCCTACCATCTGGACCCATTTCCATCCCTTCATTTCCCTTAATGAGCTGTTTGACCTCCCCCCAGGGCACAACATTGAGAGGTGACCCCCCCTAAAAACACACCCTTTATCCCCCTCCGGGTTCCTCACTTTATCAACTTAGTATTCCATTTTGTGCTTCCCCCCCGGAATCTTGTCCCTTTGCCACAGAGGCTACCTTACGTACAACTTTTTCTCTTCCTTCCATTACGTTTATTTCCTGAACCGCAACCAACGAACCGACTCTCACCCGCAGTCCTTCCTACCTCCATCGACTGCACCTTTTACTTTTAGACCTGCTGGGCGTTCCCTCCGCTCACAGCTAGCTCCCCATTGGGGTGAGCGGTTTGGAAACGACCCCCTGTGAATATATGCAGTGGATGGACACTTGAGTCGACAGGTACTCGACATTCCTTATATTGCAACCCGAGCTTATCCTAACTTCCAACCACTCGATCCTTAGATCCTCTTAAGCTACATACCCATTGATTACTATACAAACGGCGTAATCCTGACATTCCTCTCCACCCATTTTTGGTTAGTATTACGGAATACGCCTCCATTACACTTCATACCTATCAGTAGTAGTTAGCCTGTACTTGAATGTTAGGATTTACCTTTGACCTCTACTTACCTATTTACATGCAAGAACTCGTGTTTTTATGATACCTGACTGTATTTCTTGTTGAGTCATGTATTAATGCGTTTTGTATTTGTGACGCTCTGCTGTCTGATTTTACTATATCCAATACTTGTTATGTTTGTATTTGCAATCTTTCAATAAACTTTTTTTTGGAAAAAAAAAAAAAAAAAACTATTGGGTATATCCAGAAAACATTTTCACTCTTCTGAAAATCATTGCCCAGCTCTGTTCAGTGGAAAAGAAAGAGTGCTCAAAAAGTGCTTAAATGTGGACCTTCACCCTCAAAAATGAATTGCCTGTACAGTGAGGGTTAAAAAGTATTTGATTGCCTGCTAATTTTGTATGTTTGTGCACTAACAACTAAATTATCATTCTATAATCTTAATGGTGGGTCTATTTTAACAGTGGAGAGACAGAACAACAACAAAAAAAAAAATCCACAAAAAAGCTTTTCAAAAAAGTTCTAAATTGATTTGGATTTTAATGAGTGAAATGGGTATTTGATCCCCTATCAATCTGCAAGATTTCTGGCCCCCAGGTGTCTTCTATACAGGTATCAAGCTGAGATTAGGAGCATTCTTAGGCTGGGTTCACACCTATGCAAAATGGATGCGGTTTCCCCACATCCAATTTGCATAGCAGGAAATTGTGACTGGCTACCTATAGCCAAAAATTCGGGCTGAAAGCGGACCTAAAACAGTGAATGGAGACGCACTGAACACCTGCCACGAGCCGCATGTGACTTAGATGTGAACCCAGCCTCAAAGTAAGTGCTCCTAATCTCAGCTTGTTACCATCATGGCCAAGACCAAAGAGCTGTCCAAGGATGTCAGGGACAAGATAGTAGAGCTACACAAGACTGGTCAGAGGGTAACAACAGTTGGTGTGATTATTCGCAATTGGAATAAATAGAAAATAACGGTCAATCTCCCTCAGTCTGGGGCTCCATGCAAGATCTCACCTTGTGGAGTTTCAACAATCATGAGAATGGTGAGGAATCAGCTCAGAACTACAAGGGAAAATCTGATCTATGATCTCAAGGCAGCTGGGACCCTAGTCACCAAGAAAACAATTGGTAACAAGGTCTCCCTGCTCAAGAAAGCACTTGCATGTATGTGGATATTTATTTTTGTATTTATGACCTATTTTATTTTTGCTGCAGGGAAGAACTTCCGCCTTTCTCCTCTACGTGAGAATTACTTTGCTCCTGATCCACCCATGTGTAGATATGGCAAAGGGTTCTATATAGCCTTCAGTACCTGTGATCTTTGGTATAGCTGCAAACACGATGCGATTAGGAAGGTTTGCGTTTCTCGTACTCTCTTAATCCCGCCACATCCTCACAACAGCGCAGATCTGTCACAGGGCTCAGCCAGGTCCCTTTAGAAAGCTGTTACTACATACTGCTAATCAGAGGCGGCCAAGGCCATACCGACCCTGCAACTGCACGTATACAAGCCCCTTGTATACATGCAATTTGCGAGGAATGCCTCGCCGCTTATGATTGATGGTGTACAGTCAGCTTTCTAGCAGGACAGCTCAGGCGAGTTCAGACTAGGATCTCATCCCTGGTCCTGGCCAAAAACAAAAAAGGTAGTTTCTTAAATGTAGAGGCCAGGATATCCACGTTCAGAGTCCTCCATCTCTGACATATCAGGTTAAAGATGTCACGGTTAAAAAAAAAAAACACATACGGTGGAGGCTGAGTTACTAGGGACTAGGCTCTGAAGACGTCTGAGCTCATTGCTAGGCAGAACCAAGGAACCTCTGATATGAAGTCTGCTCCATAAAAATAAAAAAAAAAGAAGAGCAAGAGTAAAAAAGAGCAGCGATTCTCATTGCACCAAACTGGCCCAAAAGAACCTGGTACATAGTAGAGGTGTGCATCTTCACTGGTCTCATGATTCTATTACAATTATACTGTCAATGATTCGATCCTGCAATGCATCACAATTACTGCCCATTGTTTTCCACAAAAAATTCAAGAGGTCAGAATCAAAGGCTGCATCCCCCCTTCCCCAAATCCTCAGCTGTGCTGTAGCAGGCCCTGGTTAGGGCAGAGGGAATGCTTGACCTTGTAGTCTCCCCAGTTGCAGTGTAGTAAACCCTGGTTAGGAGAGTATTGCCAAGACCTATAGTCCCCCCCCAGTTGTATTGTAGAAGGCCCTAGGACAGAAGAGGAATGCTGGGACCTATAGGTTCCTCTCCGTTGTTGTGAAGGAGGCCTTGCTGAGGAGGAATGCTGGGACCTGTAGTCCCCCCACCTCCCCAGTTGTGGTGAAGGAGGCCCGGTGAGGAGGAATTCTGTGACCTGTAGCCCCCCTCAGTTGTAGTGAAGGAGGCCTTGGTGAGGAGAAATGCTGGGACCTGGAGCCCCCCCAGTTGTGGTGAAGGAGGCCCTGGTGAGGAGGAATGCTGGGCTTTGCAGTGCCCTAACTTACAAGGAAACAGAGCCAGCTGTGGATGAAGGAGCAGAAGGTGCAGATGGAGTAGAACTCGGACAGGTCCTGGGTGATGAACCTCATGATGTCAGGCACTCAGAGCAGGATGGAGCAGGATCTCTTCAAGCAATCTATTGGGGATGGCAGTCCGTGGGTCAGGAGGCAGTTTGCTCTGCACGCCCTGGGGTAATGGGAGAGCACTGTGGGCCGTGCTCTTGCACGATTGCGCCTCCTGCCCACAGCATGGCACCTGGAGAGGACAGCAAGCCTGTGCCCCAAGAGGCAAGGGGCCCTAGCAGCCCCGAACCAGAGGAGGGGCCCCGGGACTGACAGCACTCCGAGGGCCCTAATGTGTACCGCTGGGATGACATCATGCAATCGCAATGCAGCCGCTCTCTGCATCGATGCAGAATAGTTCAAGGCTGCATCGCTGCTACGATTATTTTCAACACCCCTAGTACATAGACACACCCAAACTACTAGGAGATGGCCCATGCTCTTTTACCTACAGGCCAGACATGCTGTCTCGGGGGCCCTCTATTCCAGCCCGATTTCCAGTCACTAGCATTAACAGTATGGCTGTTGAAGACCAGGTTTTAAGAGACAGAGGGATCTCGGATTCTAATATACCTTACTATGCTTACAGCAAAAAAAAAAAAAAAAAACTTCTAGAAAGATCTATTTTTGTACCTGGAAACCATTCTTTGACCGGTGTGAACACAGGCAATTCTATTCCAAAGGATAGTCTGTGCCTCACATTCACACCTTCCTATAATCAGGACTTGACAAGAACTTGGTCTTTAGCACTCTGAAAAGGACAAGGTTCTTTTTCAGAAACCACTGGCCTCACTGCCTTGTTTATATTTGTATTCCTATTAGGTGTGTCTTTGACCAAATCTTCCTTACAGTACCCCATGCTTCCATGGGACCTCAACTTGGTTCTCTTTACCCTGCAAAAAACAACCTTTTTAACCCATCAGCGATATAATCTTTGATAACCCAAGGTTCAGTGCTGGGACCCTTACTTTTTAACATCTTTATAAATGATATTGGGTCTGGGATCAAAAGTAATATTTCTGTCTTTGCAGATGACACCAAGATATGCAGTGGAATAACGTCTTTACAGGATGTCTCCAATTTACAAGCCGACCTCAATACACTGTCTAATTGGGCGACTATGTGGCAGATGAGGTTTAATGTTGATAAATGTAAAGTTATGCACTTGGGGCCTAAGAATATGCATGCATCATACATGCTAGGGGGAGTACAACTGGGGGAATCCATAGTGGAGAAGGATCTGGGGGTTTTGGTAGACCATAAGCTCAATAACAACATGCAATGCCAAGCTGCTGTTTGCAAAGCGAGCAAAGTCCTTTCTTGTATTAAGAGAGGTATGGACTCCAGAGAAAGAGATATAATTTTGCCCCTGTTCAAATCATTAGTAAGACCTCACCTGGAATATGCCGTTCAGTTTTGGGCACCAGTTCTCAAAAAGGATATCGGGGAACTGGAGAAAGTGCAGAGAAGGGCAACCAAACTGATAAGAGGCATGGAGGAACTCAGCTATGAGGAGAGATTAGAGGAACTAAATTTATTCACTCTTGAGAAGAGGAGATTAAGGGGGGATATGATCAACATGTTCAAATACATTAGGGGTCCATATAGTGAACTTGGTGTTGAGTTGTTCTCTGTACGGTCAACCCAGAGGACACGGGGGCACTCTTTACGTCTAGAGGAAAAGAGATTTCATCTTCAAGTACGGAAAGGTTTCTTCACAGTTAGAGCTGTGAAAATGTGGAATAGACTCCCGCCAGAGGTGGTTCTGGCCAGTTCAGTAGACTGCTTTAAGAAAGGCTTGGATACTTTCCTGATGGTACATAATATAACTAGGTACTAACATAGGTAAAGTTGATCCAGGGAAAATCCGATCGCCTATTGGGGGATCAGGAAGGAATTTTTTTCCCCTGCTGTAGCAAATTGGAGCATGCTCTGCTGGGTTTTTTTTTCGCCTTCCTCTGGATCAATTGTGGGCATAAAATTGGGTATCTGGATTGTACGATTATTTTTTATTTTATTTATTTGTTTTTAAGGTTGAACTGGATGGACTTGTGTCTTTTTTCAACCTGACTAACTATGTAACTATGTAACCTGTCCTCAAAGTAGCCTTCTTGGTTGCCATCACGTATATGAGAGACGTGTCTCAGAGGAACAACTCCTTACAAGGCTACCAGCTTTCTTTACAAAGACAAGGTAGTCTTATGCCCAAGACCAACTTCAATCACTGAGTTGGAAGACTTATACCACCTTAGGAAGACATAGTCCTTCCATCTTTGTGCCCTACTTGGAAGCACTCAAGAGAAGCTGTTTTTTCAAAGCATGTACTTAGTCAGACCCATCAGTGTCTACCTCAAAAGATGGATAAGACAACCCATCGCTAGAGCTTGCACTCTAAAAGGAAAAATCTATTCATACCTTTTTAAACGTCTCCCCCTTCTACACATGCAGTTTTTAGGTGCAAGGTTCATGCCACACCACTATAAAGTTGGGTCTGTTGACACAGTTCTATTTGCCAAAGTGTTGCCCACCCTTCTCTAGGGACATGTCAGGGTCTATGAATACTCCTGTGTCCAGCGCTGTACAAGAGAAGGGAATTTTGACTTGCCTGTAAATTCCGTATCTTGGAGTACAGTACAGAGCATAGGCCACCCTCCTTTTTATTCCTGAAGGCACAGACTAAGGTAGGGTCATACAAAAGGCACTTTTTCACTATCCAATCACCTAAAGGTATGAAGTGTGGTAGGGCCACTGGGATGGTGCCCAAGGGACGTGTCCTCAAAAGCTTTGCCAGTGCCCAATAAGCTGAAGATATGAGCCTATAGTTCAGGGTCTATGAATAATTAGCCTGTGTCCTGTACTGTACTCCAAGATACAAAATTTACAGGTAAGTCAAAATTCCTTTTTTTATGACAAATACAAAAATCCCATTATCTTAACAACTTCAATACAAGGCAGTTAGACACCTTCCTGCCCAAGCCAATTTTCAGCTTTCTGTTAAAAATGTTTAAGTAATAGTAAGTTTTCTTCTTCAATGACAGGCACTGACGGGCACCGATGAGGTGGTACTGACCATGGGCACTGATGGGTGGCACTGCTGGGCATCGCAGATTTCATTTGTTTCATGATGGTGCCAGTCAGTGCCCATTTGTGGGCACTGATTGGCACAGATTGGGCTGTCATTTGTACATGTCGATGGCCATGGGGTACATACCTGGCCATCCACAGGTTGCCCCCCTTCCTGGTGGTCCTGGGGGCTTCCCTGGTGGTTTAGTGTGGGCATCCGAGGGGGGGGGGGCTGCGCTGATTGTTTTGAGACCCCCCTCCCTGTCAGAAGAGCCAGCAATCGGCTCTCCTCTACTCGCATCTGTCAGATGCGAGTGAGGAAAAGCCGAGCAACAGCTTTTCCTGTTTACATCGTGATCAGCCGTGATTGGACACGGCTGATCACGTAGTTAAGAGCCTCCGCCGGAGGCTCTTTAACAAGATCGGTGGAGCGGTGTGTCAGACCAAAACACCGCTCCACCGATCGCCGAGATGCGTGCCCCCACGGGCGCGCAGCGGCTGTTATCCTGAAGGATGTCATATGACGCCCAGTCAGGATAACAGAACCATTTCCCGGACGTCAATCTGCTATTGACCGGACGGGAAGTGGTTGAAGTAGAATTCCAGCCTAACACTAACTATGTTTAGAAATGTTCCCCTTCTCCCTCCTCCCACCTATGCTGCCTAACCTGTGTAAAAGATAAAAGTATAAAAAAGTAAAAAAAAAAAAAAGAAAAAAAAAAAAAAAAAAGGGAGGAGATATGTACACTTAGCCATTTTCAGTCCAGTCCAATCCCTCAATCATGTATATGTACATTGGCTGCTTAAAAGAAGGCCTTATTCATACTGGCAGTGTCAACCCTGCATTTATAGGACTAAATGCATATAAAGATTTTTTTCTAATGGTTCCATTCACACTGTGCATTTAGGTGCTTTCATGTTAGCTGCATTATGAGAAAATAGAATTCTGTGCAAACAGGATTCAATTAATAATGCTAAATGAATATTAAACACAAGCAAGAACATCAAAGCCCCTGTACACACGGTCGGACATTCTGCCAACCAAATCCATCGGATTTTGTCCGTCGGATCTTGTCCGAAACTGTTGCATACACACGGTCGGACTAAGTTGTCGAAAAATCCGATCATTCAGAACGTGATGACGTAATTTCGTTACGATGGGACTACGTTCAGGCTAGTAGCCAATAGCTTTGATGTAGGAATTTGATCTGAGCATGTGTGGCACTTGGTCCGATCAAAATTCTCTACACATGATCGGAGTATGTACGATTGAACCAGTTGGTCGGAAAATATTTCCAACAAGTTGGAAAATTGGGTCCGACGGATATTCCGACGGAATCAGTCCGATGCATACCACACACAGTCGGATTATCCGACAACACGGTCCGATAGGACACATTCCGACGGATTATCCGACCGTGTGTACAAGGGCTAAGAAAGCACGAAAAAGGAAGTATGAAAAATAAAAGTTTTTCATACGTCCCAGATGACTTTTCCTACATTTAGAAAAACTAAATATTGTCAGTGTGAGGCCTAAAAAAGAAGGGCTGACCTAGAATCACATCAAATTAGGTCAAAATGTATCTATATGACATATACATTTTGACTTAATCTGATGTAATTCTATGTGACATATTATAGTAAAGCCTCAATGATTGCTGTTAAAAAAATAAAAACGTCAGTATTTTAGTATCTTCACTGAGAATGCCAGTTATTTGGCATTTTACAGGTAAACAAAACTAGAAAATATCTGATACCAGCACTTGCCTGTCTATTGGTGTTATGATAACTGGAATAGCAGAAAGACCTATTGCAGTAGTAGCCCATTTTCGTGCTGGCAGAGGCCACCGGGTTACACGTCCCATTATATAAAGTGAAGCAGCACATAGTCGGTTGATGGTAAATCCAGGAATAGCCACAGATGCAAGAGCTTGCCAGACAAAAGTATCTATCACTGCTACGGTCACGCCCTTTGTTCTTCCTCGACTGCCTTTGTTTAGCTATAAAAAATAAACAAATAAAAAAGTTATCAATAATATTAATAAGAGGCCAATATAGATTACTGCATATAGTTTTGTTCTAAAAAGTCTTATAAAAGAGGACATGGCACCTAGTGCTCTATTCAGTTGAATGAAGAATTACAGCATTATGAATTCTATAAAAAATTACAATACAAAATACCAAAACCATAAGCACCTTCACTAACCACAGATAAAAATAAAGACAGCGTTGTCTAATTACAGGGAAAACAGCTGCACAGTCACCCATATATTTAGCCATTCTCTCATGTAGAACTTGATAACACAACCACAGCCAATCTGCTCCTTCTGCTCCTCCCCCTCTCCTCCTGTGTGCACAGTGGAAAGTGTTAAAGCAGAGTTCCACTCTCAAGTGGAACTTAAGCTCATCTGAACCCTCCCCCCCCCGGTGCCACAATTGGCACCTTTCGGGGGGGGGGGGGGGGGGGGGTGCAGATACCTGTATAATCCAGGTATCTGCACCCACTTCCGGGAATAGCTAGCCGTTGCTAGCCGCAAATGCCAGCCGCCCCCCCCCCCCATGTTGTGTTCTGGGAAACACACAGTTCCCAGGACACAGCGGGGACCAATCTCATTGCACTGTGCAATTGCGCAGTAGGGAACCGGGCACTGAAGCCGCAGCGCTTCACTTCCCGATTCCCTGACAGAGAATGGCGGTGGGGGCAGCCGAGAGACGATCGATTGCTCATCATCTGCTGCCGATATCGATGGACCCTGGAATAGGTAAGTGTCTATTTATTGTCGTGGAGCACACACGGAACAGGCAGCTACAAAGGCAGTTTGGTTGGGAAATGACCCAAATTTGTTGATTCTTCCCAGGATGGCCAGCTGCCTTGGGAGAATAAGTCTGGAGCACGGCAGAAGGAGACTCTCTGGGACAAAGCAGCAGTCACAAGGTTTCTCAGGAGGAGCATGGAGCAGCTGCAGTATTTGTAGCTGCTGACTTAATATTTTTTTGCAGGTGGCGCTCCTCTTTAAGCTAAGCAGCTGAATGATCAAATTCAGCTGCTTAGCTTTACAGTTCCTGTGTTACACACAGGAGAGGGGCAGGAGGAAAAGGAGCAGATGGGCCGTTTCCACCCCAGTCTATGCGAGGGAGGGGGAACTGTCAGTGCAGGCTCTGGGCTCTATGAGACAGACACTCAGAGCCCTGCAGCAAGAAATGCTGCTGGGGCCCCCACAGTGGAAGAACACTAGGGCCCCATCAACCCAGGAAGCTCAGTGTGGAGCTGGAAGAGAGGGGCCCAGGGGCAGCAGAGGGAAGATGGATAGGAGTGGTGAGCGGGCAAGTAACATATAGAGGAATCAATCCCCTCCTCCTGCAGCCACTGAATGCCTGCAGGAGGGAAAGGAGGAGAAGCGGGCATTCATTGGCTGCAGGAGGAGGGGATCAATTCCATTATATGCTGCCCCTCAAGGGCCCTCTGGAGCATGGGGCCAGGTCGCAAGTGCGACACTTGTACCAAACGTAAAGAGGTATATACAGAAATCCTGTCTCAGCGGTTTCAAAACGTGATAATTAAAGGCGTTCTGATGCTATCAAAGTGTCCTTAAGCTATCTAGGCCATACTTTGTTACATTTCTAATATCCCCTATGGAGGTAGGTATCTTGTAGCCTAATACAGGTTAGAGTTGGGGTGAACAAACCATCCTTTGAGGTCCAATCGTTGGTGACTGAGGAAGTCTGCAAATTATCACGCCTGGAATGTGTAAGGCAGACAGGGCTGGAACATGAAGTTCTGCCAAAGCCAGAATCAGATACGCTGTGAGAGACTGCTGGCTGTACCCTAGGACAGTAACACACAAAGTTGGTCTCCAGAGTCCATGAAGGCCTTTGAGAGTTTCAAGGCTGCCTTTGTTTCTGCTCCTGTGTTGGCACATGCTGATGCTATGTTACCTTTTATCTTTGGGGGCACCCTTCTGCCTCAGCGTCCTACCTCTGAGAGTGCCATGCATCCTTGTGGCTACTTTTCCAAGAAATTGTCACCTGCGGCGTGCAATTACAACATTGGAGACAGAGAGCTGGTAGCGATCATTTTAGCCCTGAAAGAATGGAGACATCTCCTCGAAGGTACCATTGTGCCGGTTCTCATTCTTACTGACCATAAGAATCTCACATTCTTGTCTGAGGCTAAACGCCTCTCTCCCAGAAAGGCACGCTGGGCTCTTTTCTTGTCAAGTTTCAATTAGATTGCCTCATTCTTACCAGGTACTAAAAATGTAAGGGCTGATGCCTTGTCACGACAATTTTCCTCCACTTCCAAGTTGGAATCGGTTCCGGTTCCTGCGATTCTTCCTGATCGTATCCTGGCTATGGTTAGCAACAGTCTTACTTCTCCTTTTGGTGACAAAATTCTTGCTGCTCAGGTCCATGCTCCTCCTGAGAAACCTTGTGACTGCTGCTTTGTCCCAGAGAGTATCCATACTGCCGTGCTCCAGACTTATTCTCCCAAGGCAGATGGCCATCCTGGGAAGAATCAACAAATTTGGGCCATTTACCAACCAATCTGGCGGTTTAGTCTACGGGCTGATGTAACTGCCTTTGTAGCTGCCTGTTCCATGTGTGCTCAGAGTAAGACTCCACGACACCTTCCAGTGGGCCTCCTACAACCCATACCCAATAGAGAGAGGCCCTGGACCCACCTGTCTATGGATTTCATTGTGGAGTTGCCCAAATCCCAAGGCAACACTGTTATCCTTATGGTGGTTGACCGGTTCTCAAAGATGTGTCATTGTATTCCACTTAAGAAGTTGCCTACTTCTAAGGAACTGGCTTCTATTTTTGCTCGGGAGATCTTTCGCTTACATGGGCTACCCAAGGTGATCATCTTGGACAGGGGTAGTCAGTTTGTGTCACAGTTCTGGCGAGTCTTTTGTGCACAATTGGGAATTCAGCTTGCTTTCTCCTCTGCATATCATCCGCAGTCTAATGGGGCAGCAGAACGAACCAATTAGTCCTTGGAGCAGTTCCTATGTTGCTATAATTCTGACCATCATAACAACTGGTCAGACTTCTTACTGTGGGCGGAGTTTGCTCACAATAGTGCCTTGAATTCTGCTTCCAGATTGTCCCCGTTTATGGCGAACTCTGGTTTCCAACCTTCCTTGTTGCCGACTCATTTGTTCCACAGGAGTATTCCTGCGTTAGGAGCATCTTCGTGGTTTTCATTCCAATTGGGCACAAGTCCAGGAGGCTTTGCAACATGCTAATGATAGGTACAGACTCCATGCTGACCGCAGAGGTTTGCCTGCGCCTTCCTACCAGGCTGGGGATAGGGTCTGGCTGTAATCTCTTGACCTCCAACTTCACGTTCCCTCTCTGAAGTTTGCACCTCGGTTTATTGGGCCTTTCCGTATTCTCCGCAGGATTAACCCAGCGGCTTATGCGTTAGACTTTCCTTCTAATATGCGTATCTCAAATGTATTTCATGTCTCCTTATTAAAACCTTTGGTCTGCAACCGCTTTACCACCTCGGTGCCACATCCTCACCCTGTACAGGTTGAGAACCATGAGGAGTATGAAGTATAGTCCATTGTTGACTCCCATAGGTACATACAGTGCCTGGTGCATTGGAGAGGGTACATTCCAGAGGAACACTCTTGGGTCTCATCCTCGGCATACATGCCCCTGTTCTACGCCATGATTTCCATAGACGTTTTCCCCTCAAGCCTGGTGGTCCTCCGAGGGTGAGGGGTCGTTGAGGAGGGGGTACTGTCAGGGCTGGGCTCAGCCCTTCCTTCTCTGAGCTGGCCCCTCAGCTGTCGGCTAATTGCCAGCTCCTATCTCTACAGTGTGACTCACCTGTTGACGATATCCCTCTCGTCAGTCTCGGTTACTTAAGCCATCCAGTCCAGATCTCTGCCTACATCAACATCACAGAGACTATCTCCTGCGTTCCTGTTAAAGACTTGCTTGGCTGACATTCCTTCTGGCTCCAGATCCTGCTAGCTGTTCCACTACACCGATTTCTGGCTTCCTGACTTTCTGGCTTGTCTGACCATCTGTTTCGGATACCGAACTTTGGCTATGTTTTGACTATGTTTGTTCTATTTACTTTTATTAACAAACAAGTGTGATTTAAGTGTACTCCTGTCTCGGCCCGAGTCATGGTTTTTGACACAGCCTGAATCTTTGTAGGGCCTGCACGGTCCATTGAACATTGGCCGACCGAGCCTGAGATGACTTCCCTCAGAAGAAGGTTGTCCAGAGATCCGAAGATGGGTATGCCTTGAGAGCGAGGTAGAGCAAGAACAGGGGCTAGCGCCTTGATGGCCTGCTGTGCAGAGAAAGGAAAGGACAGCAAATTGATAATATTGCAAGTTCACATAAAAAAAAATGGAAGTTGTGTGACCTGGAAGAAGTTGTAAATAGGGACAAGCTAGGTGAATACACCGACATAGGGGATTTGATCAGTCATGACACTACAAAAATTGCAGCCACAACATAAGCCCATCTCTAAAAAGTAAGGCAAATGAACAGGCAATATAACTGCACTAAAATAACAAAAACATTTAAAAGTGTACAATGCCTTTGTGTTTTGGAGTATTGTCTGCAGACAGACTCCTTGTGTACCAATTCTTCAAACCATCCTCATCCTTGGCTGACTATGCAAAAGCAACTGGAGCCTTTGGGAATTTAGAGGTGGATGCATGTGGCCCCTGTGTTCGGAGGTGGCTATTATGTCTGTAATTTTGCCTGGAAACTCAAGACATGCCAGCTGAGAATATCTTCCAGGAAAATACTGAGGAAGGGTTTAAGAAAAATTCAGATGAACGCTGCAATTTAGGTAGGGGACAGCGATTCAGGCTATTGGTATCTAGTCCTTTGGAGGGGAAACTGCAAGAGCCCCCTGGCATTGTTAGAGGATTGCAAGTCATCCATGCTCCCATGACCACTGCACACAGGATCTGTTGTACTGTGGTAGAGAGCGAAGTGTATTCAGGAAGGGTTAATACAGTTTGTGAGGAGTATGGCAGCTCCATTTTAAACACTGGTGCAGCTAACTCTTCCCACCACGAGCTGCGCAATCATGAGTATTGCAGTCAGAGCCCAGCACAGACTGACTAATTAGAGCAAACTAGTACTGTATGCACCAAACAGGCTCCCTGTAAGCAAGGGAAAAAAGCCCTACTTGCTGGAATAAGGTCCATTAAAGGCCCTGCAGCACCCCCCACAGGCAAAGATTCAAGGAGCTTGACACTCCCGATTGTCTTCGTTCCCATTGCAGGCACACCCTCTAAGATGTCTTCATGGACAGGATTCCAGCAGATGGGGCCACTACGGCCTTGGACCTGTAAAGCACACTGGGGCCTATCCAACACGCCATATTTAAGTACCTGCACGAGCACCTTCAGCAGAGTGCAGTGCCAAAAGACACATTACAGGCTGGCCCTGATTCTAATCGGCAGAGTACGTCTTCTGTGGCAGAGCCGAGGATGAGCTGCAAAATGTGCCCCTTCTGGCTCTGTAGCCAATAAAAAAAATAAAAAAAAAAAAAAAAAAAGTTTTCTTCTCTCAGAGATGAGATGTCGGTTCTCGTAGGACACTAACAAAAACCAAGAGAGGCTGGGAATGGGAAGGGTTATTTTGAAGGTAGCAAAATAACCCAATGTGCCTCAATGCTGTATCCTGTGCCCCTTAATGTACGTTTAAGAATCATTTAACACATGAAAAATGATTCCCAAATTGCCATGGGTTATCTAAATAAAACAGGGAAACAGGGAACAATACTATCTCATAACAGAAGAGTTTCTATTGTGATTTTTAATCTTTAATGCTGTAAAACTGGATACCTCTGCTGCTTTATGTCCTTTATCTGCAGCATCTGCAGTAACATAGGCTGTAGCCACACCATAGGTAGCCCAAACTAGGGCTTTAGGCACCAAGGCACGAAAAGACTCTCCAACTTCATTGGCATAGCCTAAAAAACAAAAAGAGTCAAATATCATTTTCAATATCACCATCACTGAAAATTACAAAAGAAATTCTATCATAGCACAAATATCTAGTAGCACAAATATCTAGCAACACTAAACATTGTATATCCCCCTCAATACAGCACTTACACCCCCTTCCTGACCAGACCAATTTTCAGCTTTCAGCGCTCTCACAGTTTGAATGACAATTACTCAGTCATGCAACACTGTACCCATATGAAACTTGCGTCCTTTTTTCCCACACAAATAGAGCTTTCTTTTAGTGGTATTTAATCACTTTTGGGTTTTTTATTTTTTGTGCTATAAATAAAACTGAAATTTTGTGAAAAAAAAAAATACCTCTTTGTTTCTGTGATACATTTTTGCTAATTAGTCATTTTTTCTTCATAAATTTTGGCCAAAATTTATACTGCTACATATCTTTGGTAAAAATAACCCACATTAGTGTATATTATTTGGTCTTTGTGAAAGTTATAGAGTCTACAAACTATGGTGCCAATCACTGAAAATTGATCACATCTGATCAGGCCTTCAGTACATCAGGTGTATCTCATTTCTTGAGACACTAACAAGTCAGGAAAGTACAAATAGTCCCCAAATGTCCCCTTTTTAGAAAGCAGACATTCCAAGGTATTAAGTAAGTAGCATGGTGAGTTTTTTTAAGTTGTAATTTTTTCCCACAATTCTTTGCAAAATGAAGATTTTTAAAAAATATATTTTTACAAAATTGTCATATCAGGTTATTTCTCACACACAGAATATGCATACAACAAATTACACCCCAAAATACATTCTGCTACACTTCCCGAGTATGGCGATACCACATGTGTGAGACTTTTACACAGCCTGGCCACATACAGAGCACCAAGTAGTACCTTCAGACGTTCTACGAGCAAAAATGACGCATCTCATTTCTCAACCCCCTATTACACTTTTGAAGGCCCTGGAGTACCAGGACAATGGAATTTTTCCATAAAAGGACCCCATTTTGGAAAGCAAACACCCCAACGTATAATCTGTGAGGCATAATAGGAGTCTTTTGAATGGTTCATTTTTTTCCAGAAGTTTTTGGAAAAACTTGGAAAAAAAGGAAAACGCATTTATAAGAATAATTTCTAACACATAGCATATATATAGAAAAAATTACACCCCAAAAACATTCTGCTACTCCTCCCGAGTATGGCGATACCACATGTGTAGGACTTTTACACAGGCCTGGTCACATAGAGAGGCCGAACATTGAAGTAGTACCTTCAGTCGTTCTAGGAGCATAAATGACACATCTCATTTTATTCCTACCCATCACACTTTTGAAGGTCATTGAGCACCAGGACAGTGCAATTACCCACAAAATGACCCCATTTTGGAAAGAAAACACCCCAACATATATATTCTATGAGGCATGGGCTGCAAATAGGTACTTGGGTACTCTGATGGGCTGCATATATGTACTCTGGTACTCTGATGGGCTGTGACAGGTACTCTGATGGACTGTGAGTGACAGGTACTATGAGGGGTGGTGATAGGTCCTCTTTATGGGGGGGGGGGGGAGGCAATCAGTGTGATTACAGTGTACACTATAAGCGGCAACAAGATGTTACCGCAATCTCCTTCTCACACACGATCAGTGTGTGAGGAGGAGAACCCAGTAACATCTCGTTACCGCGGTTTGTTTACATTTTAGTGATCGGCTGTGAAACGATCACAGCCGATTACGTGGGTAAACAGCTGGCCAATGGCTGTTTACCAGCGTCGGGGACGAGCAGTGTTCCCAGAAGCACGGCGCCTCCGACAGGCACACGATCGCACGCGCCGTGCACAGTGGGGGTGTGACCATCTGTGATCGGCCGTGACTTCATCACGGCCGATCACGTGGTAAACAGCCATACCCAATGGCTGTTCACCCCCTTCGGTAGCGAGCGGTGTCTCCATGACACGCCGCCACCGAAGAAACAGGGATGCGCGCGCACGATCGCGTGCATTTCCTGTTTAAACGGGAGACCACAATAGGTGCGCCGCTTGGTTGTCAGGAACTGGATATACACATAAAGAGGTGTGTCCAACAGTTTCTATTACAAAACAAGAGTATAGTGGGTATAGAAAATAATCACCCCCTGTAAAATAATCACATTCTGTAGCTTTGCAGCCTAAAATGAAGACAGACACATGTTTTTAGTGCAACCTATAACATCCAAGTGAAAGATAACACACCAGCATGACAGAAAAAAATAAATAAATAAATAAATCACTGAGTTGGAAAAAGGATTCTTTAGTCTGTTAGGATAGGTCTCTACTAACTTTGCACATCTAGACTTTGCAATATTTGCCCACTCTTCTTTTCAGAGCTGCTCAAGTTCAGTTAACTGATGTGACCGTTTGTAGACTGCAGCCTTCCAAGTCATTCCACAGATTTTCTATAGGATTTAAGTCTATGCTCTGAATGGACATTCACATGTTCCTCCTGTCTTCATTTCATGCTGCAAAGCAACAAAATGTGATTTTAAAAAGGGGGTGATTCTTTTCGATACCCACTGTAGAATAAACCATCAAAGAATAATCTCCACTAAATGAATAAACAACGGTGGCAACAAATACAAAAACATATATACACATGTTCAGAAAGGCGAGGCAAAGAGCTTAGATTGTCTGATGCATTTAATGTTCTTGTGCTTCTAAGCCTAAATTTGAGTAAAGTACAGAGGCCCCAGAGAGAACTTTAAAAAAATGTCCTTTCCCCTCAATCAGTTTTTCTTGTATACACAGGCTAGGCAGAATAGGTAGGAGGGGGAAGGGAACATTTTTTTTAAATTGCTAGCATTAGGATTTTTTTTTCCTCCTTTTAGATTGATTTCAATTTTTTTTTAAAGGCCCCCTTTAATTAGTATTTTTGGTTCCTCCAGCTGGCAGAAAGAAGTGCTATTTCAGAGACCTATCTTTTCCCTGAAAGGTTTCAAATAAAGCAATATCCAGGAGGCACATGCGCAGCATGATCCGTGAGCTCCAGTCCCGCTCTGTGTTCCGCAGCCCCTGCACAGCTTCAACAGCAACCGATTGCAACGACCCCTGGGACCTCCTAGCACTACATGTGAAAAATTGAGGACCAGCGACCCTACTACCGAGCCACACAAACACCATGGCCCTCCTCCACTATGGATCACTATCTGACTAGGCCCCAATCCCCAGTCTTGATTTCACAGGGAGACACGGAGGATTACGTCAGTACCCTGATGGTGGAGGATGGCTCTCAGCAGGCTCTCCCGCCACATATCTCCCCCCTTCTCCTCAGCCTGTATTAAACACCTGAGATGCTAGATCTTAAACTCCAGGCTCTGGCCCAACAGCTCACCAAGGGCATTGCCCAGGAGATGGGGGAAGATCTCCAGAGAACTCAGGGGTAAGAAAGACCTACTGGGCGAGCGCACAGCTACCTTGGAAACAAAGTTTGATGAAACTTTTCACTATGTTCAGGCTCTAGAAGAGTAGAACGCCTTCCTTAACCACTTCCCGACCAGCGCACGACAATTTACGTCGACAGAATGGCACGGGCAGGCATATTGGCGTACAGGTACGTCCAATATTCAATGCCGCCCTGCCATCGGGAGCACGCCACCGGCGGCGCGCTCCCGCGCTGGTCGGGACCCCCGTGAGTCCGGTCGCGGGACCCGCGGACTCGATCGCCGTGGGCATCCCCGCGATCGTGTCACGGAGCGGCCAAATGGAGGAAATGCTGTGTAAACAACATTTCTCCATTCTGCCTAGCAACTAGTGACGCTGATCTCTGCTCCATGTGATTCGAGCAGAGATCAGTGTTCACTAAATGAAAGCCCAACCCCCCCACAGTTAGTAACACACCCCTAGGAACACTTAACCCCTACACTGCCACCCACTGGTTAACCCTTTCACTGCCAGTGTCATTTACACAGGAATCACTGCATTTATATAGCAGTGATTACTGTATAAATGACAATGGTCCCAAAAATGTGTCAAAATGTCCGATGGGTCCCCCATAATGTCAGTCACAATAAAAAAAATAAAAAAAAATAAATAAATCGCTGATCGCCGCCATTACTAGTAAAAAAAAAAAATAATAAAAAATTATTAATAAAAATGCTATAAAACTATCCCTATTTTGTAAACGCTATAACTTTTGCGCAAAACAATCAATAATCGCTTATTGCGATTTTTTTTTACCAAAAATATGTAGAAGAATACGTATCGGCCTAAACTGAGGGGAAAAAAATGTTTTTTTATATATTTTTGGGGGATATTTATTATAACAAAAAGTAAAAAAGAATGCGTTTTTTTCAAAATTGTCGCTCTATTTTTGTTTATAGCGCAAAAAATAAAAACCGCAGGGGTGATCAAATACCACCAAAAGAAAGCTCTATTTGTGGGAAAAAAAGGACGTCAATTTTGTTTGGGAGCTACATCGCACGACCGCGCAATTGTCAGTTAAAGCGACGCAGTGCCGAATCGCAAAAAGTGGTCTGGTCTTTGACCAGCAAAATGGTCCGGTCTGCAAGTGGTTAAAAATTCTGTATCCCAGCTACAGCTCCAGCAAGAGGACCTGGAGAACAGGGAACGGTGCCAAAACCTCAGAATCTGTGGCGTCCCGGAACAAGTGGCTGACAGCAATATCAGACCCTACCTACTGGGCCTATTCAACACCCTGACACCATGGACATAGACTGGCGCTTTGACCAGGCCCATAGGTCCTTGGCCCCCAAACCCCCTGCTGGGGCCAGACCGCGTGACATAGTGGTAAGGTCCCACTACTATGAAAACAAAGAGGTGCTCACTTTGGTCACTCGCAACCAATCCAGTATTGAATACAAGGGAGACAAAATTCAACTATTCAACGACCTCTCCCCAATCACCCTGGCCAAACGCTGCTCACTAAGACCCATCACCTCTCACCTTCAACTACACAAGGTCCCCTATTATTGGGGCTTCCCCTTTCGCCTCAATATCACTAAGGATGGTGGCCAACATGTCCTTTGAGACCTGCAAGGAGATGCCTTTCTCAAGTGCCAACGCCTCCCACTATTGTCTGCAGAAGGAAGTCAGTTTGCACCCGCCACCCCACACCCTCTGCCAGCACCTTTGAAGATTTGGACACCAGTGAGAGGAAGAGGATCAAGGGCCTACTCCACACCCCAGTGCTCTCAATGTACCAGGCTACCTACTTGACCTACCCCAGTCATCCTTTTTGCCCTTTCTTCCCACATGGGAACCCACCTCCCCATCAACCCCTTCAAGGGACTGTTTCACCTTCTATTTTTCTCACCCATGGAGGTGCCTTGAACCGTTTTTTTGTTTTGTTTTTTTTACTAGCTAACCTCTATAAATTTCCGAGGAGTTCCACGTTTGATAAGATGCAGAAAACCGCGGCGGAACACTTTTTTTCCCCTTTTTGGAGGCCGCTTTGCTTCCCCACATGTCCTCTGGCTGTCGCCGAGGATTCCTGAGACGCGGATGCCTCTAAAGGTCTACACCTGATGTTTACATTTTTGGTGTTTTTTTGGGCCAAACAGGCCTTCTTGTTACAACACTGCAATATTCCTTTTGGTCCATTTTTTGGACTTTTTTTTTATTTTTTTATAATGGTCAATTTTTTTTTTCCTGCATTAACGTTGATCAGTTTTTTTACTCGATGTTGCATAATAGATTACTACCTGTTATAAAGCTATATATGTGTGTCTGTACCGATGGGCTATCGCCCACTATACTGAAGGTTCACTGGTTAAATTTCACGGCTATACTATGACTTTGAAACTGCTGTCTTATAACGGGAAAGGCCTGAATTTCATCAAAAAACTATGGATGGCTTTAAAGGAGTTCAGGGCCTCCGGCGCAGATGTGATCCTGGTACAGGAGACTTTTGCTTCTAAGTATTTCCTGATGTCTTATATGGCATCTGACTCATCTGGAAAGGCTGGGGTTGCAGTGCTGATCAGACTCTTCTGTCCTCTCCAGATCAGTTCCACCCATTTAGATCCCCATGGTCGTTATATAATACAGCAAGTTATCCATTTGTCTAATCCTAGAACACTAATGAATGTATATGCTCCAAATATGGGTCAGATTAAATTCCTTACTGATACATTTGAACAGCTGCAATGCTTTTCTCAGCCTTTTGTGGTGATTGGGGGAAAATTTTAAATGTTGTCCTCTCTCTCACTCGAGATCGGAAATCTTTGTTCCAGTCTACACTACCCTTCGCAACACAGTCCTTGGCCACCTCCTTTCGTAAATTGACTCGAAGCCACCATGTGTTTGACGCATGGAGGATCAAACAATCCGTTTCACTCTCCCCCCATAATGTTCTTTAGATTGGACTATTTCCTTGTGACAGCCCCCCCTTTTACCTCATACAGTGACATCCGACCTGGGCCCCATCACCTGGTCAGATCACACGCGCCTAACCCTGGATCTTTGCCTCTCAGCTGCATTACCCAGGAAGTGCCACTGGAGACTCAATGAATCTCTGCATCATCCTGAAACCAAAGATAAACTCGCCCAATCGCTAACCGAATACTCAAGCCAAATAGGGTTCCGTATCGAGTCCATCCACCTTATGGGAGGCTCACAAGGCGTTCAGGGGGCAGTGTATCTCTTTAAGCTCATGAAGAAAGAATGATGCAGCCCTCTTGAAATCCTCTTTACTAACCAAACTGCTAGCTGCTGAATGCTCCCTGCTCTGCTCTCTCTCGGTGGTTCGACTGCGAGCAGTAACCTTGCTGCACAACAAAATAAAATCTCTAGACATGTCAGCCATAGATAATTCTCTCATGGACAAAACAAAAAAATTTCCAATAAGCCACAAAGAATGCCGGTTTGCAGGCTCAATCCTAGGCCTTCTCTCTCCTTTCCGGATCACCTCAAATGACCGGATGGTACCCCCACTCACTGCACAAGACCATGACCCAGGTCTTTGGTGAGTTTTACAATAAACTCTACAACTGCCTTACTCCCAACCTACACTACCCATTTGACCAGGAGGCTTTTGAGGCGTTTATGTCAGACTTGAAGTTGCCTAAACTAACCAGGTCGGATGTGCATGCACTGAACGCCCCTATTACCAGGGAGGAACTAGCCAATACTGTTAAGAGCCTACCAACCCACAAATTCCCTGGTCCATATGACCTCCCATACTCCTACTACAAGACATTTCTCCCAATTCTATCAACTCATCTAGTATCCTTATATAACTCTTCAGGGCGAGTCCCCCATTCAGCAGTTCTTACACGCTTATATCTCAGTTATACCTAACCGGACTAGGGCTGAAACAACTAATCGATTAATTTCATAATCTATTTAGTTGTCGATTAATCGATTACCATTTTCATAAATTAATTAATCGGCCAGTAACATAACGCAAAACATTACTTTCACAGTTCTACAGAAAAAAAATAAAAAAAAATAATAATGAACCCCTTAAAGTAAAAGGGCTCATTTTAGACTTTAACACTAAATGTCTATGGTTCACATCATGTTTATTGGTACTTTTTCCTATGAGACCTATGTTCATATCTGTGCTTTTTTTTGGAAAGGGTCAGGGACTTTTAAAAGGCAAAATTTTGCTTTTTTGGCTCAATATACTTGGAGAAGCTGCAGAAAAGCATGTAATGCATTTTTAAAACAATTTGTTTTTTAATCTGCCCAAAAAAAAAAAAAAAAAACGCAAATTGCAGTAAAATCACGTGCACAGAAAAAAGCACTGCAGAAACAGATCAAAAGCAAACTGCATAGGTGTGTACCGAGCCTTATGCTGGCCTCACTGATCAATTTTCATATGAGAATATTCAGACGAAAAATCTTTGTACATTCGCCGAAAGAATTTTGTTTGACATTTTCAATTGTTTTTAACATTCTATTTTTAAAATAAATGTAATTCCTGAATGAAAACCACATACACTGTCTGAAAATTCATTTGACCAAGCAGTTTTCTATTAATTCCAAATTTTCCCATCACTGTGGTTGAAAATGAACGTCAATTTGACCCACTTTAATTATTTTAAAGGTTATTAACCGATTCATCAAAACAATAAATCGGCCAACTAATAGATTATGGAAATGTTGCAGCCCTAAACCAGACAAAGATCTGTTGCTTCCAGATAGCTACAAGACTATAGCACTTTTAAACTGAGATTATAAGATATTCACCAAAATTTTGGCTAACCCTTTCCCAATTTTTGACAAATGACATGCGGGTGACAATACCAGGCGCACTATTGATCTCACTGATATGTTGAATACAGTACATAGACCAGCCTGGATCCTCAGCCTCGACTGCCAAAAGGCATTTGATAGATTAGATTAGGTTGGCCCTACACGTTTGACACCCTTACTAAATTTGGTTTCCACGGTCCCTTCATCTCGGCCCTAAAAACACTCTACTCCAACCCCTTATCCCAGGTCCAAATGGTTTCTTTCACATCCCGATCTTTTCCAATGTCTAATGGCACTAGACAGGGTTGTCCTCTCTCCCCACTTCTCTTCATCCTATGCCTAGAACCCCTAGAAGGGGCTATAAGATCACATCCTGACATCCGAGGGGTCCCCATGCGTCACAGGGAATATAAACTATCTCTTTTTGCAGACGATGTACTTCCAACCTACATATATCCCTCCTGTCCCTGCATGCTCTCCTATCACAGTTTAGCTCTCTATATGGATACAAAGATAACACATCTAAAACAGAAGCCCTACCGCTACATATACCACCTGCAGACCTTCTTTCGCTCCAAAACTCTTACCCCTATCGCTGGTGCACCTCAACTTTAAAGTATCTGGGTGTACAAATCACACCATCGTACTCATCCCTATATTGAGCCAATTATATACCCCTGTTCAAGGACACAAAGGTCATGCTGTCTTGATAGAATCCCCTCCCAATATCCTGGATAGGTAGGATTAATGTGTTGAAAATTTCAGTTATGCCAAAACCCTGCCTATCCAAATGGCCCAGTTAAAATTGATTAAAGAATGGTTTATTAAACTTTATTTGGAAGATGGGGCACAGAGTAGCAAGCTTGGTGAGATTTTCCCCCAGAAGCCGTGGAGGACTAGGAGCCCCGGACATTTACAAATATTACCTGGCCTCCCAATCTTCGTGCAGTGGTGGCCTGGTCCAGTTTAAGGCTGCCGAATAGGTGAACAGAGATAGAGATGGGTTCTGCGTTTCTGGGTCACCACTGCTCTCTGGTATGGTCGTCTTCATTATTTTCAGATCCCAAACTCCATAGCCTCTGTTTGGGTCCTATGTTGTTTTCACTGAGGATATGGACCTCACGTCACACCAAAAATTCTCCCTCTCATGCCTGTGCCCCCCTCTCTCTAATGTAATTCTTAAGCCCTCAATTCCGACAGCCAATCCCACCCTCAAATATTCCCTTGGGCACAGGCTGGTCTGTTCCAACTTTGCCACTTTGTACACCCAGTCACATGTAAACTTCGCCCTTTTGCAGACTTCCAATCTAAATATCAGATCCCGAAACATGTCATATTCCTATCTCCAAATAACCCACTACTTCTCAACTCTCTCCCTTATCCCTTTCCAAACCAACAACTTTTGAACTCATCTGTTCCCAGGACCCCCACAAAACATGACTAATATCAGCTTTATACCAACTGCTTCAGGAGACCGTTCCACTCTCTGTAGACTCCCACTCCTACATGCGCAAATGGACATAAATTATACAACCACCAATCTCCCTCCAACAGTGGGCCAAAATATGGACTTCAACTTCCAAAATATCCAGATGTGTGATGCTGAGAGACAGCATTTAAAAAGTGTTATTTTTTTTGGTATAGAACCCCTGAGGTATTTTGACCCCTTTCTCTCCCCCCTCTGTTGAAGATGTGGTAAAACTAGAGGAACTCACTACCATATCTTCTGGCAGTGTGAATTGATTGTTCCTTTCTGGTCCATGGTAATGTCTCTGCTCCAGCAAATGTGAGTCCCCCATTTCGCTGGATCCGTCACATCTCTTCCTGGGCCTCCCATTTCCGGGTCTGGGAAAGACCTTGAATAGTTTGGCTCCTTTTATTTTACTAGCTACAAGGAGAGTCATTCCATTGTGTTGGCTATTTCCTTCCCCCAAACCAAGCTCAGTTTCTACAAGCTATTACTGACATACGTAGAATGGAGTATATGACAGCCATGGTAGAGGATGCTGTTGACAGGTTTGACAAGATCTGGGATGTGTGGGATCATTCTGAGTATGGTTCTCCTCCCTGAATCCCTCCAGTACCCCGCATACAGTTCCATGTCACCCTGTCATCACCCATCTCCTTGTTGACCTAGTTACACATAACAGACCTAGGAGGTGCGAAGCAGTGGGCTATGTCCCCAGTGTACACCCAGATAACACTCAAATGTCATTGGCTATAGCCTTTTTAGTAGTTTTGCCTGTATTATGATAAAAATAGTTTTTGTTTTTAGTTCTTTTTGTTTGATTTCTCTGACTTTAATATGTATAACTTTATCTGTATTCCAATAAACTTTTAATAAAAATACAAATTTAATGGGTCTTCGGTGTGTAAATCACAAAACATACAGTGCCTTGTAAAGGTATTCACCACCCCCTTGCATTTTTTTGTGTTTTGTTGTCTCACAACCTAGAATTAACATGGATTGTTTGAGGATTTGCATCATTTAATTTACAGAACATGCCCACAACTTTGAAGATGTTTTTGGTTTTGTTTTTTATTGTGAAGCAAACAAATAGGACACAATAACAGAAAAAGTCAATACACATAACTATTTACCCCCCTAAAGTCAATACTTTGTAGAATTCCCTTTTGCGGCTATCACAGCCCCAAGTCGCTTTGGATAAGTCTCTATGAGCTTGCCACATCTTACCCCTGGGATTTTTGCCCATTCCAAAAACTGCTCCAGCTCCTACAAGTTGGATGGTTCGTGCTTGTGAACAGCAATCTTTACGTCTGACCGCAGATTTTCTATTGGATTGAGGTCTGGGCTTTGACTAGGCCATTCCAACACATTTACATGTTTCCCCTTAAACCACTCAAGTGTTGCTTTAGCAGTATGTTTGGGGTCATTGTCCTGCTGGAAGGTGAACCTCCGTCCTAGCCTCAAATCACACACAGAGTGGTAGAGGATCTGCTCAACAATATCCCTGTATTTAGCACCATCCATCTTTCCCTCAAGTCTAAACAGTTTCCCAGTCCCGACTGCTGAAAAACATCCCCACAGCTTGATGCTGCCACCACGTTTCACTGTGGTGGGATGGTGTTCTTTGGGTGATATGTGTTGGGTTTGCACCAGACAGAACGTTTTCTTTGATGGCCAAAAAGTTCAATTTTAGTCTCCTCAGACCAGAACCTTACTCCACACATTTTGTGAGTCTCTCACATGCCTTTTCGCAAACTCAAAACATGCCATTTTGTTTTCTGCTGAAAGAAATGGCTTTCTTCTGGCCACTCTGCCATAAAGACCAACTCTATGGAGCGTACGGCTTATTGTCGTCCTATGTACAGATACTCCAATCTCTACTGTGAAACTCTGCAGCTCCTCTATTGTTACCTTAGGTCTCTGTGCTGCCCCTCTGATTAATGTCCTCCTTGCCCGGTCTGTGAGTTTTGGTGTGTGGCCGTCTCGTGCCATATTCTTTCCATTTGGTTATGATAGATTTGATGGCGCTCCTAGGGATCAAAGATTTGGATATTTTTTTTTTTTTTTATAACCTAACCCTGACCCGTACTTCTCAACAACATTCTCTCCAACCAAGTAAGGGACTTCCGTGGTCTTCATGGCAGGGTTTGGTTAGTGGTGCCTCTTGCTTAGGTGTTGCAGCCTCTGGGGCCTTTCAAAAAAGGTGTGTATATGTAATGACAGATCATATAACACTTATATTGCACACAGGTGGACATAATTTCATTAATTATCTGAAGGTAATCGGTTGCACCAGAGCTTTTTATGAGCTTCATAACAAAGGGGGCGAATACATATGCACATGCCAATTATCAGTTTTTATTGTATACGTTTTTCTCATTTTACTTCACCAACTTAGACTATTGTGTTCTGATTAATCACATATAATTCAGATTAAAAAAACATTGAACTAAAGGCTGTAATGTAACAAAATAGGTAAAAAGCCAAGGGGGTGAATACTTTTGGAAGGCACTGTATCTTAAAACCATTTCACTAGTTAAAAACAAATATAGTACAATTTCTGCTTATGTATTCTTAGAAAGAGTTGTTTTATTACGAAAGTGTGAAGGGTAGAGGTCTGCTTTATATCTGTATTTTAGAGTGCCATTCAAGGACTTAAAAAAAAAAAAAAAAAAAAAAAGAAGAAGGTGCTAAGGCTTACATGCATACAGTACAAATGTACTCGATTGGCTGGCACTGCTGCTCCTGGTATATACTGTCTCGGGATATCAAGTTATACACGGGTAGAAGCAACTCCTCCCACTAGCCATCAAAGTAGACCTGATGGGAGACCACAATACCTTAAAACCATGCTGGATCTACCTCCCCCCCCCACTTAAAAATTTCATTCTGGGCTGACATGTAAATATCAATAATGCGTAATCATAGCTACCTGCACGTGCATTATGTATCGTCAGTGTTGTAGATTGAGGTCTTTCATTGCAGCCTAGCAATGAGCTGAGCAGTGGTGGCCAAACAAGGTCATTTACACAGTAAGCATGTGTAGTGCCACCCCCAAAGGAGCCGCTTTGTAAATTTGGGTTCTCTGATCTCCACCATAACCCCAAGAATGACCTCAGCCCTTCTAGCACAGCTGCTTAAATTAAGTTACTGCAAACACATTTAAAGACACATGTGAAAAATACTGTTTTCCTGGCTTTGGATTATCACCAAAAACAGACACACCTGGTAGTGATAAACAAATTGAATATATTATCACGGTTTAAAGCATATTGAAGCTGATAAAACTGCTAAACCTTTCTGCAAAGAATACATTAGAAAAGATAACCTTCAATACTTAGCAACGGTACATTTAGAAAAGGGCAGTAATATTTATGCCCATAACACAGACACTGAGCGGAAGGAGAGAATATCTATCAATTTCTCAGCCCCTTCTGGGCCACAAACACCAATGAAAGTAACAATACAAAAAGAAGAAATGGGTTAACAGCTACAGTAAGCACAGTTCTGTAATGTTACAGGTCCTGAGGAAGGGTACTAGTGTCTTCTGCTAGCAAACATTGGGGCCCTTTTAAAGAGAGGAGGCCTAAATCAAAAGTGAGACAGTAATCCTCATGGACATCCTGTTAGGTAGTGGTTTATAAGAACAGAATGGCTAAATGTGGCAGCTCCAAACAAGCATACTCTGACAGTAGAAAGGGGAGTAGGCGTCTGCATGCAGTAGCTGTACTGTGTTAAGAAAGATGTTGGGTTTACACCAGCTCACCAATCCTCTGGGTGATGACACAACGGAAGTCCCAAATGATGGTTCAGGCTCCTGGCAAGGTTGCAAGGCACTGGATCACCTCCTGTCGGCCGATCAGGATGGCTGGTAGCTGAACTGGCAGGGTGATGGGAAGTGTTAATTTTGGCAGCAAATTTTGATTTAGTTTTAGTCTTAGGACTAAAATGGCATTTTAGTTTTAGTCCCATTTTAGTCTTCTGAAAGTGTTTTAGTCTTTGACTAAAATGCCACTTTAGTCATCGTATTTTAGTCGACTAAAATCTCCAGTATATTTTAGTCAACTAAAATTGAATGTTCACAGTACACAGCGCACCCACCCTCTGCATAATACAAAGCCCCCCACAGTACACAGCACAGCCCCCACCCTCTGCACAATACAAAGCCCCCCACAATACACAGCTCCCCCTGCATTCCCAGGAGACCCCCAGTCTCGTGGGTCAGCACTTCCAGCATACTCTAAAGTTAAGAATAAATCACTGCCAGCCCTTTCTCAGACAGCTCCTCCTGTGTCACTCTCATTGAGTCTCTCCATCAGTCTCTAAATTTACCTCATAGCTTCGTTCTTGCATGGACCCGGCGGTCACATGGCTGCTCTCCTCTGAAGATTCATGGATGGCCATGTCTTAAGGGTGATCAATTTTAGCGTGCAGGTTCCCAATGGCTCAAAAGGTTCCCCTGTGAGTGCCTGTAAGAAAGATCCCACACAGGGAAATGGGAGATTCTAATTGGCCTTTGTCTACTCAAGGCCTTAAAAAACCTAACTATCCATGAATAAAAAACACTTAAAGCGGATACCTGTCCCTTCAGGGTACTAAGGGCTAGGCCTTCATTTACCCCTGCCTGCAGAAATTCCAACACTGCTACAGAGTTATGTACATCGAAGGATCTTTCCAAGCACCAACTATTGAAACGCTTCCACACCTTCCGGTAGATAGCCTGCATTTCCTTCTTTCTGCAATTCAGAAGAGTGGCCACTAAGCGATCAGAAAACCCCTTGCCCCTCAGTAACTCTTCCTCAGAAGCCAAGCTGCGAGGTTCCACCGTTCTACCTGAGGACAACAGATTGGCCCTTGGGAAAGAAGAGCCTCCTGGACTGGAAGAATTCAGGGAGGTTCTGCAGCCAAGCCCTTCAGAATGGAGAACCATGGCCTCCTGGGCCAGTACGGGGTGATCAAAATGAGAGTTGTGTGCTCCCCCTGGAATTTCCTTAAAACTGCAGGAATCAGGATAGGAGGGGGGATTGAAGGTATTATCGCCTGGAGAACCCCCAGCTCTGAGCCAGAGCATCTACTCCCAATGCCCCATCCCACCTGCTTAGGGAAAATAAAAAAAGACGCGCTTTTGTGTTTGCCCTTGAGGCAAACAGATCCACTGCTGGGACCCTTCCATCTTTGGGTGATCATTTCGGAGATCTCCTGTTTCAATACCCAGTTGCCTTCCCTCAGAATTTTCCTGCTGAGGAAATCCGCTACCCAATTCTGTTCCCCTTTCAATTGTAACGCCAAGAGAGACAGAACGTTGGCCTCGGCCTATTGGAGAATGGATTCTGCCAGAATCCAAAAGGGTCCCGCTCCTGGTGCCCAGTCTGTTGACATAGGCCACCACCAAGGAGTTGTCTGACCAGACTCTCACGTGCTGTCCCCGAAGTTCCTCTTGAAAAGTTCTGAGAGCCAGATCTACCACTCTCAGTCCCCTCCAATTCGAAGGACCTCATTCCTTCCATCTTCCCCCAGGTACCCTGTACCATCTGGGAATCTAGATGCGCTCCCCAGCCCGGGACGCTCGCATTAGTTGTGACAGTCCTGGACACCGGTAAGACCCACTCCAGGCCCTGTGACAGATTTGCCCCCTTCCTCCACCCCTCTTGACCTGGGATGGAATTTAAACCAAAGACCCCTTGACTGTGGTCCCAGACCTTCAGAATGAACAGTTGCAGAGGGCAAAAATGCAACCCCACCCACTGCACTACCGGAAGCATGGATGACAGTAAGCCCAGTGCCGACATAACCCCTCTTCTTACTGAGACCTGATAGTTTTCCTGGAGAAGCAACATTGCCCTGTCTATCTTCTGAATTTCTCCAAGGGAAGGAAGACCCTTTGCTCGGTTGAATCCAACACAAAACCCAGAAAGGGGACTCTTTGGGACGGAACTAAATTGGATTTCTCCAGATTCAAGAGCCAACCTAGGTTCTCTAGGATGTCTCTTGTTACCCGAACCCGAGTAAACAGGAGAAGGTCGTCTAGATATGCGACTAATCGAGATGCCTTTCAGTTGCAGGAATGTCAGTACCTCCACCATAACCTTAGTGAAGATACGGGAGGAAAGAGGACAGACCAAAGGGAAGGGCATTGAATTGGAGATTAAGTACCCCTTCCAACGTTTTTCTGAGGGCGAGCCTTTTAGCCTGCTCCCCATATTTTCTTTTAATAGGGAAGGCATTTTTCTAATCGGCCGTCCGATACAGGATGGCCTCCAAACCTGGTCCAAATAACAAATCCCCTATGAGAGGAATCCCACAAAGTTTGATTTTGGACACACTCCCTGCCATGTTTTCAGCCATAAGGCTCTCCTTGCTGAATTGGTCAGGGCTGTGGATCCTGCAGACATACGGACAGATTCCACCGAAGCATCTGCAATATAAGCTACTCCCTTGAGTAACATGGGGAAAGAAGAAAGAATAGTTTCCTTTGCTGTTCCCCCTTCAATATGTGCCTTAATCTGTGTGAGCCAATATTCCATATTACGGGCTACCACAGTGGCTGCCATGGCTGGCTTCAGGTTTCTCCGAGACGAGTCCTAAGCTTTTTTCAAAAGTGAATCCATTCTTCGGTCCATAGGCTGTGACAATACCTCCGTGTCCCCAAAGGCCAAATCAGTATGTCTAGACACCTGAGAAAAAGCTGCATCTAGCCTAGGAGACTTGTTCCATACAAGCGTCTCCTCCTCTCAGGATCTTGATGGCATCAATCAGGACCTCGTGAACCGGGAACAACCTCTGTTGCCCCAAGCCCTTGTACATCTGATCGTAAAGTGACAAGGCCTTCCTTCCTTGAATACCTAATTGTGATCTATGTGGCCAATCACAGGTCACATGACAGTTGTACACAATGAAAGGCTTTTCATTGTGTACTATTGTGATGAGTTCTGTGATTGGTCACAGTCGTCACATGGTACAGAAAGGGGGAATCACAGTCCATTTGTACTATGCAATTAACTGTGGCTAATCAATAGGGCTGCAATGATTAATCGATATTATCCATAATGAAAATTGTTGACAACGATTTTTCATTATCGATTAGTTGGTCCGCACCTTCCTCCCTGTCCGTCAAATAAATCCTCCTCCTATCTGTGTACAAGGCGCCGCCGTATGTTACAAGGCAAGTCCGCGCCTCTCCTCCTCACCTCTCTCTGTCAGCTCCGCCTACTGCTGCCTTGAGGGAACAGAGAGGCAAGAAGCAGCCGCAAGGGGAGCCGAGCTGCACACTGACTGTGAAAGGTAGTGGCTAATATAACAGTAGGATAAAACATACACAGTACATGAATTTTTATGACAAGTGCCCCATCCTAACACTCCTAAGTATTCCTGGGTGGGTGGAATAGTAGTGCCCCATCATTGGTTTTCCTGGGAGGGGGAAATAGTGCTCCATTGGTGTTCCTGGGAGGGGGAATAGTGCCCCATCATTGGTGTTCCCGGGTGGGGAATAGTGCCCCATCATTGGTGTTCCCGGGTGGGGAATAGTGCCCCATCATTGGTGTTCCCGGGAGGGGAATAGTGCCCCATCATTGGTGTTCCCGGGAGGGGAATAGTGCCCCATCATTGGTGTTCCCGGGAGGGGAATAGTGCCCCATCATTGGTGTTCCCGGGAGGGGAATAGTGCCCTGCACTGCACTGGTGACAATATGTAAAAATTGTCCTTTTTTTTTTTTCAGTGCAAGAAATTAGGCCATCGGTACATCAGAATTGATCGATTTTCACATATATACTCCATAGTTTGTGGATTCCATAACTTTCCTATAATATACACCAATTTGGGTTATTTCCACCATAGAAATGTAGCAGTATACATTCTGGCCTAAATTTATGAAGAAATAACATTTTGCAAATAAAACAATTAACAGAAACAAAGAAAAATGTGGTTATTTGGAAAGGGGGAAAATTGAATAAGGGGGACTGGAGGGGACTCTTTCCTAAAGAAACAATGCAGTTCAAATCGTATATAAATGTGGTAATCCATGGAGTCTTGTAGGCTCATATGCCAATCTTTGTATACCCGTTTTTTATCTCTGTATGTAAACAGATGAAACTGTCTTCTGTGTTTGAAGAATGTTTTTTTGTACACAAAATAAAACTTTATTGATTTTACCCATTGTTCAAACATATTTGGTGCCGTTGTAAAAGTCCCGGGGGTTGGTTACCCTCCAGTCCCCCTTCTTCAATTTTCCCCCTTTCCAAATAATCTTTAACTGGGATGTGGCACCCTCTTATATCACGCATACAAATTTGACCATTGGCCTTTGTCTATATATATATATATCTTTTGTCCAAAGAAAAATGTGGGTTTTTTCTCTCAAAATTTTCAGTTTTTAATTGTTCTGCAAAAAATAAACAGCAGTGATCAAATACCCCCAAATAAAAGCTCCATTTGTGTGAGAAAAAAAATAAATCTTATGGGTATAGTGTTGCATGACTGCACAATTGTGATTTAAATTAAGACAGCACTGAAAATTGGCTTGGGCAAGAAAGGGGTAAAAGGGCCCGGTGTTTAAGTGGTTGTAAACCTCAGACATATGGTAGGTGAGGTTGAAGAAAGACACACATCCAACCTATGTGTGTGATTATATGTCAGCATTACATTGTATATCTCTGTATGTTGTGGTCGTTCAGGTGCTTATCTAATAGTTTTTTGAAACTCCCCACTGATACCACTGCCTGTGGAAGGGAATTCTTGCCTCTCGTAAAGTATAGAACCCGGTACATAGTTTAAGGTTAACCACCGGGCCATAGCCAAATGACGGCTGCAGCGCGGCCCGATAACTCTGGCAAGGCGTACATTGCCATTCTCCCAGAATCGCGCCCCCTGGGACACACACACACACACAGGAGTATTCATGTCCTCCGGACCTGGCGCATCACAGATCGCAGTAAATGACGGCTGGCAGCGGCCGTTTACCACGTGATCGCTCCATCAAATGACGGAGCGGTCCCTTGTAAACAAACCGACACCATGTCCGGTTCCACTCTCCCCTCTCTGTACCGATCGGGGGAGAGATCGGGTGCAGTAGCATTGTGAGCTGGATCTGTAGTGCCCACAGCACTGATCTGTGCCCACTGCAGCCTCATCCAGCCATCCATCCCTCTGCCATACTCATCCAGCCCTCCATCTGTCATACTCATCCATCCATGCTCAACTATCCCTCTGTCATACTCATCCGGCCATGCATGCTCAGCCATCTCTCTGTCATACTCATCTAGCCAGCCATACTCAACAATACTCATCCATCCATACTCAGCCGTACCATCCATCTCATCCGTACTCAGCTATCACACCAGTACTCATTAATGCTCAGTCATCCCATCCATACTCAGTCGTCCACATTTATGGTTCAACCATCCCAATCCACGGCTCATCCATCCCCATTCATGCTCATCCATGCCACTAAAGTGCAATAGGTAGTCAAATTAGATTTAGGGGCAGTTCACACCAGATGCAGTTCCGTTTTTTTCCTGCACCAATACAGTCAGAAACTGACTGCATGGTGTGAACTAGAGCCATTGAAATACATGGAAAACACTGTGCATGCATTTTTAGTGCAAAAAAAAAATAAAAATAAAAAAAGCACACAGAATTGAACTGCGTTTGGTATGAACTGGCCCTTAAAATGTATGCCCCTAGAACATCTGACGGTGCTCCCTGCATGTTGGGCTTTTGTATGTGGCCCGGCTGTGGAAGTCTCCCACATGTGGCATCGCTGTACTCAGGAAGAGTAGGAGAATCTATTTTGGGGTGTAATTTTTGGTATGTACATGCTATGTGTTAGAAATATTTTATAAAATGGATAACTGTGTAAAAAATAAAAATAAAAAATACAAAATACAAAAAAAATAAAGCGTTTTCATTTTCTTTCCACATTTTCCAACAACTTGTAGAAAAAAAAAAACTCACCATGCCTCTTACTAAATACCTTGGAATGTTTACTTTCCAAAAAGGGGTCATTTGGGGGATATTTGTACTGTCTTGGCTTGTTAGGGTCTCAAGAAATGATATAGGCCGTCAGTACTTGGTGTGATCAATTTTCAGAGATTCGCATCATAGCTAAATAATATACACTATTGGGTTATTTTCAAAGATATGTAGCAGTATAAATTTTGGCCAAAAACCAGAAACTGCATTTTTGTAAAGAATTTTCAGTTTTTTATTTATCTTTTATAGCGCAAAAAAGTACCAGTTACTTACCGGTAACTGTCTTTCTGGGAAATCTTCCAGGACGGCACACCTGAGAGATGAGAGGCTCCTCCCTACAGGAAACACAATCAATCGACAGCTGTTTTAAGTCCCCACCCTTCCCCTTGATCCTCAGTTTGTAGAGAAGTAACTCCTGAACCAGGTTCACAAGGGAAATCATTCCTCATAGGTACTCACCTTCTAGTGTTCTAGAATTTTCCCTCCTCCAACGGGCGGGAAGTAGGCCTGCCGTCCTGGAAGATTTCCCAGAAAGACAGTTACCGGTAAGTAACTGGTACTTTTCTCAAGTCATCTTCCAGGACGGCACACCTGAGAGGATAAACAAGTACCTCAGGCCTACCTTAGGGTGGGGCCACTGCAAAACCCTCTTGGCGAACCTTGGCTCTGCAGTGAGCTTTACCTCCACTCCATACGCTCATATGCTTGATGAAGGCATGTTAGCTGGATCATGCGGCTGATCTGCAGGTCTGCTCCACAGATGTTCCTGCCTTTTCCGCTTCAGATGCAGTATCTAGGTGAAATGGGCTCTTAAAAATTGAATCAGAAAACATGTTAAACTTGTAGGTTAGCAATGTTGCCTATCTCACACATCTAACAACCATGGCCTATTATGCCTGTAGGTGCTACTTAGAACCACTAAAAAGATAAATAAGAGACCTGTGTAAGACAAGGACACTACATTAATCAATAAGAGGGCCTGTCTTAACACTATCCTGTTGAGGGAAATAAAACTGCTTCCCTTTTATCTTTATGTCAGCAAAAGACTAAAGGGAAGCCTACTTAAGGGAAACAGATTAACAGAAGCTTGAACCCTGGGTTTAAGGCACGCCCAATCTATGTCCTTACTTACGCCTGAGAGCCTTCTTCAGGAGATTAAAGTCCCTAGCAGGAGTAGACTACCCATATTGCTATGTCTAGTTTTGCTAAAAGGGCAAAATGAAGGCCATGCACCGAGCCGAAACCTATTCGATCGGGTATACATCTTTATACTTCATCCTCAGGCCCTAATACTCCTCTGAACAGAACTCTCCAAGTTCTTACTAAACAGGGCGATTCATTATCCCCTTCCTCCAGTGTCCCATAACCCTACAGGGCTTCAACCCTAGGAAATGGTTCTGGCATCCCTGAATGCAAGTGGTCAAGGTTTTCTGACATGTGGCATCTGCAGCCCGAACTCCTGGCCCCTCCATGGAAAAGAAGGCTGAAATACAAAAAGGTGATACATGTATTATTAATATCACAAATAAAATGATCATAGATTGTGGGCACGGCACAATAGATTTAGACAGAAAGGACACAAGCATAGACAACAATGTTGTGTGCCTGAGTGTGAGTAGCTAAACCAATATATCAAATATGGGAAGAGACCCAAATCTGAACCTCAACGTAGACAAACAGTCCTCATAGTCTGGTTTTCTGATGTGCTGCCAAGATGTAAAAACATTAAGACTCAAGCAAACCCTAAGTGCTGCGTATTTCTTTAGTGCAGCTAGCTAGGTCATAACTGATATATAAATACGGAAAGGACAGGAACCCCCTTTACTGTTGTGCCTTACCTATGTACAGCAAAACAAGGCTATAAAGACAGAAAGACCCAAACTTCTATGTTGTGTATTTCTGACAAACCACCACAGTTATAAGATTAATATGAACACCAACTCCCGTGTTGTGCATTTCTGCTATGCCACAGGGAAAAATATGGAACACAAGACAATCCTTTCTGTCATGCACTTCTGTAGTGTAGTTCAGATAAAACCAACACTGAGAAAGGACACAAGCAACCTGCAGCATTGTGTTTTTCTGAAACAGAAAGCACCAACAAGCTTCAATCTTGAGTATTTCTGCTGTGCAACAACATAAAAGCAGACACTGAGGAAAAAGACAGACAGCCTTTACAGCTGCAATCTTTCTGGTCCGCTGCAAAATAAAACAATAACGCCATGATGAGTATTCCTGCTGTGTAGCAAAACCTCAATCAGAAGGGACAGATAAGTTTAGGGTTCCCACACCCGTGCGACCCAACCTGCGACTTGGGACTGCAAGACGCATGAGAAGTCATATACTATGGCTTCCAATGGGTACCATTTGTGTCTGTGCGACACCAGCAGTCCCTGATTCCTGGATCCACAGACCTCAAGATTACACAGGTCTCAGGGAAAAAAACAAATAGCAATTTTCAGGTCGAACAAGTAAGGGGTCCCCAATGCTGTGACTTCCTGGAGGATTGCAGCCAACAAACCCCTGCTGTGTATCCCTAAGATGCAGAAAGGTAGATCCATGAGAAACACTGCTTAGCCTGATATACAAACGATTAGGCAGTAAATATAGGACATACAGGACACAAACATTCAATCTTTGTGCATGTCTGATGTGTAGCAATATACCAATACTGAGCAGAGAGGCCACCATCCTCAATGTGTCTCTCAGCTGAGCAGCAAAAACAAAATCAGAAAAAGACAAGCAACCTTCACTGCTGTGTTCTTTCTGATATGCAGCCAATAAGGCAGTATATGCAAGACATAAAAGGACAGACAACCTTCAATCTTGTATATGTCTGATGTGCAACAATATAACAATTCTGAATAGAGATAGCACATCCATATTGAAGCGATTTGGCCTTGCGACTCAACATGTCAAATCGCATGGCTAAAATCAGCACAACACCACTTTGTGGTGCTACATGGATTACCAAAGGCAGTATATGTACTACACCTGGCAGGGGTTCAATTTGTATTTCTGCTATGTAGCCCAACAAATTCGAACCATCAATTTTCACTGCTGCCTTTCTGATAAGGCAGTAATACAGGACACAAAAACCTCACAGACCTTAATGCTGTATAAATCTGATGTGCAACAATAAAACACTATGAATAGAGATAGCACATCCATATTGAAATGATTTGTCATGCGACTCAACATGTCAAATCGCATGTTTAAACTCGGCAGCCATTGCTGTTAATAGCACTGTCTGAATCAGCACAGCGCCACGCAAATCAGGACCATCAGACTTCACTGCTGCCTTTCTGATAAGTAACCAACAAGGCAGTAAAACAGGACACAAAGCCCCACAGACAGACCTCAATCTTGTGTATGTCTGATGTGCAGCAATATAACCATTATGAGCAGAGATGTCACCAGACTCAATGATGTGCATTTCTGCTGTGCAACACAAAACCAGAAAGTACAGATCACCTTCACTGTTGTATTTTTCTGATCTGTAGCCAAACAAAGCAGTACCTTTAGTATATAAAGGACAGCAAACAAGCTTCAGTGCAGTGCATTTCTGATGTACAGCAATATAGTCCTTATGAGCAGAGATGTCACAAATCTCAATGTGTATTTCTGCTGTGCCACAAAAACATCCCAGCAAGCACAAACCTTCACTACTGAGGTCTACTGGTGTGCAGCCAATGAGGAGTCATGGTCTATCCCTTTATGAAATAACCAACAGGCAATTTATTTCATAGGCATAGCCTGGGCTGTAGATACTAAACCTTCACCACCAGAGAAGGAACAGATCCTAAAATGGTTGGACACCCTACTATTAGTAGTAGTTGTTGTTGTCCTACCTTACCTCCATAGACTGAGCAAACGCTAGCCAGCACAAATCCAGGTGGTGCTGATTAGCAACTAAAGTCTCAATGAGCCCAGCCCTAGAGACCGATTTAAGACCTCTCTATAAGAGGTGGTTACCAGTTTAGCCTGGGAGGTAAATAGCTATTTGCAGGCTTCAAACAATCAATTATGTAGCTCTTGCATAGGTTTGCACAGAAAATCCTCAATTAAAAGGATGTAGGGAGCGATCTATGGTGAATCGCCTTTAGATCTGCCACTGAGTGGATTGTAGCCCAAACCAATAAAAAAAAGTTTCTTCTTACCTCCTACACTATAATATAAACACAGTGTAAAGGTGGAGTGGGAGGTTGGAGCTTATGAAAGTTAACTATAGCAGGCAACCCCCAAAAGGAGGATCTGTGACAAGGGAACCCCTACTGTGCCACACAGTAGCTTGGTCTCTGCCCATCCTTGAATGTTAGGTCAGCTTTTAAACATTGTGAAGCAACTTCAGATTCCTAGCAGCTGGGCTAATAGGGCCGGTAACCTAGTGCACCTGCTGACCAGGGGAGCTGCGGAATCCACCAACCACTGCCCAATTAATAACTTGTTCAGTGGTATACCTGGCCTGTAAGTAACTTTGTATCTACCAGGTCCCCTCTGTATGCTATATTCATCCCTACTAATGTACCACACCTGGGCATGTAGGGAGAGGCTGGCAACCTACTGCTGCGATAACCACAGTGTCTCTGCTGTAAGAGGGAGCTGTGGTTGGTGGTTTTAGCAGTGGTGTCTGCGCTATTTGTATCCCGACCCCAAGTTCTGCACTGCACCAGTCAGTATATACACGGGGAAGGGGGAGCAATGGCCTACCTACCTCTTTCTCATCTGAGGTGGTTTAGGCACACTCGTTCCTCTGCACCACCTGTCCACCATACAGCTTCTCTGATGTAAGAGGGGCTGCAGCTGGTGTTTTTAGCAGAAGCTTAAGGGCTATTTGAATCCAGACCCCAGGTGAGATCTCAAATGCCCAGGAACCCTCTGGCTGGAATTGGGGATTTTGCAGCTAATTTCCCACGGCAAAAGGAAAGTAAAGTACTCACCGTTGTCGTCTTCCTCTTTTTGCCACAGCCAGCGGGCTTGCTTTTCCATCCTTATGGTCCACACGCAAGGAGGATAGCCGCCAAAGTGCTCCCCCCCCCCCCCCAACTGCTGTCCCCATAGGGAGGTGCTAGGTTAGGCTGTGTCCTGCACTGTACCAGTCAGTCAGTCTATATACATGGGGGGGGGGCAATGCCTTCCATTCCTCATTCCCATCTTCATATCTGAGGTGGTTAAGGCAGACATCCACCGTAGTAAACTGGTGCCTCCTCGCTCTAGAGAAAGGAGGATGTGGGCGCCTGCTCCTACTGACTCTCAGCCTTCCCTCCTGGGTAAGAACGCCGCTGCCATTTTCCCGAAGTTTGAAAATGACGCGGGTGCTTGTTGCCACGCCCTCTCCGGCAGCCCACGCGAGCTACCGGGGACCCAGGAGTCGGGGACAAGATCCCCCTGGAAAGAACCGATGGCCAGCACCCCCGTCTGAACAGCCACCTGTACAGGTAAGGAGGGGGAGACAGGATAATGGCCCCTGAAGTTCTGGGTACACCACTGTACCCAGGGTCCTTCAGCTCTCAGGGGGGCTCTTCCAATTTCTGCTGCCCGCCCTGAGGAAAAGATAGGGGAACCCCCCAGGAAGGACAAGAATATCCTACCAGACCCAGAGGCTTCCCAGGCTTGTGGTCCGGCTCCCAGGGGGAGACCACCAGCCCCAGGCTTCGGGTCATTTGGAAAAAAACAAACAGTTTCGCTGTGTAGGGAGAAACACAATCAAAAACTGAGGATCAAGGGGAAGGGTGGGGACTTAAAACAGCTGTCGATTGATTGTGTTTCTTGTAGGGAGGAGCCTCTCATCTCTCAGGTGTGCCGTCCTGGAAGATGACTTGAGAAAATAAAAACCTCAAAGGTGACTAAATACCACCCTCTGAACTCGCTCTCGTAGTCAGTTATCAATCCATGTACTCACCCTATGGTTCATGTCAGCGGGCTTTATTTTGTACAATAAACGTTTATGGGGAACTGTGTCAAATGCTTTTGCAAAATCCAGATACACCATGTCTATGGGCCTTCCTTTATCTGGATGGAGGCTCACCTCCTCATAGAAAGTTAATAGATTGGTTTGGCAAGAACGATTATTCATGAATTCATGCTGATTACTGCTGATACCGTTCTCCTTACTAAAATCTTGCATATAGTCCCTTATCTCCTATGAAACATTAAAGCATATCCCTATAGTGTGTGTTTGTCTCAAATAAAAGCACCAAGTGTAATGTCTGTCTGCCGCTTTATTCCTCTGCCATCAGCATTAATCTAATGCCAAGAGAAAAAATGGTGACAAGGGAGGGTCCTCCAATAGATTGACAACCTCATCTCTGTTCCTGTGGGCTGTTTGGAGGAAAGGGACCACCTCCCCCCCCCTTTTCAATCAGCTCTCAGAACTCTCCTTGTTTAGCTCTGCAGAGTGTAACATCAGCTCTCCATCCCCTATTTTCTGAACTATCAGACAAAATTTGTAATTCTGGACTTTGAAAAGAAGAGAAAACTGCAGGTTGACAGGTACAATTGATGTAGGAGGATTTATTCTCTGTGAGCCACCTGGGGCCAGTCCCTTCACTGGGTATATGTAAGGGTTTACAACCACTTTAAGCAGTTCTCGACCGGCTTGCATACATATAAAGGGGCAGAGTGGCCCGCCTGCACCAGAGGGCTGTGCACGGCGGGGGACCACGAGCGCCAGCACAGGTATTTGTGTGCGTAAAAACTAGAATCGCGCTAAAACTACAAAAATGATTATATAAACCATTACATACAAATTTATGAATTACCCCACTGATTTGGGAAAAAAATTTGGCATAAAGTGATAAACCATATGTGTTATGAGCAAGAATTGTAAGTCTTACATACACCAAAACACATTAAAAGCGGGAGTCCGCCCGGGACTCCGCGTTTTTTTTTTTTTTTAAAGCCAGCAGCTACAAATACTGCAGCTGCTGACTTTTAAAATAGTGACACTTACCTGTCCAGCGCGCCCGCGATGTCGGCACCCGAAGCCGATCTCTAGATCGTCTTGTCGGGTGCTGCCGCCGCCATCTTGGGTATGGGAATCAGGAAATGGAGCTTTTCAGCTTCATTTCCCGGTTCCCTACTGCGCATGCACGAATCGCGCTGCGCAATAAGGACGGTCCCCGCTGCCTCTGGGATCTGTGTGTTTCCCAGCAGACAGCGGGGCACTTGCGGAAAGGGGCGGGCACTTGCGGAAAGGGGCGTAATCTACGCCCCTTTCCGCAGAGAGCTATCCCGGAAGTGGGTGCAGAATACCTGTACTGTACAGGTATCTGCACCCCCTCCCCCCTGAAAGGTGCCAATTGTGGCGCCGGAGGGGGGGAGGGTTCCGATGAGCGGAGGTCCACTTTAGGGTGGACCTCCGCTTTAAAAACATAAAATGAGTAGATCAAGTGAAAAAATAAATAACAAAAAACGCAAGTAAATAGTGTCCAATCAAATATATAACGAAAATATATATGGCATCCACCCGTGCAAATAAAAAGCTAAAAAAATTGTAGAAAAGTTCATCAGAAATTGTAATGAATCTTCAAATGTTGGCACAGAGAAGATTAGTGCTCAATCCACCACCGTTGTGTATAAAATTACTTCCTACCAGAAGCCTGTGATCCCCCATTACAGAGGATCTAGGGAAGCCTGTAATAATAAATACCCTCCAGGGTATATCAGATGGAACCAAATTGCTTCACATCGCCTGTGGTAATCATGCAATCAAACAATCATGAGCCCCAATTACAGAGGATCAGTATGACATGCATCCTGTGGGGACCGGGAGCCAGTGTACAGGGAGTGTGTGCGCGCCTGTGAGCAGAGGAACTGTACCAGGCCCCCGGCTGCTGGACTTCCAGGTGGAGTAAACCCTCTACATGAGACTGACAGGGAGAAACGTCAGTCTGTATATGAGGGCAGTTTAACCACTTAAAGGTTCCATGCATCTACTGTTAAGGCTATTTGCCTGCACTGATCCTCTGTAATGGGGCTCACAATCATTCGATTGCATGAATACCACAGGTGATGTAAAGCAATTTGGTTCCATCTGATATACCCTTTGGGGATATTATAGCAAAAAAAAAAAAAAAAAGTTTTTTTTTCAAAATTGTCACTCAAAAAATAAAAACCGCAAAAGGTGATCAAATAGCACCAAAAGAAAGCTCTATTTGTCGGGAAAAAAAAGAATGCAAATTTTGTTTGGGTACAACATTGCATGACCGCGCAGTTACCGGTCAAAGCGACAGTGCTGTATTGTAAAAAGTGCTCTGGTCAGGAAAGGGGTAAAACCTTCCGGGCTGAAGGGGTAAAGTATAACTAAGGTAGAACTGCACAATTCTGGACAAAATGAGAATCATAATTTTTTTTTTGCTTAGAATAAAAATATCACGATTCTCTCACAATTCTTGCAACGTAAAATCTTTCACATTATACAAAAAAAAAAAAATGCCATAAAACTATCCCCTATTTTGTAGACGCTATAACTTTTGCGCAAAGCAATCAATAAACGCTTATTGCAATTTTTTTTACCAAAAATATGTAGAAGAATACGTATCAACCTAAACTGAGGGAAATTATTATTATTATTTTTTTTATATATTTTTGGGGGATATTTATTATAGCAAAAAGTAAAAAATAATGAGTTTTATTTCAAAATTGATGTTCTTTTTTTGTTTATATCGCAAAAAATAAAAAATGCAGAGGTGGTCAAATACCACCAAAAGAAAGCTCTATTTGTAGGGAAAAAGGACACCAATTTTGTTTGGGAGCCACGTCGCACGACCGTGCAATTGTCAGTTAAAGTGACGCAGTGCCGAATCGCAAAAAACGCTCTGGGGGTAAATCCTTCCGGGGCTGCAGTGGTTAAAGCAATTTTCTAAAAAAAAAATTGCATTTGAAAGACCGCTGCGCAAATACAGTGTGAAATAAAATATTGTAACAACCACCATTTTATTCTCTAGGGTGTCTACTAAGAAAAATATATGTTTGGGGGTTCTAAGTAATTTTCTAGCCAAAACAAAAGATTTTAACTTGAAACCAACAAAATGTCAGAAAAAGGTTTAGTGCAGTGATGGCGAACCTTGGCATCCAGATGTTTTGGAACTACATTTCACATGATGCTCAACCACACTGCAGAGTCCTTGAGCATCATGGGAAATGTAGTTCCAAAACATCTGGAGTGCCAAGGTTCGCCATCACTGGTTTAAGTGGTTAAACTTTTTTCACTTACAAAGTCTATTCCATTAACAAATTGTTACAATGTTTATACTTAAAGAGGAAGTAAACCCTGATGAGTTTACTTCCTCTTTTTTTCCCTGCAAAGGTAAAGCATAATGGACTACTATGCATCGTATAGTAGCCCATTATGTGTCACTTACCTGACACAGGAGCCAGCGAAGTCGCCGCTGTCCCCTGTAGTCCGCCGCATCCATCTTGCTGGTGGCGTCTCGTAGCTCCGCCGCTGTCATTCGGCAAAGCCGCGATGACATCACTCCCGCGCATGCGCACGGGAATCGACAAATGCGGCAGCTCCATTCTTGGAACTGCTGCGCTCAGTGCGCCTGCGCGCCGCTGTCTACGGCGCATGCGCCGTAGACAGCGGTGCCCGTTTTCGGGCAAATATCTCCTAAACCATATAGATTTAGGAGATATTTCTTGGACCTACAGGTAAGCCTTAATCTAGGCTTACCTGTAGGTCAAAGTGGTTTGTAAGGGTTTACAACCACTTTAAGTTCAAATGATAAATGTTTGGTAAATGTAAATGATGAATGTTTTGATTCTTGGCAAACTGCCCAGTTCAGAAGAGCAGAGAGAATTCCTTGCATAGAAAGAATTGTGAAACACTTTAGTCAAGATCACGATAACAATTCTTGACAATTGTGCAGCTCTAAACTAAGTCAGTTTTTATTGCAAATAGTGTAGCTCTGGATGTTTGTAACAAAACCATACATAAATGAATTATGTGGTTACAAAAAAACAAAATGTAAATGTGCTGAAAATGCAAAAAAAAAAAAAAAAAAAAAGAAGAAAAAAAAGCTGAACACGCAAGCTTGCATCTGGCACCCCACATTGCTCTTTTTTTTAATATCTATTTTCTGTGATCACATGTCATAATTTTGTTTATTTTTATGACTTTTTAAATAAAACCCAATGGTTACCCTCTGACCTGCACCATTTGGAGCTTTCTTTTTCCTTTATATTTTTTGTGGACCACCTTCACCCAAATGCAACCCATCCGATCCTGACACTCTGAGAGACGTTCACCACAGTCTTAACATCGGAAGCCTCCACAGTATCCATTCGGACTACCAACAATCTACCTTTGGTTCCATGTGTGGACCCCAAGCGCTGTTGACTCAACCGTCGTATGACAGATGAGTCCATCTTCTCTGGTAAGAGTATTTCACCTATTCTTTGAAATCACTTCAGACAAGCCGCTTTCTTTGGTTTCACCTGATTTGTGGACTCCCCGATTTCCTTGTGAGGAATATCTACCACAACATCTGTGCACCACTTAATATATGTGGACTTTTTTGACTGGGACTCACTATTTAGTTATTAATATTTTTAGTGTTCAGTTTTTTTTTTTTTTGCATTTTCAGCACATTCACATTTTGTTTTTTGTAACCACATAATTCATTTATGTATGGTTTTGATACAAACATCCAGCGCCACACTATTTGTTACTTTTTATTCACTGAACTTTGTTTGTTTGAAGTGTTGGCAGCTGTTTTGAAGTTTTCAGTACTTGTTTGTTATAGCGCAGTGTTTTCTCTTTAAATATTGAGTTTTTATTGCAGCCTGTCGTCCCCCCCCCAATTCAGGAGATTCACCTTCTCCATTTGTCCTTTTTAACATTATCATTGAAAGTGAAAGTAAAAGAAAACCCAGATTTTGGGTTGTCCCCAGAAAAGTAATAGAGGGGAAATCGTCCAATGGGGACACTAGTTCTGGTGACCTGGGGGTCCCCAAGGAATTACCTTAATTGGCAGAGATTTCTTCTCACTTCCTGTTTGGCTATGGTAAAGGAAGTGAAATCTCTGCAATGGGACACAGATGGTGAAAACACATACACACACATATATATATATATATATATATATATATATATATATATATATATATATATATCTCCCTTGCTCTATCTAAAATGAAAAAAAAAAAAAAAAAGTTCCACTTTAAGCATCCAATATTTCCCTGTATGTCGGGTTCCCAGTCCTCCGCTGCAGTTTAATCTGTCGGTGCCGATGTCACTACAAGACACATGCTGAAGATTCTTCAGCCACTGTAGCTCTGCAAGAGACTAAAGATAGGACTCACTGCCTGCCAGACTAATGAGTATTATTGATTTTTACTTGCAAGGATCTTTTTATTTAAAAAATTTTGGCAGCAAGAGAGTGGCATTAAATGTTCTTTCAGGAGGCCACTCTGATCAGCAGGGGAACCATAAAACAGATCTGCAGCTGAAGAGGAGCCAAACAAAACAGATGTCACTTCTGTGCCATTCACGTCTGTTCATTTTCATTTCCCCCAACTTGTGACCAGAGGCAAACTAACCCATGTTAGGTTTTTGGGTAGGTGGATGTACATGGACCCGGACCCATGTCCAATCTGTCATGTTGAGGTCCAAAAGAAATTGAAAAAATAAAAATAAAAAAAGGTGCACGCTTTTTCCTGACCTAGGAGGTAGCTGGATGTAAGACCCCTTTCAGACAGAGGGCGTATTGCAGGCGCTATAGCGTTAAAAATAGCGCCTGCAGACCAAGTGGGCGATGCCTACAAGGCCGGATGCCAGTGTATGATAAACTGACGAATCCTATGCTGCAATACTTGTAAATGTAAAGCATGTTTGAGAGGCTGCGACCTTCACTGTGTCAGTTATTACTGTATGTTTCGGGGCTTTACCCCCATATGTGTGATATTAATAAAATATTTGCAAAAAAAAATAAAAATAGCGCCTGCAATCTGCCCTCAAACTGCTGCTCCATGTACCCGAGGGCTTTCACACTGAAGCAGTGTGCTGGCAGGACATCAGGAAACTTCCTGCCAGCAGCTTCTTTGGAGCGGTGTGTTTACCGCTCCTCCCCATTGAAATCAAATGGGTCAGCGCAGCTATACCACCGGCAAAACGCCACTACTGAGGATGGTTTTAACCCTCTCGGCCGCTAGCGGGGGTTAAAAGCACCCAGCTAGCATCCGAAATGCACTGCAAATCCAGCGGCGTTTTACTGCCAACGCCCCCATCGGCCCGGTTGCGAAAGCCGTCTAAACAGACACGTCACGTGTCCGTTTACATTTGCCTGCTGGGCTTCTGATCAAACAGTCAGATCCGATTGGACCTCTGTTGTGACAGGAAGTGTTAATTTTGACATCAAGTTTGGATCTAGTTTTATTTCTAGTCTTTTGACCAAAATGCCATTTTAGTTCTAGTCTTGCAACTAAAATGTCGCTTTAGTCAGACTTTAGTCTTTTGACTAAAATGTCGTTTTAGTCATCTGAATGGTTTTAGCTGGATTTTAGTGGACTAAAATGAACAGTGGGGGACAGGAGCCCAAGTCAGTAAAGTACACCAATAAAAGCTGATAGTGAACAGCGAGTAAAACACTTTGCTGTGACATAAGTGCTCTCTCTCTCTCTCTCAGCACACTATGAAGGTCATTAGAAGTGACAATAAAGTCATTAAGGAGGAAGCAGTGTGGCTCTGTGCCGAGTGTCTCCTAGAAGAGGGCATTGAGTGTGCCCAGCAGCAGTCACTTACCCAAGTACCTGACCCACGTGTCCCTGTAGAGGTCAGGCTGTGCACCCTCCTGGGGATGGGGAGCCATGCCTGCTGACCAGGAAGTCAATAGTGAGTAGTCTGGTTTGGGGTAGGACAGTCAGGGAGAGTCACACAAGATAAGAACACACACACACAGGTGTGTGCCTCCTCTCTCTCTCTCTCGCACACACACACACAGGTATTAGCACTCTCACACACACGCTGAGGCGAGGCTATGGGACAGCACCGCTAGACAAGCCACATCCACTCCAGCGCCTCTCTCTCACTCCACTACATAGAACGAAATGGACACATAAAAGGGTTATGTGGTAAAGTCACGGCTTGTGCTAGTCATGTTGTCTACAGCAATGTCACCGAGGCTTGGACCGGGCCGCCCGTTATATAACAGCCCAGCATCTGCTCAGAGGAAGCGATACATAACCAGAGATGCTCACACACCTCTCTGCGTTATCAGCTCAACACTAATATTGTTAGACGGTCCCAGGCACGTTCTGTCCGAGACCGTCCAATGAATGGACACGGGCGGGCCCATGTGACTTCCTCTACAGAGACCGCCCACTTTAACCTTTACAATGCTCTCCACGGTGGCTAGACCATTTGGCAATTTTTCACTTCTGTTTTTTTTTATATTTCCATAGAGTTTGCAAAAGACCATCTCGGAAAATTCAAGTTCTGAAAGCACAATAAAAAGAAGGTGCTACTAATTTTGTATGTCCTGTGATAGTTGCACAAATGTATAGCAAATATGATATTTTCAGTAAAGGCTCAGTCCATATTGCCCCAAAATGAAAGTCACGCAACTCATGGTTGCAAGCGACTTTGCCAGGCGATTTGCTGGCAACTCGAGTACTACTTTGAGACTTTTGCGACTTGATGTGGCTTTACATGTAATGTTGGATCCAAATCATATCAATATAGATGAGGATCCGACTTGGAGGCAACTTCCATTAACCCCTTCCCGCCCGCGCAATAGCCAAAACAACTACAGTGAGGCCTACTTTGCCAGAAGGGCATTCATGGACGTCCTCCCGTGATCACGCGCTCTGTGATCGCTGGGTCCTTCAGGCTCACATCAGCCCTTTACCACGTGTTCAGCTGTGCCCAATGACAGCTGATCGCGGATGTAAACACAAGCCGGTTGTTGGTTTACTTTTCCTTCTGCTGACAGCATGAAGAAATGAGAAGAGGAAACACATTTAACAATCGAAGGGTCATGCAACTGCAGGAAGACAGCAGAAATCGTGTACGAAATCCTAATTTGCAAATAAATTCTTTCAAAAATAAGACAATGTGATTGTCTGGATTTGTTTCCACATTTTGTCTCTCGTAGTTGAGGTATACCTATGATGACAATTACAGGCCTCTCTCATCTTTTTAAGTGGGAGAAATTGCACAATTGGTGGCTGACTAGATACTTTTTTGCCCCCTGTATCAGTGCTGCCTACCAGTGCCCATTAGTGCCACCTATCAGTGCAGCCTCATCAGCACACATCAGTGGAGAAAAATTACCTGTTTGCAAAATTTTATAATAAACTATGAAAAATGTTTTTGTTTTGTTTTTTTTTCTAAATTTTCGGTCTTTTTTCCTTTGTTTAGCAAAAATTAAAAAACTCAGTGGTAATTAAATACCACAAACAGAAAGCTCCATTTGTGTGAAAAAAATCATAAAAAATGCCATATGTGTACAGTGTTGCACGACCGCCATTTAAAGTGTGACAGCGCTGAAATTGACCTGGGCAGCAAGGGGGTAAAAGTGCCCAGTAGGTAAGTGGTTAAGGTCTATGGACAAAAATCAGATAGAAGTCGCCTTGAAGTAGTACAGGAGCCTTTTCTAAAGTCAGAGTGACTGCAGTACTGCTAATTAACCAGTTCCGACTGGCGCACGACGATGTACGTCGGCAGAATGGCACGGGCAGGCATATTGGTGTACAGGTACGTCCATTTCTATATGCCACCCCCCACATCGCGTGCGCACCGCCGGCGGTTCGCTCACATGCCGGTCGGGACCCCCGTGAGTCCGGTCACGGGTCCCGCGGACTCGATCGCCACAGGGATACCCGCGATCGTCTCACGGGGAGGCTGAACGGGGAGATGCCGTTGTAAACAGCATCTCCCTGTTCTGCCTAGCAACAAGTGACGCTGATCCCGGCTCCATGTGATTGGAGCAGAGATCAGTGTTCACTAACACAAAGCCCAGCCCCCCAGTTAGTATCACGCCCCTAGGAACACTTAACCCCTACACCACTGAAAGTGGTTAAGACAGCTCTTATTGACTTACATGGGATTTGACATGCCATACGACTTGGGAGTTCCCAAGTAACTGCAGTGTGAATCGAGTCTTAAACATATACGCTATAAGTGCTTGCAAACACAATAAAACATACACAATTCCTTCTAAATATCAAGGCCAAAACTGTAATGAGTTAATAAAAAATTCTGTCACTTTTAAATTTTCTCTTTAATTCCGGTAGCAGACAGGAAGTCACTTGTACTGCTGCCAAACACATCGCAGTTTATTGTATGTAGCTAATGCTACTAATTTGTGTGTTAGCAAAAATCATGTCACCCTGGTATGTACAAGTTTTTAACTCCTTCCTTCCCACAATATGTATATTATCATGTCCCCTTTTACAGCCACCAGCCAACAACTGGTCTGGCCGATGATTCCCACCGATGATTGGGAACCAAGCAGAGTGGTTCCTGATCGTGTGACTGCAACGACAGCTATGAGATGCCATTAGAGCCTGAACTAGAACTAACCATGGATCTTCTGTGGATGTAAGCTGCCTCAAATCATTCTGTCTGCCTGTATTTCTCCGCATTGGGGACATCATTGATCTTTACCAAATCTCCAACTCCATTTGCAGAAATGCAGCCCCAAACATGCAAAGAACCTCCACCATGCTCTCTGTTTCCTGCAGACACTCGTTATTGTACTGCTCTTCAGCCCTTCAGCAAACAAACTGCCTCCTGCTATAGGCAAATGTTTCAAATTTGTACTTATCAGTCCAGAACGCCTAATGCCATTTTTCTGCACCCCAGTTCCTATGTTTTTGTGCATAGTTGAGTTGCTTAGCCTTGTTTCCAAGTCAGAGGTATGGCTTTTTGGCCTCAATTATTCCATGAAGACCACTTCTGGCCAGACTTCTCCGGACAATAGATGGGTGTACCTGGTTCCAAGGCAGGAATTAGGGTGGTGGGGGCCCCTGGGCTTGAGTCCCTTTCGGGCCCTACCTTCTATACATTAACGTATTTATCGGCGTATAACACGCGCCGGCATGTAACACGCACCCCAAGTTTAGGAGGGAATTTTAAGGAAAAAAACTTTTAGGAGTGAAGTTTAAAGAAAAAACTTACATTTAAATGTCCATCAATGTAGCCTGATCAGTGTCCCTCTGCAGCCTTGTCCAGTGTCATTTGCAGCCTTGTCAGTGTAGCCTTGTTATTTACAAGGCTACACTTGTCAGATACAGAGACCTGTGTATCTCGGCGGCTCTCGGGTCCTCTTGCAGCCCCGAGAGGACCCGAGTGTATTCGGCTCGGCTCACAGTCATGCCCAGTCCCTGTGTTATGTCCATCATAGAGCGGGACTGGGTGTGACTGTGAGCGGACCGGAGTACACATCGGCTATGTATCTCGGCAGAGCCCGCGGGGCCCCCTATTGGGCGGGACCCATGGGCTTGAGCCCAGTCAAGCCCAATGGTAAGTCCGGCCCTGCCTGGTTCCCATCAGTACTGTTTTGATGGCACTGCTAGGCATCTTCTGATGTTGAAGGTAAGTAAGGCATGATGTCTCTTTCATCTGCTGCATTAAGTTTCCTTGGCTGACCACTGCGTCTTTGGTCCTCAAGGCTGAGAAAAACAGGCAGATAGTTAGCGATGATACCATATCATCAGGGAGGCAAGTGATTGGCCCCAAATTTATTTTGCTGCAGGACCACAACCCCAAACATACAGCGAATGTCATTAAGAACTATCCTCCGCGAAAGGAAGAACAAGGAGCCCTGGAAGTGATGGTTTGGCCCCCACAGAGCCCTAATCTCAAGGTAATTGAGCCTGAGATTACACGAAGAGACAGAAGGATTTGAGGCAGTCTACATCCACAGAAGATCTGTGGTTAGTTCTCCAAGATGTTTGGAACAACCTCCAGTTTTCTTCAAAAACTGTGTACAAGCACTGTGGAAGAGATTTACTAAAACTGGTGCATCTAGAAGAATTGATGCTGGTTTGATTTAGATTTTTTTTGTTTGCTCACTTTGTATTTTGTGAATTGATAAAAATAAACAATTACAAAATAATTTTTTTCCCTAAAAACTAAAATATATATTTTTGAAAACTTTTGCACAGTATATATAGAATGTATACGCGTTGTCTTAAAAAAAATAAATAACAAAGACACATTTGCTGACAGATTTATTCAATTTCATAAAAAATGAATGTAAATGCTTTATGGTAGCTAAAACTGGTCACACAAGTGCAGATCTAGTAGGTCCATTAAATGATTTTCCTTTGGCCCAAACAATAGGATAATTTTCTCTTTGTCTGGCCCTACATATGGATTAGTAGGTTCTACTAGATGAATGAATGAGACCACATTTACTGCTGACAATCAGATACACACATATATTTAGTTCAAGGAGTCTGGATGTTTGTGCTCCATTCACCACAGGAAACTGTACGTTAAAGTAATTTGCATCAGTTTGAGTTGTGCATTTTATAGTAATGTACTTTAAACTATTAATGTTGTTTTTGACAGCTATTTTAGTATGCTGTGAATTGACTCAAAATGAATATGCAAATTTTACAAAGTGTTTTAACCAATGCCAATCATGTGAATTAAATATATGTTTATAGTGTAAACAAGCCTTGGGTTATAAAAGTACTGAGTTCCCTGCATGGATAAAAAAAAAAAAAAAAAAACTCTATAGCAAAAGTTTTTTGTTTAAAACAGAAACATGTAAACTTATTATAATGAGTTTATCAACCAAAAAAGATTGAATAAAACTATTTTGTGATCCAGAACTAAAAAGAATTAAAATTAATTCAATCAGTTAAAGCTGAACTGCGAACAGATACACATCAGTTAATATATTTATTTAAATATTTAAAAAGCATAAGTACCTGAATTTGTATTGAAATTGACCCCTATAATCTGTTAAGAAGTGGCACACAGACTAGGAGAGGTATGGTTACCTGGTGCCACAGAGGTTAAAAGAGAAGTGTGGCTATACATCTCATGTGGGTCACAGGAGTGTACTTTCTTGCGCCCACTGTCCGCAGACGTCACAGAAAATCAAGACTCTGAATGTTGTCTTACAGGCAGCTGGATCAGACTCTGAGTGTGCTTTGGGGAGCCTGAGCCAGCCTCTTTCACCAGTCTTCTGCCCGATGCTCCAGTGAGCGCTGGAGGGGCAGAGCACAGAGTGGTGACTGATAGGCATCACTCCCTGCTCAGAGCAGAATGGAGAAATGAGCAAACAGAGCTCATGTGATTGCCCAGTTCTCAAGCTTAGAGCCAGTGGGAGACAGCTTACTGCATTGGATCTATGCTGCTGCAGGTAGGTAACTACTGTATGTATGTTTATTCTTTTATAGTCCCACACTTCTCCTTTAAAGTGAATGTAAACCTTTGTGTTTTTGTTTTTTTAAATAACAAACATGTCATACTTGCCTCCTCTGTGCAGCTAGTTTTGCACAGAGTGGCCCCGATCATCTTTTTATGGGGTCCCTCAGCAGCTCCCGTGGAGGCTCTCGTGGTTCCTCCTCCCATCAGACCACCTAGGAAAAGCTAACTGCAGGCTGATCTACATCTAAATTTGCTTCATATAGAGTATGTCTCTCGGTATGCATATCACAGACTCATATCTTTTATGTTTGTGTCTACAAAGGTACGCATATATTTTTTCTTTTACAAATTTACAAAAAATTTAAAAACACAGCTATTCTTGCATCTAGAGAGGAAGACTACATGAGGTAATTAAAAGTCAAGTTTTAACAAAGAAATAAAAGTGATTCAGGTAGAAGCCAAATTTCCATGACAAACACAATGGGGGGGGGGGATATATTAATACTGGAGCAGACAGAATCTGGAGCAGCGGTGCATGGCAACCAATCAGCTTCTACTTTTAGCTTGTTCAGCTAAGCTTTGAAAATGAAAGCTAGAAGCTGATTGGTTGCCATTAACTGATCCAAATTCTTTCTGCTCCAATTCTGATAAATTCCTCTCAATAACCAGTGAGGCGAAATCAGCAAAACCAGAGCAGCCAGAACCAGCAATAAATCAATTTCTATCTGTCAATTTCAAAGCGTAAAGCAGAACTAAAGTCGCAGACTAAAGCTCCATACACACTATCAGATTTTCTGTTGATTTCAGTCTTCAGATTTACCAAAACCATGTAGTGCAAGGGCCTTGCATACAAATTGAAAACTAAGAAACCTAAGGTTTGACCTCATATTATATGGTTTTGGTAAATCTGAAGGGAAAATAAATCAGCAGAAAATCTGATAGTGTGTATGGGGCTTTAAAGATTGTGAGCAGGTAGGCTCATTATTGCACAAGAGACATGAAATAAACTTACGTGCCTGCTTGCAGTCTTCTTTGGAATGCACACTGAGCTGTGCATGTGCAGCTCAGTTTCTGTTGTGGCACAGATGCTCTGTGCCAGGATGACTGAACTCATATGCATGTGCATCATCCTACACTGGCCAATGAAGACAGCAGCTTCACACCTGGTAAAAACAGGTAGAAGATGCCAGCACTGTCAAGGTAAGTATTGGAGACTTTAGGTCTACTTTAATTGAACAAGCTGAAGATAAATCTGGAGCAGCTGCGCATGGCAACCAATCCGCTTCTGTCTTTGGTTTATTCAGTTAAAAGTGTTAGTTTATATTTACAGGAAAAATATAAAAGGTGAACGAACACCAGACACTCTCCCTACTCACTACTTTCAACTCTGTACTTACTACCATGGTTGCTGAGCTGTCAGCACCCCTGAAGCTGCTTCAGTGGTCAATGTGACAATGCTGACCACTCAGAATCCATCTGGTCCATCCTGGAAGCTCTGATGAAGATCTGAAGAATCCATAGACTGCTGGAGCAGCTGCAGGAGTGCTGACAGCTCAGGATCCCTGGTGGTAGGTTCAGTGGGGACCAGGGGGTGGGAAAGGTGTCCAGTCTTATTTCACCATTACATTTTTTCTGTAATGGTGAACTAACCCATTAAGCTTTGAAAATGAAAGATAGAATCTGACTGGTTGCAGAGTATAAATTCTGGCTGCTCCAGATTCCCCTCCTGTATGTATATACAATTTAACTGCATGTATATCATTGAATTGCCATAATATAAGTACAAGTCAAGTGGCACATTAACGGAAATAGAACATTTGTGATGACACTGAGCTACAGTACGTCTAGACTATAAAAATAATAAAACAGCTTAAAACAGAAGAAATTCTCAGATTCTTAGGTGACACTGACATGACAATCACAAGGATTAAAATGATTTATCTCTGTTGCCAGTAATGTGGCCAAGACATCCTAAAACTCTAAAGTGCTTGTCAGAGAGGACAATTGCAAATAATCTAACGTATGTATATTGTAATATCACTGTAGACTGGATGATCACTTTTCTGCTGTATACTTTTAGTTACCTCATAGTAAATGTATTGGCAGCCTAAGTGAATACGGTTGCCAGGGAAATAGCCCCACTGTTCAAGGCACTTTCTGCATCTCGCCCCTTTCCTATTCAGCAAACAACGTGTTTGAAAGACACTCTGAGCATGCTTTATGCCTGGAATCTTAAACACTGCGTTGTAGTGAATAGAGCAGCATATTCTGTCAATGGATTGAGTTTCACATTAAAGCTGAACTCTAGGCAGACATAAAAATAAAACACAAATGAATGTGGCTCCGTATTCATTAATAAGACCCAAGTGAATTTACTTTTTAAACTCAAGCGTTCAAGTAAATTCCTAAACTATACCTCGGATGAGCCTTTTGCAGTCCCCATACAGCAGAGCTCAGGCTGGGAGAGGCAGAAGTAGCACCACCAGACAATCAGTTCTGCTTCAGGGCTCATGTTCTAAAAGGAGCCTGCTGATAAGAGAAGAGCGACAGAGAAACAAGCTCGTCAGTCTGCTGCTTCCTCTTCAACTGTTCAACCACAGGTTGGTGTTGGCGTTGGAACTTTAGTCAAAAAATTGCTGCTAGATCACTTCAGGCTCCTTTTACAGGTATAGCTATGTAAAACATTCAAAATAAGTGCCTATACTGTTTAAAATCTAGCAATACACTGTCTCACCCTGCTCTGCACATACTCAGTTGCTCTCTTTTTTTATGCAATGTGCCAAATTTGTAGGGGCTGATCTGCTGACAGCCTTAAAGTGATTGTAAAGTCTTGTTTAAAAAACAAACATGCTATACTTGCCTCCTCTGTGCAGTTGGTTTTGCACAGAGCAGCCCAAATCCTCCTCTTCTCGGGTCCCTCTTTTGTGCTACTGGCCCCTCCCCCGTTGAGTGCCCCAACAGCAAACAGCCGAGTCACAGCCCTGTGTGTCCATTCAGACACAGAGCCCGCCCTCTCTCTCTTCTGATTGGCTAACTGATTTTGATTGACAGCCGTGGGAGCCAATGGCGCCACTGCTGTGTCTCAGCCCATCAGGAGGAGAGTCCCGGATGGCTAAGACACTCATGGACATCGCTGGAGAGAGACAGGCTCAGGTAAGTAATATTGGGGTACTGGGGAGGCTGCTACACACAGAAGGCTTTTTATCTCAGTGCATAGAATGCATTAAGATAAAAAAAAATCCTGCCTTTACAACTCCTTTAAAGCAGTAAAAACCTTTCACACATACGGACCATTCATTTCATCAGTTCAGTCATGTTTTTTCAAAGACAAATCTGATGTTAACATCAGTTTTTCATCAGTCTTTACATCAGTTTTTACATCAGTTTTTTTACATCCACTACCAATGCAAAAAACAAATGAAAAAAAAAAACAGACCGTTTGTCCATTCACATCCATTTTTTTGTCTGTTCCATTTTTTAACGGAACAAAAAAAGGGCTTTGATCCGTTTAAAAAAAAAAAAAAAAAGAATGTTGATGGATGCTGATGTAAAATGGATGATCATCCATTTACATCAGTGTTTCCATAGAGATGGATGAAAAATGGACAAACAGCCCACATGTGTGAAAGTAGCCTAAAGATTAGAGCAGAACTAAACCCACTGATTTAACAGTTTTAAGAAAAAAACTGTTACATTCCCAGCAAGCCAGGAATGCCATCTGTAACATTTGCTGGTGTTCTGAACCAAACTGTGAAATCATAAAATGGCTGGTGTTATAACTGATCACATGAGCAGCACCATGGCAGTTGCAGATCAAACCAAAACCACTTCCTTGGCTGTAAAGGATAGGAGGGTTTAGTTCTGCTTTAACTGCTGCTCAGAGACTCTGGGCTTCAACAAAATGGCAGCCTCCAGCAAGAAGAAGCAGGAACAATGCTGGAGGCAATTTACAGCTCACACTCATTTTGGTAGCATATTAATATATATATATATATAAATATATATATATATATATATATTTTTTTTTTTTTTTTTTTTTTCATCTGTGTATTTAGCTGTTTGCCTGGAGTTCAGAATCAACAACAGCTGCACAAGCAAATGCTACTTGCCATCATGTACAGTACCAAGAATAGTGTTAACTTTTGTGGTAGTAACTGTACCTATTTCTAACTGTATTTTTACTTTTATAACTGCCTTTTTAGATTTAGCTCTGATAATCCAATTCTATTTATCATGTACAGTATATTGTTTATTCTCCCTGTTCTTGCATTTTAAGTGACTAGAAAAGGTACAAAGCCACATTTCTAACAAGCAGAAATGTAAATTATAATGTACTATTACATCTAACACATTTACAGCATACATCGGCATGAGACTCGTATGGGCACACTGGATAACAGATTTGTCATGTAACAAAAAGACAACTCGCATGAAAAACACGGAGAGGGAAAATTAGTTAATTACTTATACTTAACCATGAAAGTATAAATAAAATTTGGTAGAAATGAGTAACATTTCATAAAAGTGATAAAGTAAGAATTTATGAAGAAAATAAATGTCAGGATTATTGCCAGTCAGTTACAGCTGGCATCTTAAAGGGTTACATGGTCAATCATGTAATACCCAGCACGAAATTAATCCAAATGACAAGTAATTCTATATATCTTATTGCAGAACTCCAGCCAAAACCTCCAATTAGTTTTGGGTGGAATGGTTAAGCGGTAGAACCGCTGTAATTTCTCTATGTTTCAGCCTAAAAAGTCTGGAATGGAAAATAAGTTTAAACAGATCGAATGGGGGATACAGTGATACAAACCTGACAAAGGTATTTTAGCCAAAATCCTGGCTGGAGTTCCATTTTTATTTTTGAAGGATGAATAAAATGAAGCAGACTGGCCTGAGTTACACCAATTTCAAGTATGTTGATATGTTTTGTGCTAACCTGATGTACTAATGTTTCAGTAGACGTTTTTTTAGCATGTAAAAGGGACAATCAAACACAGTCAATATGTTGGCACTTTAAAATGCAATAAGGGTAAGTTGCGGTACGCCTCATTACATTTTAAGGTCCTTTGTTTTATCCTATATATACATAAATTTCATACATATTATTTGTTTCACAACCAAACTTCAGGGTCTTTGATGGGCTTTACAGCACTAATGGCATTTTTGGTGTCTACTTAGAGGCTGAGGCTGGTTTCCAGCTTTTCTTCTAGCTTCTGTATCTTCTCTTCAGAGCTGCGATCTGGCAGCAGGACTTCCACAGTGTAGCTAACTTTCTTGGCGTGAATGAAGCTGTATGTATTGTCAAAGCGAAGTACATCTAAAACAGGAAACAGGATTAAGAGATAAGTAAATGAGTTAGGCTTCATGTACACGGGACGTTTTTACAACCTCTCCTGAACGATTTAACTTGACAGATAGTAACCCACGTTTAAAACGTCAGTTTTGCCGCATTTTGCCATGTTTGCATTTAGAAGCATTTCTAAAAAAAAAAATATATATATATTTTTAAAATGGTCAAAAACTAAAAACGCCTATAAACGAAACGCGGCTAGATGCTGGTTACCATTTGGCGTCTGAAACGCGGGAAACTGCGGCGTCTGAACTAATTTTTTTGCCTTCAAAAAAAGCCCTATAAACGCAACTGCCTAAAAACGACAGTAAACGAGCCTGTGTACATGTACACATAATATAACATTGAATAAGTTTGGGGCAGTTGAAAAAAGTGTACAACTGCCTTTGAACGTCCGTTTAGCAGCAGCAGTGTACATGGGGCCTTACTGAACACATCACCTACTGATTACATAAGAACCCGTTATTTAACCACTTGAGATCCGCGCTATTGCCAAATGACGGCATTAGCGCGGACCTACATTTCCGGGACTACGTCTATTGACGTCGTCCCGGTTACGAGCGGCCTGCGCGCCCCCTGAGGGGCGCGCGCGGCGCGCTCTGTGATCGGCGAGTCCATGAGACTCGCCTGATCACCGATCCGTGCAAGGGGTCGATCCCGACCCCTTATCACGTGATCAGCTGTCAGCCAATGACAGCTGATCATGTGATAGAACGGAGCCGGTAATCGGCTATTATTCCTCCTCGCGCTGACAGCGCGAGGAGAAAAAAAAAAAGCCGATCACCGGCGGCCGTGATCGGGACATCAGTCCCGATCACGGCCATCAATACAAGGGACCACCTGCCACCTGCCAGTGCCCACCTGCCTCCCGCAGTGCCATCCTGAAGTAAAATAAAAAGCAAAAGTAAGTGCCCCCGTCAGTGCCCCCCGTCAGTGCCCATAGTGCCCACAGTGCCACCCCACAGTGCCACCCCACAGTGCCACCCAATCTGCCTCAAAGGTGCTGCACCCCAGTGCCGCCCATCAGTGCCCAGCAGTGCCGCCCATCAGTGCCCAGCAGTGCCACCTATCAGAGCCACCTATCAGTGCCACCTATCAGTGCCCATCAGTCCCATCTTTCTGTGGTACCTATCAGTGCCCATCCGTGCCACCCATCCGTGCCACTTATCCGTGCCACCCATCCGTGCCATCTTATCTGTGCCCATCTTTGCCCATCAGTGCCGCCTTATCTGTGCCCATCGGTGCCGCCTTATCTGTGCCTATTAGTGCCGCCTTAACTATGCCTATCAGTGCCCACCAGTGCAGCCTATCAGTGCCCACCAATGCAGCCCATCAGTGCCCACCAATGCAGCCCATCAGTGCCCACCAATGCAGCCCATCAGTGCCCACCAATGCAGCCTATCAGTGCCGCCTAATCAGCGCACTTCAATGAAGGAGAAAAATGACCCGTTTGCAAAATTTTATAACAAACTATTAAAACATGATTTTATTTTTTTATTTTTTTGCATCTTTTTTTGTTTGTTTAGCAAAAAATAAAACTCCGAGCTGTAACTAAATACCACCAAAAGAAAGCTCTATTTGTGGGAAAAAAATGATAAAAATTTCATTTGGGTACAGTGTTGTATGCCCGCGCAATTGTCATTCAAAGTGCATCAGCGCTGAAAGCTGAAAATTGGTCTGGGACTGAGGGGGGTTTAAGTGCCCAGTAAGCAAGTGGTTAATAAAGTTGCCCATAGACAAGCACATGACTCTCTGAAAATACTAGACATAAAGACATCGGCTTTTCCTATGTAGCCCAAAACCCGCTGCTGCTTCTTGTGTATCTCAAATAACAGACAATATCAATGTGGTTAACAGCTTCCTTCCCTCTAACTGAGAAGAGAAAGGTTTGTCAGGGCCATACACATATTTATTAACAGTTAGTCCTAAACAGCCCAATCCTTGTCGAAATGTCATAGTTGGCAGTAGAATGTGGACAATGTAAGCTGTATATGGTTAACCTGTCAGATGTGCATCCCACATTAAAATTAAGGTATAACTAAAGGCAAAACTTTTTTTTTTTAGTTTTGGATAAAGTGTAGAGAGATTAGAATGCTTGCCAGTTTTTATTACTGTTTGGGCCCCTTGTTAGGAAGACCCCCCTCTCTATTTGTCCTGTTTACTGTTATTGAAAGTGAATTGTAAAGTAAAAGAAAATCTCAAACTTTGGGTTGTCCCCAGATAAGTAATAGGGGGAAATTTTCCAATGGGCACACTAGTTCTGGTGACCTGGGGGTTCCCAAGGAATACCCTTAACCACTTAAGCCCCGGACCATTTCCAGCTAAAAGGACCAAGCCCCTTTTTGCGATTCAGCACTGCATCGCTATAACTGACAATTGCGTGGTTGTGCAACGTGGCTCCAAAATAACATTGGTGTCCTTTTTTGTCCCACAAATAGAGCTTTCTTTTGGTGGTATTTGATCACCTCTGCGGTTTTTATTGTTGGCGCTATAAACAAAAATAGAGCGACAATTTTGAAAAAAATGCAGTATTTTTTACTTTTTGCTATAATATCCCCCAGAAATATATATAAAAAAAATTTTCCTCAGTTAAGGCCGATACGTATTCCTCTACATATTTTTGGTAAAAAAAATTGCAATAAGTGTTTATTGATTGGTTTGTGCAAAAGTTATAGCATCTACAAAATAGGGGATAGTTTATGGCATTTTTATTAACAATTTTTTTTTTACTAGTAATGGCAGTGATCAGCAATTTTTATGTGACTGCGACATTATGGCAGACACGTCGGATAATTTTGACACATTTTTGGGACCATTGGCATTAATACAGTAATCAGTGCAATTAAAAATTCACTGATTACTGTAAAAATGTCACTGGCAGTGAAGGGGTTAACCACTAGGGGGCAGTGTAGGGGTTAAGTGTGTGTGTTTTTTTGAGTGTAGGGGAGCATGGCTTGGCGTCTAACATCACTGATCGTCTTTCCCTATAACAGGGAACAGACGATCAGTGACAGCCTCAGTACGAAGCACGGGAAGAGGTTTGTTTATACTTACCTCTCCTCGTTCTTCAGCTCTGTGACCCGATCGTGGGACACCAGCGGCGATCGGGTCCGCGGGTCCCGCGGCCACGGAGCTTAGGACTAGGTCGAGAGTGCGGCACCGGCGGCACACTCGCGACCCAAGGCTGGGCACTTAAAGGGAACGTACAGGTACGCGATTGTGCCCAGCCGTGCCATTCTGCCGACGTACATCGGGGTGAGGCGGTCCTTAAGCGGTTAATGAGCAGGGATTTCTTCTCAATTCCTGTTTGGCTATGGGGCAGGAAGTGAAGGGAAAACTCTGCAATGGAACACAGATGGCAATTAAAAAAAAGAAATCAAATGGAGTAATTGCTGTATCCAAAAATGATATAAATGTTTTGTCTATAGTACTACTTTAAATTAAAAATGTTAAAGCTGAACTTCAGCTTTTTTGTTCAGTCTTGCATAGCTGTACAAGCTTCTCTCCTGTTCTGAAATTGCTTACTCTGATGTCACTGCACACTGGGAGCTTGTGCATTAAAAGCTGCAGCAAGTCAGATAGGGCCTGCCTCACTTTCTGGCTGGAGGATATCCAGCATCATCTAGAGCAGGGGACTAACTTTCTAAACAAAGAGCCAGTTTACTGTCCTTCAGATTTTAGTGGTCCAGACTGTGCTCACTGGGAGTATAAATGGTCCTGAAATAAGTGGGAAAAAACAATGCCACATCATTGGTCTCAATGGGAGGAATTGTGTCCCATCATTGGTGTCATTTGTGGAAGTTGTGCCTCATCATTGGTGTCATTGGAAGGAATTGTGCACCTTCACTGGTGTCAATGGGAGGAATTAAGCCTTGTTGTTAGTATCAGTGGATGAAATAGTGCCCCAAGGGCCAGATAAATGCAAGCAAAGGGCTGCATCTGGCCCCTGAGCAGCAGTTTGGAAACCACTGATCTAATGCTTTCCTCCCCAGCCTTACTGTTCCTGGCCTGTTATTTATTTGTAATGACTGCTGTTTACAGCTTAGTGTGTATCACTCACTATTGAATGTGCTTCCATTTAATGGTTTGCAGCCAACTGCCTAGCTGTATGTATCACAGTTCACTCTTGGACTCACATGTTCCAGCCTCAGCGCAGGTCAAGCTCCCATCTTCTGGTACCATATGCGCATTATACCTTTCATTTGGCACCGCTTCAGCCATTTCTCCAGCCTTCTGTCTCTCTCCTGGTTTGGTCTTTCGAAAAACCCCAAACCCAATATCACCACCATCAGACTGGAATTGCCACCTGCGTAAAAACACAGTTTTTGGATTTGTGACTAATCAATAGATTTACATAGATAATCTGAAATGCTTTTGAAGTCACATGCACATATAGTGATTTCTGACCCACAGGTCCCCTTACTACACAAAATCTGATAAAAAATAAAAATAAAAACATTATGAGTACTGAAAGTGGTTAAAAAACCTGCACAATTTAAAAAAAAAAAAAAACATTTTATAGAAAAAGCAAATTTTCTTATTATGAAAATCATAATGAACAGTGTATAATTACATTTCCATCATCCAGGTTAAAATCTTATAGAGATCAACCATGGTGCACAAAGGCATGCTCAACACCTCATTGGTGGAGACAAATTCCAAAGTGCTATCGCACTGGTACCTTGTTCCTACAAGGTTAGCAAAATTATACTCTGGTACTTCCACCCTATGCTTTCAGGGATGCGGACAGGAAAGAGATATGTACCATGTCTGGTGGTCTTGCCCGAAGGTCCAACATTTCTCGATCAGGATGTTCAACCTGATCTACTCAGTGATGGGACAAAATATACCTAGAGGGGCTTAAATGGGGTTGTTTAGTGATCTACCAGACGAGATCCCCAGACATCTGCGAACTCTCATATTCTTCATTCTTTTAGCGGCTAAAATAACTATTGCACGTGCATGGAAATCAATATTGCCCTGTTGAAACACAAGATATCATGATCAATGAAAAACTGACTAGTATTCGAGGAGATAAGCAAGCTAGGTTTGAAAAAGTGTAGAATCCCTGGATTGATTATCTTCAGGCTCTCTGAAGGCTGGGCTATTTTGTGAGGGAAGACTCGGGGTGAAGGAACCCCCCCCCAAACCTACTCTTCTCTTCACTTTTTAAATTTTCTTGCTATTGGTTCTGTTATACCATATGGAAATTTTGGTAGGATACTGCCAGGGGATGGTAAAGTCTCCCCAAATATGCTATATTCTTGATTATGTTTTGTTGAGGTTTACTGGGTCAGGGGCATTGATCATACTGGAGAACGCATCCTTGTTTTAACTATTTCATGATGATCATTTGAACATTAACGTCTGTATGATGATTTAAAATTGTAATAAATATGATTGAAACAGAAAAATAATTTAGAGAGAATGGATTTCCCAGATGAAAACTACAGGAGTTTGTTAGAGAAAAATCTTCCATGCTGCTCCTTCAAATTTATTGCTAACAAAACCAAACACAATTTGACTCCCACTCACGTTTAAAAAAAAAATAAAAATCGAACAAACGTTCTTACAGTGAAAATTATCAAATCAAATCCCTGTAACAGAGAGTCATTCTCACTGGGACAGGAAGACAAAGCAAGTAATAGTAACTTGATGAAGGTTCTAACCCAGGGGTAGGCAACCTTCTGAGCGCAGTGTGCCGAAAAATGTTTTCAAAATTCAGTGCTGATTTTATAACAAAAAATGTCAACTTCACACTCTCAATCATGAAAAGGATTTTTTATAAAGTAAATGCTTTAAGCTACTTTAGTAGTGAAAAATTAACATCCTGCACTCGCACACCACAGATCAACCCTGATTCTTGCAATGCCACACCTCAGATCACTGTCCCCCCTGCAAATCGTTTTCACTACTGTACCCCCGTGCTCATTTGTCCCCTCACTGTACCCCCCTGCTCATATGTCCCACCACATCACCCCCCTGCTCATATGTCCCCCCACTGTACACTCCTGCTCATCTGCCCCACCACTGTACCCCCCTGCTCATCTTCCCCACCACTGTAACCCCCCTGCTCATCCGCTCCACCACTGTACAACCCTGCGCATCTGCCCCACCGCTGTAACTTCCTTCTCATCTGCCCCACCACTGTAACCCACTTTCTCATCTGCCCAACCAATGTATCTCCTGCACATCTGTCTCACCTCTGTACCTCCTTGCTCTTCTGCCCCACCTATGTTCCCCCCTGCTCTTCTGCCCCACCACTGTAACCCCCCTGCTCTTCTGCCTCACCACTGTAACCCCCCTGCTCATCTGTTCCACCAATACACCTTCTTCACATCTGCCCCATTTCTCTACTCCCCTGCTCTTCTGTCCCACTGCTGAACCCTCTTTTCATCTCTTCCACCGCTGTACCCTCCTGCTCATCTGCGCCACCACTGTACCCTCTTCACATCTATATGTGTAATATGCAGAGTGGTGAAAGGAAGCAGAGATGACACATCTACCTGTCCTGGCACACTCATCCTGCTGATCCACCTCTCGTATCCAGTCCACGTGCTTGTATGCAATGTCACATACAAGCATCTGAAATGGATGCGCATCGATGAGCTCAGGACAGGGGCATTTTCTGAAAGTGGTGGGCCTGTGTGCAGGATCATGAGTTGGGCCCCCGCAGTTGAGAAAAGTGCGGCACTCTGCACCACAGCAAAATTTGGGTGTGATTTTTATTGCACCGAATACTGGCTGTGGCTTAAAAGGGACACACAGTGCAGTAGTAAGCAACGCAAAGGTTCAGGAATAATTTCAACAAAGTTCCCAGAAGCTCAACAGTAATTCTACAAACTGTCACCTGATTGTGGTTTTCTCAATCACAGTGAAATCCCTTCTTTCTGAGATTGGTAGTGGCAACCAAACAAGTCTTCCTACAGATAGTAATTGGCTTTAGCTGTGGCCAATGACGGTCCTCCTCCTCTTGGAAACAGGGACCACCAGACCCCCCCCCCCCCAGCAGAACTGCACCTAATCTTTTCCTCATCACAAAAGCTGACGATTGCAACTACAGCAAAAGTTAGAGAACCAACAACATTTCCCATCTTTTACAATGTGTGGGGGCACAGTCCTCCCCCTCAGTGCAGGTGTGGCGTGGGGAATTCTGAAATTGGAATGCATTGGTTTCTCACTGACACTTCCCTGCACTACTCTGCTGATGGGGAGGGGGTCGAATTCCCACAAAAGAGGCTTTGTGTGCTGCTTGTGGCACCAGTCCCATGGGTTGCCTACCCCTGTTCTAACCCATGCTCATTTACTGAAGAAAAGTGTTTTGTTGCAGTCTGTGCCTTCACTGATGAGACTTCCTTTTACCACCTTTCCCCAAAAAAAGAGCAGGGTGTATTCTCCAAAATGGGGACACATGAAGGAAATAAAAACCAGTAGAAGATCTATCCCTTCAGTGCACAGTCCATACATAAAAAGATATCTAAAGTTGGGATTTAAAGTATATACAGTATCAAGGGAAAATAAGGAAAAACATATTGTACTGTATCTAATGCATATTTCCCTAAGTTTAAACCTTTTGAAAAAAAAAAAAAACTAAAAGTACAGAAAGATACCTGTTGATTTGCACGGAACTGAACGTGAAAACATGCACGATTATCGATTTGTGGGGGGGAACCATTAAGAGTTAATGGCCCTCACGTGTCTGATAAAGAGCAAGATGTTTCTCTACATGTCAGGAATGCATACAATTTTGCATGCACTCCCAACATGCAGTAATGTGAACCTATCCTTAGGTGGTTTCTATTCTGCCCATTGTTTAATGCCAAACTACTCAGTCTTTCACAGTCTTCCTATCCACAGTAAAGAGACTAACTGACCTGTAGTCTACAATAAAAACGGGTGAGTTCAGTAGTTCCTTTTGAGGTGACACAAGCAGACAAGTGTCCTGTGCTTCTCAGTACAGGACACCTGAGAAGATCAACAGGTATTTCTTTTGCATTTGTGGAACTTGATCCTGTGAAATGCGTGAACTTCTAATCTTAAGATTGGACGAGAACACATAACTAATCTTGCTTGTTTAGCTGGTTATTGTTTACATAAAGAATAGGGTGAAGGGTGGGAGTACATGAAAAAGGGTTTATGAAATGTTTGTTTTATTTGTAATGAAAACTTGTATACAAAAAAATATTTGCGCAAAAAAAAATCCACTAATTCAATCCTATGGAAATGTCCTCACATGTTGCCTAGTTTTTCAGAAAATACAAGGGTAAGGCAATAAGTCAGTCATTTACTTTATTCATTGATGGAGAGCCAACAATGTCGGAGAACTATTCATTCCTTCAAAGGGGATTATCCCTTTCCACCACATCCCAAAGGTGCTCTATTGGATTGTAGATCTGGTGATTGTGGAGGACATTGGAGTACAGTGATCTCATTGTCATGTTCAAGAAACCAGTGGTGAGATGATTTGAGCTTTGTGACATGGTGCATTATCCTGCTGGAAGTAGCCATCAGAAGATGGGTACACTGTAGTCATAAAGTGATGGACATGGTCAGCAACCATACTCAGGTAGGCCGTGATGTTTAAACAATGCTCAATTGTACTAAGGGGCCCAGAGTGTGCCTATACCCCACACCATTATACCTCCACCAGCCTGAACCATTGATACAAGGCTACATTTTGGTGAGCCTGTGCAAATTGTAGACTCAGTTTCTTGTCCTTAGCTGACAGAAGTGGCACCCGGTGGGGTCTTTTGCTGCTGTAGCCCATCTGCCTCCAGGTACCATGTGTTGTGCATTCAAAGATGGTATTCTTCATACCTTGGTTGTAATTAGTGCTTATTTGAGTTACTGTTGCCTTTCTATCATCTCAAACCAGTCTAACCATTCTCCTCTGACCACTGAGGTATTTTCGTTGACACAACTGCTGCTCACTAGATATTTTCTATTTTTTGGAGCATTCTCTGTAAACCCTATAGATGGTTGTGCGTGAAAATCCCAGTAGATCAGCAGTTTTTCAAATACTCCAAACTTCACCAACAACCAACTGGCACCAACAACCATGCCACCTTCAAAGTCACTTAAATTCCCTTTCTGGCCCATTCTGATACTCAGTTTGAACTTCACCACATCTAGATGCCTAAATGCGCTGAATAGCTGCCATGTGATTGGCTGATTAGCAATTTGTGTTACCAAGCAATTGGACAGGTGTACCTAATAAAGTGACCAGTAAGTGTACAAGCTCAATATCGTTTTGGTAGGTAGGCAATCTAGGTCCCTGATGTTAGACAACAGTGCTAAACATTAAGCAATAATCACTTTTAAGTGTGATAATGCACGGGTTACAAACAAGCAAAAATGTTACAGAATAATAGTTACGTGATAGAAGAAAGTGGAAAATGTCCACACAATCTCTATTAATATTTCAGAGCTCAAATCAATGCTGCCAGGAACTAAACAGTTAATCAGATGCAGGAAAGTAAGAAAGCAAGTACTCTGGGTTAGAGTAAAATACCTGGGTTAGTCAGATTGAACGAAGATAAGTGATCCATTTCATCCATCATCACATTTGATGTGGATATGGAAATTCTCCCCACTGTCATTGTATTCTGACAGCAGAACTTCCCCGCTGTCAGAATACACTGATCAGTACTGCAGCTGATCGAATGGAAATTTTCCATCGGGCCTTCATGAACAGGAACAGCCTGCTGAACCAGGCCAGAATGTCAATCCATGTATAGCCAGCTTTACCTGTCTAAGCAACAATTAAGAATAACTGTAACTCTGGCTCCTTCAAGCTCCTTGGGCCATTTAAACAATGTAATCATTACAAAGAATAGAGATCAATAGAAAAAGTGTTATTCCTGGCTACAGGGGTTGGACAAAATTATGGTTATAAGTATTGTAAAAGAATGAAATCATTACTGATTATGATGTTGGAGCACCTTTGGCATTCAAGAAGGCCTGAATTCTCCTGGGAATCGACCAATATAAGTCTTGGATGGTGGATAATAGATTGTGATACCACTCTGCAAAATCTAGGTCACAAAAATGCGCAATGTTCTTTTGTCTCTTTCAGTCAGTTAACCATGTCGAATCGCACTTATACTTATCAGACAACGTTTTTCCGGAACCTGTATATGCCGTCATAACCTTTGATACTGTACCTGCAACCCCGCAAATAAGTTGACAACTTCAGTCACAGAGGCACCAGCTAAGCGGGCACCAACAATTTGCCCTATTTACAACTCAGTAAGCTCACAGTGACTGATGAAAGTGAGACTTCCCACCCGTTAGCTAGGTGTCTCATCACACTGCGGAAGCAAAAAAATTTACATCGCTTCCGCTTTCAAAGTGAAACATGTCACTTTCACGCCTGCTGCATCATGTAGTGTTTCCATATGTTTGGCCAACATCTGTATTTTTATTAAAGATTAGTCCGTATTCTATTGACAGTGTCAATATTACTTCATGTAGGTCCAGTTAACGCTCACACTTGTCCAGTGGAGAAATCAATTCCAAAAGGGAGCTTATGACTACTAACCTGAGCACACAACCTGGAAACAGAATCTCATACTCCATTTGCTGGCTGGATCCTCTATTGATTGTTGTATTATTCTCATAATTCTGCTGCACTTGGTCTCTCACACAGTAGGACTTAGGGACATCTCCTCCATAATTTATCTGTAAATCAACAGTCACAGTCAGTGTACATGGAAAACAGGTATATACAAAATTATGCAATTTATTTCTTTTGCAGTTCATATTCATTCAAACCTTACTTAATCCCATGCTTATGTTTGTCACTAAGAAGGCTTTAGCCCCATCTGCATTCATTTTCATCAGTTGAAACAGCAGATATGTTAATTCAACGAGAGATGTAATGGATGTCCTATTATTATTATTATTATAATACAGGATTTATATAGCGCCAACAGATTGTGCAGTGCTTTACAATATAAAGGGAGATAATACAGCAACAATACAATTCAACACAAGAGGGCCCGGCTCCTGCGAGCTTACGATCTAATGCCGCGTACACACGATCGGACTATCCGGCGGACAAACCGCCAGACTTTGAAGAGGAGGTCCGCCGGACTTTCCGAACAAGCAGACCTGCCCACACACAACCAGATTTTTCCGGCGGACTAGGTTCTGCGGACAAACTGCAGGACTATGGCAGAAGTTGCAATGAACGGACTTGCCCACACACGGAGGAAAGTCCATTCATTTTGAACGCGGCTCCAGGTACCCGGGGCTAGTGAAGGAGGTCAATGTCGCCGCTTCCATCGGCGAGATTGACACCTCTCTGGCCCCGTCACCTGGTATGGACTTAAAGGGGAAGCCCTACGCTGAAAAAACTTCCATATCAGAACCTTATCCGTGCACGCAGCCCAGCCAGTCAGGAAAGGGGGTGGGGATGAGCAAGCGCCCCCCCCCCTCCTGAGCTGTACCAGGCCACGTGCCCTCAACATGGGGGGTGGTTTGGGGAAGGGGGGCCCTGCGACCCCCCCACCCCAAAGCACCTTGTCCCCATGTTGATGAGGACAAGGGCCTCTTCCTGACAACCCTGGCCGTTGGGGTCTGCGGGCGGGGGCTTATCGGAATCCGGGAGCCCCCTTTAATAAGGCAGCCCCCCACTCTATGTGAATGAGTATTGGGGTACCATGTAGCCCTACCCATCCACCTGGTGAAAAAAAGTGTAAAGAAATAAACACAACACGTTTTTAAAATAATATATTGCACAGCTCCGGTGGTCTTCCGTCTTGGGGGGTCTTCACGCTGGACTCCTCCGCTATCTTCTGCTAGCTCTTTTACTAGAGGAGGAGCCCGGCTTTCTTCTTTGTCACTGCCGCCCGGGGGTCTTCTTCCGACTTCAGGGTCTTGTCCCCCTCTTCGGTTCTTCTTGCCGGGCCTCCGCTTTATTCTTCCAGCTCTTTTACTAGCGGTGGCCCGGTCTTCTGTCGCCGCCTTCTCTTCTTCTTCCTTGAGATGTTGACTTGACGCTCTCTCTGGCCGCAATGAAGGGGACGCATTGTGCAGCAACTTATATAGGGACAATGGGCGGGGTCACCGGGTGATGTCACATGGTGACCCTGCCCCCTTATGATGTCACAGTCCGGGACTGTGTTGTAACATTTTATTAGTTGGGCAATGGGAAGCCAGGGGAGGGATTGGAAGAGGGGAGGGGGGGGGCACTGAATGGTTGGTAAAGTGGATGAGTCTGGCAGCGGCATTCATGATAGATTGAAGAGGGGATAGCCTGTGAAGAGGTAGGCTAATGAGGTGGGAGTTACAATAGTCAAGCCAAGAGATGTTCTAGGAGCCAGGACATTTAGGGAAGCATTTTCTATTTCTCTGATTTACCCATGGTGTGGGTACATTGTACCACATTGTCAGTATTTGTTCTTCACAGCTGTTTATTTTTTATTTTTTTGTGTCTCCTTTGACATTTGTTAGGCTTGGGCTGGCTTTGCAGGAGACATTCAAAGTACTTCTACAGAAATCCTGGATCCACCATTAATTCAATTTCACAGTGCAGAGTGGAGGTAGCTCCTGCAGTTAAAGTAAACAAGAATACGACACCAATAGTCCAAAAGTATTTATTTTATAATAAATATCCAGGGTTACAATCCAATTTGTTTCAGTGATTGGAAAGTACCCTTACATCAAAATGTAGACAAAGATGAAAATGGCAGGCTAAAAAGATCTCAGGAATTAAATATATCACTAAATTAGATTGATATTAGTTTCACATTTCAGAAAACATTGTTGAACACAGTAAAAGGTGTTTAATTAAACAGGAATTCCAGTCTATATTTAACTAAGCCTAAACCATATCTTACCCCCCTTCTAACTGTATTCCGCCTACCCTGTAGAAGGAAGATGCTTATGCTTACTTATTCTCAGGGCACTCCGGTCCAGTCATGTGAATGACTTCCAGCGGCAGCTTTAGGGAAGTGGAGGGACAGCCAACAACAGATGTCCCATAGTAACCCTAGGGGTGACATAATCGTGCATGTCAGATGTTGTCAGCAATATCTCCTCTCCCCTAAAGCTGGCCACGGGGGAGATCATGTGACTGGACTGGAGCACTCTGACAATAGGTAAGTTTATGCAAACTGACTTTCCATATTTAGCTGCTGCTTGCTTAAAATGTTAATCTTTTCAGAGAAGTTAGAGTTTAAAGGATAGTTTCACCTTTTAGAGTATGTTATTAGGGGGTAACATGTAACAAGTTTCAGCACAGTAACTCTCTCACCCCCTGACCCCACTATGGGGGTTCCTCTCCCTGGCACATTTAAAATCAGCTTGGCTGTGTAGGAATCCGCCTGCACAGCTGCATCATTCATTCACAGAGATCTGTGAATAAATAAACTAAAAGTTCCATCTTCCTCTGCAGCAGATGGGCTTGTAGTTTGAATGGGCAGCTGGTACTGATCAGTTCGCTCGCAGACCATTCACACTTCCTACAGCTCTGAAATTGACAGCCCATACAGAGGTATGGACACAGAGCTGTAGAAGTGTCTGTAGGAGCCTGACATTGCACTTGTGAAAAAAATAAATGCATATTTTTCCTGCAAAAACATGTGCATTTATTTATTATAATACAAAAGGTGAACTTATCCTTTGATGCATACACAATTTGGATATTCAATTATACTTGTGAACTCTAAATTGAATCTAGTGTTGCATTATGAGAAGCTCAGACACCATTTTCCATGGTGTCTTGGTGTTTTGTATTACTTATGCCGCGTACACACGGGCGGACTGTATGGCCTACGTAGTCCGTCGAAACACATTTCAGCAGACAGTCCGCTCGTGTGTGGGCTTCAGCGGACTTTTTCAGCGTGCAGTCTGGCGTACTAAGTATTTCGGATTTTTCGAAATTCTGTCCGTCATACTTTGGTTTCAGCGGACAATCCGCTCGTCAGTAGGCTAGTTTGACGGACTAAGAATGGCCCATGCTCAGAAAGGATTTACACGGCGGAAGGGTGCATTGCTGTGTATTGGACTTCCTATTTCTAGTCCCGTCGTACGTGCTGTACACGTCATCGCGCAAGATTTCGACGGACTGTTTGTGCATCCGTGTGTGGTCAAGTCCGTTCATTCAAAAGTATGACGGACTGTCCGTCGGATTGTATGACGGACTAAGTAGGCCATACAGTCCGCCCGTGTGTACGCGGCTTTAGCGTTTTGTAGCACATAGGTTGGTCATTTTGCTGATGTTCCCCAAAACCGATGCAACATAAGCAAACATTACTAGCCCTCATGCACACTTGAGCTCAAAAACACTGCTTTTACAGGCATTTGAGCTATTTTTTGAGCCTCTAAATGCCCCTCCATGTTAGCCATACTGCATTCATCTTGCCATCAATTTTGACCAAATTTCCTGTGCCTTTGTAGCTCACACATCCCCAAAACATCAGCGATCCACCTCCATGATTCACAGTAGGAAAAGTGCACCTTTCATCATCGGTCGTGTTAACTCCTCTCCAAATGTAGCGTTTATGGTTGTGACCAAAAAGCTCAATTTTGGTCTCATCACTCCAAATGACTTTGTGCCAAAAGTTTTGAGGCTTGTCTCTGTGCTGTTTGGCATATTGTAAGCGGGATACTTTGTGGCATTTGTGTAGTAATGGCTTTCCTCTGGCAACTCAACCATGTAGCCCATCTTTCTTTAAGTGCCTCCTTATTGTACATCTTGAAAGAGCCACACCACATGTTTTCAGAGAGTCCTGTATTTCACCTGAAGTTATTTGTGGGTTTTCTTCTGCATCCAAAACAATATTCCTGGCAGTTGTGGCTGAAATTTTAGTTGGTCTACCTGACCGTGGTTTGGTTTCAACAGAACCCCTCATTTTCCACTTCCTGATTAGTTTGAACACCTTGAATAATTGGCATTCTCAATTACTTGGATATCTTTTATATCCCTTTCCTGTTTTATACAGTTTAACAACCTTTTACCGCAAAACCTTTGACAATTCTTTTTCTTTCCCTATGACTTATGCCCCATACACACCATCAGATTTTCTACTGATTTTTTCCTTCAGCTTTACCAAAACCATGTAGTGCAAGGGCCTGCCTGATTGCATACAAATTGAAACCCCTAAGGCTTGACCTCATATTATGTTTTTGGTAAATTTGAAGGAAAAACTCAGCAGAAAAACTGATAATGTGTATGGGGCTTAAGAATCCAGAAACATCAGTGCAGCACTGAATGAAAGATGCAAGGGTCTGTCAGGAGTCCATAAACTCATTGACCTTTTATACACACACACACACACTAATTACAAGCAAACATATCACAGGTGAGGATGGTTACCTTAAATAGCTATTCAGACCCCTTTGTATTAGCTTGTGTGCATGTTATCAAGCCAAAATCACCAGGGTATGTAAACTTTTGATCAGGGTCATATGGGTAGTTTCTGTTGTGATTATGATTTAAAAAGAGTAAACACAGTTGCTTGAAAATAAATGGTTTCAGCCAAACGCTATGATTGAAAGAAATGTTTGTGTTATCATTCATATTCTCTGAAAAATGGCCAATAATCATAAATGCTGCCAGGATATGTAAACTTATGAGCACAACTGTATATTGTAGGTCTGTAATTCTTAGGAATAGCTTACTTAAAGTGGAGTTCCACCCTAAAATGGAACTTCCATTCATCGGAAACCCTCCCCCCCTCTGGTGCCACAGTTGGCACCTTTCAGGGGGGAGGGGGGTGCAGATACCTGTCTAAGACAGGCATTTGCACCCATTTCCAGTCATGGACTCCCACGGGAGTCTATGCCTCTTCCTGTCCTGCCGCGCTCTCTGCTGGGACACACACGGGTCCCAGAGACAGCGCGGACCAGTCTCATTGAGCTGCACAACTCACGCACGCACAGTAGGGAACCGAGAAGTGAAGCCGCAACGCTTCACTTCCTGATTCCCTCACCGAGAATGGCGGAGGCAGCAGCCGAGAGCCGAACAATTGATGGGCCTCGGCTGCCAACATCGTTGGACTCCAGGAAAGCTAAGTGTCCATTTATTAAAAGTCAGCAGCTACAAATACTGTGTAGTATTTGTAGCTACTGGCTTTTAACCACTTCCCGACCGGCGCACGCCGATGTACGTCGGCAGATGGCACGGGCAGGCATATTGGCGCACAGGTATGTCCATTTCTATATGCCGCCCTGCCATCGCGTGCGCACCGCCGGCGGCGCACTTGTGTGCCGGTCGGGACCCCCGTGAGTCCGGTCATGGGTCCCGCGGACTTGATCGCCGCGGGGATACCCGCGATCATCTCACGGGGGGGCTGAACGGGGAGATGCCATTGTAAACAGCATCTCCCCGTTCTGCCTAGCAACAAGTGACACTGATCTCTGCTCCATGTGATTGGAGCAGAGATCAGTGTTCACTAACACAAAGCCCAGCCCCCTACAGTTAGTGACACGCCCCTAGGAACACTTAACCCTTACACTGCCACCCCCTGGTTAACCCCTTCACTGCCAGTGTCATTTACACAGGGATCAGTGCATTTGTATAGCACTGATTGCTGTATAAATGACAATGGTCCCAAAAATGTGTCAAAAATGTCCGATGTGTCCGCCATAATGTCGCAGTCACATAAAAAACGCTGATCGCCGCCATTACTAGTAAAAAAAAAAATATTATTAATAAAAATGCCATAAAACTATCCCCTATTTTTTAAACGCTATAACTTTTGCGCAAACCAATCAATAATCGCTTATTGCGATTTTTTTTTTTACCAAAAATATGTAGAAGAATACGTATCGGCCTAAACTGAGGGAAAAAAATGTTTTTTTATATATTTTTGGGGGATATTTATTATAACAAAAAATAAAAAATAATATTTTTTTTTCAAAATTGTTGCTCTATTTTTGTTTATAGCGCAAAAAATAAAAACCGCAGGGGTGATCAAATACCACCAAAAGAAAGCTCTATTTGTGGGGAAAAGGACGTCAATTTTGTTTGGGAGCCACGTTGCACGACCGCGCAATTGTCAGTTAAAGCGGCGCAGTGCCAAATCGCAAACGTGGTCTGGTCTTAAGCCAGCAAAATGGTCCGGTCTGAAAGTGGTTAATAATTTTTTTTCGGGTGGACGCCCTCTTTAAATCTGTCCAAACAAGAGTCTAATAGACATTCTAGGTGTGATAAAATTTGAAACACTAAATCATAAATTATAATATAATAAATAACTATAAATTATAACAAATACTATTATAATAATAACAACATTTTATTCAATAATGTAATCAAGTCAAAAACACTAAAATTTGTCCAAACAAGCGTGCAATATTACTAGTGACTGTAATACTAGACACTGCATATTGGTTTAGTAAACATCCCGGATATGAAAAATTTTGAAACATTGGACTGCACAAAGTACAACGTCACAATCCGGGCAAAGGAACCTGGTTTCCTTTCGGATTTTCTTTCCACTCTCATCTTGCTCCAAGCAACAAACCACACACATCTTTGTAGGTGCTGACTTTTTCTCGGTTGGTGGGATGTAGTCCATGAAGTGACGACCAGTCAGGAGTTCCGGGTTGACAACGCCAACAGTACTAGATTTGGCTCTATTCACAGCCATTGATGGTGTTTTGATGGTTCACAAAGATCTGTTCGGAAACTTTCCAAATTAAGTCAGAAAGAATCACAGGCTTATCACTTTTTTAGCAGAATGTAGGCATTCCATGAGCATTGCTCAAGAAGATGGCTGAAGATCTTCTTGTAGTACTTCTTTTAAAGTTTCCTCATTGCTGGGTAGAATATCATTGCTTGGTCGGCTCTGTCAACACCTCCCATGGCGTTACTGTAGTCTATCACTACTTGTGGCTTCATAATTTGTTTCCCGTCTTTTGTGCGTACCATTACAGTGGTGGTATTATGGACTGTACTCATTAGGCACACATCTTTCTTGTCACACCATCGCAGTGACATCATTTTGCCTTTCTGCCAGGCAACCATTTCTCTAATCTTCAGCTTCTTATTGCCAAACATTAGCGGCATGTCATGCTGGTTAGCCCTAACTGTTCCATAGGCATCTGTTTTGTTCTGCAGAAGAAACTCATAAAGTTCAGGAGACGTGTAAAAGTTATCAGTTGGTACACAATAGCCCTGATTTACCAATGGCTTAATCAGTGAAAGAACAGAAGATGTTGGCATTCCATAGTCACTGTATTTGGGATTGAATTTTGTTCCTTTCACAGTGTATAGGACTGAATGCCAAATGTAGCCAGGTGACGATTCGCATAGCATGAAGGATTGTATGCCAAATCGTGCTCTCTTTAAAGCAATGTATTCAGCTGAGCCTTCTCTTGTAGGCCATTAGACTTTCATCTATGCCGGTATCTCTTTCTGGCACATAGCTCCACTGAAAACTCTTTAGAACAAATGTTCTTGAGTTTTGGTGCAGGATGAGTAGTTTCAAATTCTTCATTGTTTTCAGTGGAAATATTTTGTTATCAGGAAAAATCTGTACTCTGACATGACCATGCCAAAGAATGGAGTGGTAAGTAATTTATTAGTTCTGCAGGGGTTTCCCCACCACTCCCTGAAGTATTATTAGGCCCAGAAATTTGCAAATGTCATGTTTGGTCACTGGTTCCCATTTTCCTACTTCCGAGGTGTAGTAGCTTGTTGCTCTTGGTAACGGTTTGTCTTCGTAACTATTTTTTCAATAACATCGGTCAGAAATAGTTGTAAAGGCCCATACACACGATCAGACTTTTTGACAACAAACATGCAAATTAGCTGGTTTGGAGCAACATCCGACCGTGTGTATGCTCCATCGGACAAACTTTTTTGGTTTTCATCAGACTTTTGTTGGCTGTGCGAACGGACAAACTTTCTGGCAACAAAAGTCTGATGGAGCAAAGTCTGATCGTGTGTACAGAAAACCATAGGACTTTTGTACAAAGTACAAACAGGCATGCTCAGAACCAATGCAAAAGATCAGACAACAATACAGAAGTTGATCAAAGGTGGCGGTAAAGAGCAGAAAAACCACGTGATTTGGTGAAAGTTGGCTGAAAAAGTCCTGCTGTGTGTATGCAATACAAGTTCAGGGCCGACGCCCTTTGTACAAAAATCCAAGGGAAAGTTTGTACAAAGTCCTATCGTGTGTATGAGGTTTAAGTATGCCGAGGGGTTGTCATCTTCAACATCTACATTCATACCAGGTGCTCCAGTAAATGGGAATCTTGGGGGCGCTGCGTGGTCCGTACCGCAGGCTTTACAGTAGCAAGTTCGCACATCACTGAGCTCAGTTGCAGAATTATCTCTGTGGTCACTTTCATTGTCTGATGACAAATTTCCCCACGAATCACTATTGCTCAATTCTGCAAGTGATTCTAATTTACTATTGCTGTTTTCAAGCAGGTCATAAACCGCTTTTGACATAGTCACGCTTTTGGATGCCATGGATGTTCTCCAGTTTCCAGGCAGAAAGAATGGTAAAATGCAGAGCACTGGACAAAGCACTGGGGATGAACCGAGGTCAAATGATTTGATACAGTAATGTAATCCTATAAGATTACAATGTATTGTGTGTGTCTTGTGATTTGTACTTTTTTAAAGGGAACGGAACCCGGAAAAAAACAGAGCATCGAGCAGAGGATCCAGCCAGGGGACACAGCGTGAGTACATCACAGGATCCTAGGGACAAGGCAATTTCATGTTCCTCAATGCTGTGATGCAATTCCGAGCGTGGTTAACATTCTGGCAAAACATGTATGCAAAAAAAACACAGCTTTTTACCACATCTTTCTTCTGCTAAAATCTCGTAGGAGAAAAGGCGTCATAAAGATTAAACTGTGAATGTGGCCTTAAAGGGTTTGTTTTTCCCATGAATGCATCATTGTGCTGGAGCTCTGGGCATGAGCCCATCAGCTCCAGCCACTGTCTCAGATTCTCATTGGATAGATTTATATTAGCGGGAGTCATTGGCTCCCGCTGCTGTCAATCAAACCCAGTGACACGCGAGCTGGGGGGCGGGGCCAAGTCCTGCTGTCCGAGTCAATAGACCCAGCAGCAGGACTCGGGAGCGCAACTGCAGGAGTGGTGGCACTCGAGAAAAGGAGGAGCCAGGAGTGCAGCGGGGGACCCCAGAAGAGGAGGATCAGGGCCGCTTAGTGCAAAACTCATGCACAGTGGAGGTAAGTATAACATGCTTGTTATAAAAAAAAAACAAGCTTTACAATCTCTTTAAATGCTTATGAAAGCATTCAACATTCACACTTCATGGCCTATGAATAAATTATAATAATACTTTTCATTATACCTTGGATTTACATTTTGGATCACCATCAGGGTCTGTTAGAGTTCCTCCATAGTACTTGGGGATCTGGTCTGCATCTATATATTTCTGAAGTACTTCTTTCCAGTTTTCTAGAGAATACAAACATAGTCGGTCCATTACACAAATCGTTTTTATAGACAGTCATAACAGAATCCCACACATGGAAACCCAACAGGCAATGATTATTTTGCTGCAATGGAAGACAATTAACTATCTCACTCTGCACAGAGCCATTTAGCTTAAAGTACAGCCTTTGAGAAAAAAACTATGTAGGTTGCCCTTACTAAAACTATGTAGGTTGCCCTTACTAACCCTAACCTTTTTAAAAAGCTAGTTACCTAGCTTTCATGCCAATGCTAATGGCTCAATTCTTTCTGAGTCACTGTCCTGGAACAAGTATATAAATAAGTAATATGGAACATGTCTAAGGCCCCTTTCACACCAGCAGACCAATCGGGTCCCTCTGTCCATTTTTCAGGTGAACCCGACTGGACCCTCATTAATCTCTATGTGGCGGTGGATGTCAGGAGACGTGTCCACTGACACCCGCCGCCATCTGATATAAAAAACAGACAGATGACGCTAACCTTGCCATCCGTTCGGCGCATCGGATCAGATGACAATAGGATGGAAATGGACACACAGTCCATTTCCATCCGACTGTCCCATAAAAGAGAGTGGACACGGACCTGTCATCCACCTGCTCAGCGGGGATCAGTGGACAGATCCCCACTGAGCAGGCGGATCAGCTTGGACAGATCCGCTCTGTTTGAAAGGGGCCTAAGGGCCCTTTCACACAGACGTGTCCGTCTACAGGCTCAGCTTTGCTCAGTGGGGGTTCACTCCATCGATCCCCACTGAGCAGGTAGATGACAGGTCTGTCTCTGCACACTGTGCACGGACAGACCTGTTACAGCGCCGCTCTCCCCTATGGGGGATCGGATGAAGACGGCCCATAGAGTCTGTTTTCATCCAATCCGCAGACGGATGGAAAAGTATGGTCGTCAATAGAAATGGAACATAGCAGAGTCTGGTGTCAGCGGATGTTCATTCACTGACATCTGCTATCCCATAGGGATACATGTATTCATTCATCCGAAAACGGATCAATGAAAAACGGACACATGGTCCGTTTGTGTGAAAGGGGCCTAACACTCATTAAAACCATGCTTGTTAAGGATCTGTGGCCTAAAAGTATTAGAGCCAGACACAGCCAGGCAACTAGCATTCCCAGACAGAAGGAATTCAGCAATGTCAATTCAATACCTTTCTTTTCAACAGGTGTATTTAAATGCATTCTTTTGGTCCTAGAGTTAGGAATGCAATTTCAGTTGATGTGACTAGGTGGCCCACCGAAGACATGGGGAAAATATAAATATAAAGTAGTAGGTCCCCTAGCAAAATCCTTATTGGTACCATCCAGAAAGATATTAGAAAACGTTCCTATTGTAACCCTATGAGTTAAGTGGCGCTGGCATTATCTACCAACACTGCTCACTAACAAACCAATTCTTCACACAGCTCTTCTGAGTCAAACATTACTGTTTAATGAGAAACGGATTCTTGTGCCTGTGGGTGGTCAGATTGTACAGAAACATCTGGCTGCCCATTTGAGACTATAGGTGGCTTACTTGGCAAACATTGGTCATGCAAAGCCAGCTTATTACTTTTGGTAGTATGGCTGGAAGGTCTTTTTAATGTATAGCAAGTCCTGCTACCTAATGTATACCTGTATGCAAGCCCTCCAAAGACAACATTCTCACTTTCTGAATTACTATTGGATTGTTTATTAAAATAAAAAGAAAAACATAATTAAAAGCTGTTTGCATTTATAGTTCATCAATTTCTTCATCAAATGTTATTTTTGCCAACATAGCATAGTACAACTGGATCTCAAAGTGGCCGCATGGGTCACTAAAGCTAGTGGTTACCTTTTCCAAAAAAAAAAAAAAAAAAAAAAAAAAGATCCATACCTCCTACCACAATGATCTTTCTTCTTGTATCCTCACTCAGGAAATGTTTAACAAGATTATATGCCACTGGGAAGAGTTTAGGAGCTGCACCACAAAAAAAAAAAAAAATAGCTAAAATGATCAGTCTTACTGAACAGGAAATCAAAATACATTTTTAAAACATGCACAAGCTAGAAAATGTTTGGAAACTGAATTTTTCTTACTGAAGTACAGTATTTTTCTGAGGTACCTAATATTTTTAAAGCCTATTGCCAGCATTTTGTTTTGTTTAAAGTGGAGAAGAGTTGTAATTTCTTTCAGGTTTCTACTTCTGCGACACTACTGAGGAGACAAGTAAACCTTCTAACAAGACATTTCCTCATTCCCAGTTAGACTACGTTCACACCTATGCGTTTTTTGGGCATTTTCTGTTTCGCAGAATTGCACTACAGTTCATTTAACATGGTTTCCGACGGATACACGTTCATATCTATGCCCTTTTGGAAAGGGTCGTGGACTTTTTCCCGCATCAGATTGTGTTTTGCCTGTAATACAGTGGCGTAGCGTGGTTTGTCAGCACCCGGGGCAAGGCAAGTAATTTGCGCCCCCTAACCTGCGGACTTTTAGCACTCCCCGAGTTCCTTCAAATACAATAGTACTGACCTACCTGATTCCTATACTGACCACTACACTAATCTACTATACTATACTATACTGTCCACTACACTGACCACTATATTATAGTGTCCACTACACTGACCACTACACTAACCACTATACTATGCTGACCACTATACTACACACTACACTGACCACTGTACACTATACTGTCCACTACACTACGCTACGCTGACCACTATACTATACTGTCCCCTACACTACACTAAACTGACCACTATACTATCCACTACGCTGACCACTATACTGTCCTGCCTACAGTAACTGTCTCTCTCTGCCTCAGTCTCTCTGTCCCCCTCTCTCTCTGCCTCAGTCTCTCTGTCCCCCTCTCTCTCTCTCTGACTCTCTCTTCCCCTCTCTCTCTCCCCCTCCTCTCTCTCTCTCTGCCCCCCTCTCTCTCTCTCTGCCCCCCTCTCTCTCTCACTGCCCCCCTCTCTCTCTCTGTCTCTCTGCCTTTGCCTCTCTCTCTGCCTCTGTCTCTCTCTCTCTCTGCCTCTGTCTCTCTGTCCCTCTCTCTTTCTCTCTGCCTCTCTCTCTCTGCCTCTGTCTTTCTCTCTCTCTGACTCTCTCTCCCCCCTCTCTCTCCCCCCTCTCTCTCTCTGCCCCCCTCTCTCTCTCTCTCTCTCTCTGCCCCCCTCTCTCTCTCTGTCTCTCTGCCTTTGCCTCTCTCTCTCTCTCTGCCTTTGCCTCTCTCTCTCTCTCTGCCTTTGCCTCTCTCTCTCTCTGCCTTTGACTCTCTCTCTCTGCCTCTGTCTCTCTGCCTCTGTCTCTCTGCCTCTGTCTCTTTCTCTCTGCCTCTCTCTCTGCCTCTGTCTTTCTCTCTCTCTGACTCTCCTTCCCCCCCTCTCTCTCTGCCCCCCTCTCTCTCTCTCTCTGCCCCCCTCTCTCTCTCTCTCTGCCCCCCTCTCTCTCTCTCTCTCTCTGCCTTTGACTCTCTCTCTCTCTCTGCCTCTGTCTCTCTTGCTCTGCCTCTCCCCAGTCCATGTTCATGTTCCTCCTCACCGGCTTGTCCTGCATGAGTCTGGAAGAGGGGGAGGAGAAGGAGGAGGAGGTGGTGAAGACACCGGCAGCTTGTGATTACTGTTCTGGCTGGTGGCTGGAGAGCCGGGGACACAGGAAATGAAATTTAGGAGGAGGCAGCCAGTAGTGACACTACTGGCAGGAAATTGCGCCCCCCTAAATGTTGCGCCCGGGGCCACGGCACCCCCCATGCTACGTCACTGGTATAATAGACTTCAATAGAGTCCCGCAAGAAATGCAAGTGTTGTGTTTTGATGCGTTTTGTGTTTTTTGTTTTCATGCTGGGTCTGTGACATCAAAAGAGGCAGGATCATCAGGTCACAGGCTAGCCCCCTACCTATTTAGGAACTGTTAGACAGAGGAGCGGGCAGACAGCGGTTAGCCATTAATGAAAACAGAGCTTTTTTTTCCAGGTCCAGTAGTGCATCATGATTGACAATGGAACTACAGTGCCTTGAAAAATATTTATACCCCTTGAAATTTTCCACATTTTGTCATGTTATAACCAAAACTTAATTGTATTTTATTGGGATTTTATGTGATAAACCAACACAAAGTGGCACGAGACCCCTTTCACACCAGGGCGTTTTGCAGACGCTATAGCATTAGAAATAGCGCCTGCAATCCACCCTAAAGAAGCTGCACCATTGTGTGTAGTGTGAAAGCCCGAGGGCTTTCATACTACAGCGGTGCGCTGGCAGGACGTCAGAAAAAAGTCCTGCCAGCAGCTTCTTTGGAGCGGTGAAGGAGCGGTGTGTTTACCGCTCCTCCACATTGAAATCAATGGGGCAGCGCTGTAATACCGCCGGCAAAACGCTGCTATTGCGGCGTATTGCCGGCGGTTTGAACCCTTTCACGGCCGCTAGCGGGGGGTAAAAGCGCCCTACTAGCGGCCGAAATGCTCCGCGTTTTACCGCCAATGCAATGGGCGGTGTGGTGTGAAAGTGGAGGGAAAATGATTATCCTGCTGGAAGGTGAACCTCCATCACAGTCTCAAGTCTTTTGCAAACTCTAATAGGTTTTCTTCTAAGATTGCCCTTCATCTGGCTCCATCCATCTTCCCATCAACGCTGACCAGCTTCCCTGTCCCAGCTGAAGAAAAGCATCCCCACAACATAATGCTGTCACCACCATGTTTCACGATGGGGATGGTGTGTTCAGGGTGATGTGCAGTGTTTTCCACCACACATAGCGTTTTGCTTTTAAGCCAAAAAGTTAAATTTTGGTCTCATCTGACCAGAGCACCTTCTTCCACATGTTTGCTGTGTGCCCTACATGGCTTCTCGCAAACGGGACTTCTTATGGCTTTCATTCAACGTTGGTTTTCTTCTTGTCACTCTTCTATAAAGGCCAGATTTGTGGAGTGCATGTCTAATAGTTGTCCTGAGGAAAGATTCTCCCACCTGAGCTGTGGATCTCTGCCGCTCCTCCACAGTTACCATGGACCTCTTGGCTGCTTCTCTGATTAATGCCGTCTTCTCCTGGCCTGCCAGTGCAGGTGGACAGCCATGTCTTGGCAGGTTTGCAGTTGTGCCATACTCTTTCCATTTTCAGGTGATGGATTGAACAGTGCTCCGTGATATGTTCAAAGCTTGGGATATTTTTTTATAACCTAATCCTGCTTTAAACGCTCCACAACCTGACCTGTCTGGTATGTTCCTTGGCTTTCATGATGCTGTTTGTTCACTAAGGTTCTCTAATAAACCCCAGAGGGCTTCACAGTACAGCTGTATTTATACTGAGATTAAATTACACACAGGCGGACTCTATTTACTATTTAGGTGACTTCTGAAGGCAATTGGTTCCGCTAGATTTAAGTTAGGGGTATCAGAGTAAAGAGGGCAGAATACAAATGCACATCACACTTTTCAGATATTTATTTGTTAAACATTTTGAAAACCATTTATAATTTTCCTTCCACTTCACAATTATTTGCCACTTTGTGGTGGTCTATCGCATAAAATCCCAATAAAATACATTTACGTTTTTGGATGTAACATGACAAAATGTGGAACATTTCAAGGGGTATGAATACTCTTTGAAGGCACTGTACATTATTTTTTGATTTTTAATTGTCTGTGTTTTGTTTCACATGTGACACTTTTTTGGAGAATGAGTAGTGGTACTCATTCACATGGGGGGGGGGGGGGGGATCTGGGGATCCTTTTGTTAAAGAGGGCTTCCAGATTCTGATAAGCCCCCCACACACATATCCCCACAACCACAGCCCAAGGTTGTGGGGAAGAGGCCCTTGTCCCCATTTACATGGGGACAGGGTGCTTTGGTGAAAGGTGCAGCTGGTGTCACCAGCTGTCAGAATACCCAAACAGTGTCTGCATCTAAATGGATGCGATCGCTGTTCACCCGACAATTTTTTCAGCACACTCTGTCAACAAAAGTCAACTGAGCAATTGACTTTTATTGAACACAGTGGTGCTGGCAGGGCCATGCACTGCTTAAGGTTTGTCTAAGCCAGCAGTAGTTGGCTGAATGTTAATCAATGTATGGCCAAATAAATTCTGAAATCTTAAATCTCAATTTATAGAAAAAGGACAAGAAGATCTCCCATTAAAACAGATAACAGACCTGCCATTTAAAGAGAAGTGTAAGCTCTTACTCCTCAGGAGAGTTTGGCACCCAGGGCCCATTTACATTTTTTTGCTAGGCATTAATGTGTGGTGCAATAATGTGCGGTGCAGTAAGGCAGCCCATTGAATTGAATACATACACCACAGCATCCTGAAAATTATTAGTGTCCCAAATTCTGTAACAGACTACAACAAAGTATCATGTGTTGTGGAGTGGTGCAAAGCAGGTGCATTGCACCCTAGTGTGTTGTGCTGCCATTTAAAAGGAATGGCACCACAAAACCATGCATGTTGCTCTTTACATTACCACAACACAATTGTGTAAGTGGACCCTAATACTCTGAAAAAGTACCCAAACACTACTGGAACTCACTAAAGATTCCATTTTCCTACAGTCAAGCAATCTGTGGGTGTTAAGCAACTGCTACTGACAATTTCTGAATAGCACAGATCTCTGGCGTTACTCTGATGATATGTTGAAAGTATAACTGAAGGGAACACTTTTTAAAATTTTTGGATGGAGTGGAGAAGGATTAAAGAAAAAACTAATTTTTTTATTCCTATATTGTGGGTGGTCTCCAGAACACTAATAGAGGGGAAACCTTCCAATGGGGACACTGATTGTGGCCTGACCCTGGTGACAACCAGGGATTCCCTCACTTTGGAGGGATTTCATCTCACTTCTTGTTTTGACTATGGGGCATGAAGTGAAGAGAAATTTCCCCAATGGGACAGATGGCAAAAAAATAAAACTTGACAGGGGTTATAATCCTCCCTTACTCTATCCAAAATGAAAAAAAAAAGTTTTGTCTGTAGATCTACTTTACGTATGCTGGTAAATGTCTGTTTACACATACAATTGTTTGTAAAAGTTATGAACTCTCAACCAGTAGAAACCACAATTACTTTTCTACAATGAGGCTGGGTTCCCACTTCTGCAATTACAGACATTGCATGAGATTTGCACCACAATCCTGTGCCCCTCACATATGATGTCTGTGCGATGCAAATTCAGCTATGCAGTTTGTATGGCTGATATCACATTCGCACCAAAATTGTGCAGGACCCTTTTTTTGGTCCACACTGGAATTGGATCGAATGGGTGTTCAGACCCATGCAATCCGATTCCACAGTTAGCACTGCGTTCTGCAAACCGATTTGGGGGTGTCATGAACTTTCTATTGACACCTGCAGCGGTTCGCAGAGTGCAGTGTGAACGCCTGCGATTCAGATTCGATGTGAGAACCTGCACAGGAATCTTTCCCTCTTTCTGCCTGAGAAACCATGACTGAGGGAGAAGCATTTAATCTGAGAAGCTTTGGGCTTGCATGGATTATATATATATATAAAACAAGCAGATAATTGATTTTTGAAGGATCTTCCATGTACTGCCACCATAAAGCATATTATTCTCATACTTGTATTATAATAGTTATGTATAGCCTACCTTTAACTACAAAAAGTCTCTTCAGTGCCTCTGGGTAATTATCTTCAAACATTTTCAAGACCTGGAGAACATAGAATTGCAATAACTGTTCTTGCTATTTGCATAAAGAGTTTTTTTACAAGGAAGCCCTTAGGAAGATACCTTGCTGTAAAAATTCACTTTCAGAGCTCATGCACACAGGCATACAGTTTTTAATGCAGAATCTTGACGAAAGCAGAAAAAGGTTGTTTGTAGTTTATACACTGTACACGTGTAACATTTGTGCTAACATTTACATACATACAATATACTTGGACTCTATTGGCAACCACTGCTGCTCAAAGCCAGCATATGAATATCCACAATGCGTAGCCAGAGGCCCCACCGCCGCTGCTCACACACTACTAATGTTTGCATTTCCCTTAGACAGCTGGCAGGCTCGGAATGACTGAAGGCGCTGCCATTGCATATGACTGATCCAACTAAAAATATAAATATCAATAATGTGTAATCAGTGACAGCAGCACTGGTGGTTACACATTGTTAAAATTTTATTTACATGTTACAAGGAAGAAAAATCTTTGGACTGGGATTTGGATGACCCACATTTATAAATGCACGTCAAATGCAGGAAAACACCCATCCACATGACCCACCACAATCTCTAAATATTGTGTGTGACGCTTGTGGTGTCAGAAGGTACACTTGATCACTGCTATTTTGTTTATTCGATTTTTACATATACATATACAGTAGATGTAACCAATGAATAGCCTTCTATTATGATCACTTGCTCAACACAAAAGATTTTTAATCTTTAAGTGCCCATACATGAAAGTGTTGTCATGCCTATAGTGTCACATGTATGTAAAACAAAATCTGTACGTGTGCAAAAATATTAAAATATGATGATTTATAAATTCAAGCGTGCCAAGACTCATTATAAGCACTTCTCATAGTGCCATAACAGTTAAATAGCAAAAAAGAGCAATAAAAACCTTGTCAGTTAATTTGCAGAAAACATTCCAGTATCACTTGTGTATGCCATGGATTTTTTTTTTATATACCAATTTTATAGTTAGTCGTTTAATCAAAAAAGTTCCAAAAAAATGACAAATTGACCATAAACATGTGCACACAGGTGTATATATATTGTGACAGAGCGAGGCTCTGTCCCTATGAAATTAGAGGTAAAGGAGACACAGAGTTTGCATATCTGCGGACTGCAGGACTACAGAGTGTAGAGTTTAAATGGAGACAACTGCTCTGTCAGTTTTCTCCAGGTTTTGCTAGCTCCAGATGGGATTCTGTAGTTTGGAGATCCCTGAGAGTTATGGGTGGGACGGGATCTCCAACCCTGTGTCCGGGTCTTGAGGCTAGCGAGCAGGGTGTGTGCCCAGCTGCACACAGCCCATATAACGAGGGGATTTGTGTAGGATGGTGGTGTGTGAGCAGCTTGCTGCTTGAAGCTGTGCATGTCCAAAGCTGTGTGAAGGACTTGAAGCTGTGTGCGTCCAAGGAGCCGTGTGCTGTGTGTCGAAGGGTTGGAAGCTGTGTGCGTCCAAGCAGTTTGTTGGACGGGGCAAGTACCTATAGCAGCAGTACTGCTGAAGAGTAGCCAGGTGGGCTAGCATTTTCGTTCTGATTTTGCTGTATTTAATTTAAGCTTGGACCCCTGCGTGGGATTACTGGATGGACTAATATTTTGTTTTCTTCTAATAAACGTGGGCTACCAGGCCCTTAACCATACACGCCTGACTGATGTGGACTAAAAAATGCATCTTCCAATTGAGCTAATCACCCCAATGTCACAATATATATATATATATATATATATATATATATGGTACAGGCTGAATGTTAGCTTCACATCAGGTATAGTAGTGCCTTCTCAAAAATATATTGCAAACCAAATATCTGTATATGCTATGCTTACCTCCCCATACAAATCCACCCCTGGTTTCCATAGATGCTTAAGTCCCAAACCTTCCACATCATAGATCATCACAACTTCTTCAACTCTTTTCCCCAGCTACAAAGACAAAAAAAGAGACAATTTTTGCCTGGGCGTTGTGCTATTTGAGATACTGTGCTGATAAATCAATATGTCATTTATAAAGATAGTAATGATTTTGGGTGAAGTATATTAACAGGTCTTTTCATTTGAATATAAAATCTAAAGTAATTGCACATACACACTAACTTTACTCTTTTTCTTCTTCAGATTTACCAACAACTACATAAAGCAGGGGTCTACCCTCAGCATCTGGCACATTTTTTGGGAATGCCGGATGCCTGGTCCATGCTACACTATGTGGCTCCTTCCATCAGCCCCGTGTCCAGCAGTAACATACAGATCAGTGGATAGAACCAGAGAGTAGATGGTGGCATGGGCAGCACGATAGGCAAGTATTTTGTGCTTGCTTTGGGGGGAAAGACACTATACAACTTTGTTAAAAGTGGTTGTTAAGCCACAGTGACATCTTTATATAATCATGTGTGTTTTGTTATGCTATGTGCACCAGTCTCTGTTTTATAAAAAAAAAAAAATGTCATCTATACCTGCATTCAGAGCGCCGATTGGCACTTACGTGACCGGCTGCCTCTCTCCTCTCTCGAACTGACAGCTAGAGCAGGAAGGGCCGAGATTTTCCCGCTGACGTCAGTCAAGATGAGAGGAGGAGAGAGGCAGCCGTTCATGTGAGCGCCAAGCGGCACTCTGAAATTGGGTATAGCATTTTTGGGGCACATAGCGTAACGAAACACACAGGATTATATGAAACATTACGTTATTTCAGCAGCAGGAGAAGAGGGGGCAGGCACTGTCACAAGCTGACAGGCAGGGAGGGAGGGGGAAGAGGAGTACAGGAGAGCTGCAGATGATGGAGGCATGTAAACTGACCACGGTGTCAGGGCTCATCAGCCATAATAAACTGTGGTCAGTTTACAGGGGGGAGAGCAGAATCGGGCAGGATCCGCCAATGATTTCAGGTGATACAAGGGGCCAAATTACACAGCACAAGCACTGTGCTGTATAACATGCTTTAAAGGAACAGGAACCATTTTTTTTTTGGGTAACACTTTAAATCTGTGTAACTTTTTGTTTGAAATTTTCTGTAACATCAGCCTATATTGAGTCCTCAGCTTTATTTAGGTAGATAAATGGGTGAAAAACATTTGCTATGCCATGTTCTAGTGGAAAATGCCTGGACTTATTTATTCCATGTTGGTGATTGCAATGAAGCATTAGGGCAACTCCAAAGCAATAAGACAGCCCAGACTTTTTGTTCACAGGTCATTTCATGGGTAATGTCAGGACTCTTTCTTCCTAAACCTACTATAACAGATCTCTGCATCTGGATGCTTTCATAGCCATAGTAGCACAAAGGGGTCATTCTGTTTTTTGTGGATTTTACAGACCAGGTGCAGCAACCTTCGATGACTAGTTTCATACGGAATGTGACTACTGAGAAAAGATTTGTGTGAAGTATAAAATTAGGAACAATTTTTAAACTTAAGCTTGTCATGCTCTAGGATCTCTCACCTTCTCACTCTGACGACGGCATTCCAGATTCATACGTTCACAATCTCTCATTTTTGTCTTAATCAGGTCCTGTTTGGAAGCAGAAAACAGCAGCCCTTTTGGATCCAGAGGCCCAATGACATCATACCAAATAGGACAGCCTTCCCGATCGTAACCACACAATCCTCCCGATAAATACTTCTGGACTACCTAGAGAAATTATAGTTCATAAAAGTAAATAAAATGATTCATAAAACAATTTCAACATTTACAAGAGATGAACAGTATTTTAAAACCACTTTAGTCATATTTTGCATGACTAAACAAATGTTAAAAGCGGCATTGTTGCTAGAAAATAACTTTAAACCCCCAAACAATTATATATTTTCTAAAAGCAGAGGCCCTGTAAAATAAAACAGTTTCCCCCAGTGTAGATCGATAATCAATCACGAGAAGAAGAAGGAAGAAAGAAGGAAGAAGGAAGAATGAGAAGAAGAAGAGCCTTTCCACACTGTACAGTGGGGCCAAAGGCATGATCTCCAATTGCTGAAGGACAAAGGGTCGGTTAGGATAGATTCAAGATCCTTAGACATATTTTGGACATCCAAGGTCTGGCAGATGGACATGGCCGTAATGGCAGGCTGTAAGGCAGGGCCTGCAAAGGTGAATAATGCAGGCCATACACGGTCGAATTTCGAACAAATTTTCTTTTCAAAATCAGAAAATTTGTTTTTTTTGTGATCCGATGATGCCACCATTGATTTTCGAAATTCGGCCGACCAAGCCTTCAATTTCACCTCATGTTGCTACAGAAAAGAATTTTCTTGGCTGGGAATTTTCTTTTCTCTCCGTACATTTTCTTTTATCTCCGTACATTTTCTTTTATCTCCGTAAATTTTCTTTTCTTATTACGTTTCTCGCATGATTCTCCCATCATTGATTAGAAAATCGTTTGTTTTTCTAAAAATTTCCAACATGTCCCATTCCTCAAATTTTATTTCCGCACGAAAATCGGCTGTTGCTGCAGCCCACTAATGGTGCGAAATTCATACGAAAATTCTTAGTTACGATTTTCGAAAGAAAATTCTTTCGAAATTCGAACCGTGTATGGCCTAGATAAGGCTTAGAAAAGGGCTTCTAGACATTTATCTACAAGATCCTAGAACACAGGTGTCAGGTCACAGATGCTGTAAGAATCGGAAGTGCACCACTAAGATAATGGACCCTAGGACTGACTGCTGCGGATTGTACCCAGGGAGGTTCAGGAAGCAGGTCTACTGGATCATTAACACAGATCCCAGTTGGAGCTAGAGCATAGATTCCCCAGGGTTTGGAGTCGAAGAGCCAGCAGATGTTCACCAGAGCCTCCAGTGGTGAGGATGGACTGCGCTACAGTCTGGCTCCAGGTCGCGCCCCCTAGGTCTCACAGCTCACGGTAGACTATAGGAGAAGGAAACAACCGGCTGGAACAAGGATAGTAAAGGGATAAGGCAGAGGTCAGGGCAACTAGCAGACAGGAACAACAGAGTACACGCCAAAGGTTCAGGGTCACAGGCAGACAGGGATATTCGGGGACATGCCAAAAGGTCAGGGACACGAGCAGACAGGAATAGTCAAGAACACGCCAAGGTCGGTAACAGAGACAAATGTAGAGCACACGGCAAGCAGGAAACAGGAAGCCAAACACACAGTGAATACACAATGGTTGATCAGCACCGCTGGCTTGCAGTGCACAGGTTAATATAGGGTTCCCTGATAGGGCCTGGGGTGGAGCCATGCTTAGAGGAGAAGTTTTAAAAACCACCAGGTGGAAGTGGCTGGCCTCTTAGTCAGAACACATGAGGAGAGGTAAGCAGACAAAGGAAGATTACTGCATAACCATGACAACAGGAATATTCTCCACAAGGACAGAGTCTTTTTAAGACAGGAAATAGCCAGATCCACTACAAGGAATATTGCTGGCCTGATTGTTTGGGAGGAGTAAACACCTTATCAGGATTAGGTCACTCTCTATACAACACAGGTTGCAGAAGCAAGTGCACAGGGGAATTTGCAGAAGGCTGGGGACTATTAAGGGAACCCAGGAGTATTTTTAGAGACAGCTGATGTAGGTTGCTCCAGGTATGAACATGTGAGTACTAGTCCACAAATATTGAGATATTATGCAGAAGCTTAGGCATTACTGTACCACAGCAGATTGAGCCACCTTATGTACCAGCTCATCCAAAAGGGGTGGGCTACCCTTCTCTTGATCTCTTGCTGACTGCACAGAAGCAACTGAACCTACAGGGAGCACACTTGTATTCCTTACTGGACAAAACAGAGAAGGGAGCAATTCCTGAAGGAATTAAAAGAATATTCTGAGGAAGATGTGGGTTGTTAGATGATCCTAAACTGGCAAGATCTACAGGACCGCTACCTTTGCACTGATGATTTACCATACTACTGACTGCAAAGTAAGGCCCCTTACCCATGAGTGGATCGATGAGGTACGCCTGTCAGTTTTTCTGGTGGACCCGATCAGACCCTCTATTCACCTCTAAGGAGCTGCGTGTGTAAACGGACATGGGTTATAATGACCCCCCTGAAGAAGTGGTGGTAAAGATCTCGTCAGGATACTCATCTCAGCTTCCGCTCATTAGGGTTTATGTGTTTATTACCTGTTTTCATTATTGTGCACAGCACTGTGTGCATAGTGTATGTATCTTTGTACCAACTGTTTTTAACCATGTCTATTTTCTAATAAATTGTAAATTTTTTCTTTTAAACGGGTTCAATCCTTGGGTACCGAAATAGTCCTCAACTTTGTAGTGCTGTGGAGCATGTTTAGAGCCCCTCCAAGCACTTCCCCTCTTTCCAATATCCAACAATTAAGGATGATGGCATCCACCCCTACCCCCAGATCATTTTGAATGAGGCTTCATTTACTACACTCAGAGGAGAGCAGGATGTGTCTGTCGGCTCTGCATAAGTGGAGCAGACACAGACCAGCCATCCACCTGCTAAGTTGGGACCAGTGAACAAATCCCCCATTGGGCAAGCAGACTCCCAGTGGAGCCCGCCCCACGTGGAAGGAGTGAAAGGAATTTTCCCCAGGAAAAGTGTAGAGAAGCAGTGAAGGTGATGGGGAAAAAAAAGGCACCCATGTTGCAGTCCTTACTAGGCTTGCACAACCAATTCAAAAAGTGTTACAGACCCCACATTGAGTAGAGCGCCTCGAAGGAATGTCTCGGACACATTTTATTGCATTGCAGCACACACGTTAACCCCCAAAAGGGAAGAGAGAATACACATGTAAGGGTTCCAGTTCCTTTAAGGCAGGCACAACCCCAGTTACACACCAGTGGTAGTCTGGATGGGCTTCAGTAATCAATGCTAGCATCAAGCACACACCAGACAGACTTTGCCCCTTCAGCGGCCATATTACTGCCACAGGAGTCCTCAAGGAGAGTATCCCATCTGATGATGCATCATAGCCTTAGACCTGTAAAGCATTCTGGGCTACCGGACAGAGTACACAAGTGTCCAGAGAGTGCCCCAGCATAGCACAGTGCCCACAGATTACATTACAGGCTGGTCCTGCATGTTACTCTAAGTACGGTCTAGGTACAGCCTTCAAGGCTATACTGAGTATCAGCCAAAACTTACTTGAAAAAAAAAAAATGTCTTGCTAAAATGCAGAAAAAAGTAAAGAAATAGGTTTGCTTCTCTTAGAAGTGACTTTAAAAGTGTCTGTAAACTCTTACATATACCCAGTGAAGTGACTGGCCTCAGGTGATACACAGATTAAACAAACCCTCCTACATAAGTTGTACCTGTTTATCTGCAGTGTTCTCATCTCTACATCTATTCAAAATTCAGAAAAAAAAAGGTTGTCTGGGCTGTCAGAATAAAAGGGAGAGCAGAGCTGAATTACACTCTGCAAAGTTCTGACAGCCCCCCCCCCCCTTTTACACAGCACACAGGAACAGAGCTGAGGCTGTCAATCAGCTGGAGATCCCTCCCATGTCACCATTTTTCTCTTAGTGTCAGGAAAACTTGTCAGAAGTGCTCTTAATTGAGACAACTACATACCATAGAAAGATATGCTTTGTTCATATTTTATTTCTGAGGTTTACAACCACTTTAGGTCTCTCTGAAATTAGAAGTTTCGTGTGTTTTGGTGTGAGAGAATGCATGCAGGCTGTGCTGCAACAGCCTAAAGGTCTAAGCAGACCCGAATCATCACATAACTAAACAGGAGGCTGAATATTTTGTTGTGTATTTTGTTGTACAGACACGGAACCGCAAGGAAAACTTATTGCTTTGTGTTTGATACATCCGTGATGAATAAACATGCACAGGAAACCCTTAAGCCTACTACACATGGGCCGAATGTTGGGAGGAAACTTGGCTAGTTCAATAGAAACCTGGTGTGTACTGGGGTCGGTCCGACAGAAGCCAGCCGTTCTGCTCAGCTTCTGTCTAAAGGGCATGACCGAAAAAGGGCTGCTGATCGGCTCCCAATCAGTGCTCTCAGCCAATGGCTGTCCCCAAGTCAGAACACAATAAAACAACAGGGGAGATTGCTGTACTAATGTAGGATAGTTGGATAGTTAGTACAGTGGCTCCTCCTGAGCTGTCAGTTTTTTTCATTCAGCCCTGCTGGTTTGAATGAAAGAAAACTACAAGTGTGTATGTGGCTTAAAATGCACTTTGGCATTTGGACTATCTTGCTGGATAAAAAACAAAAGGTTCAAGCCTAGATCAGATTTTTATATCCGATGCCTCAATTGGGAGATTTACACTTCCTTCCTGTGATCACACTGGAACATGAAGCGAGTAGTAATTTCATCTGGGAAGCAGGCAGCAGTAAAAAACCTGGATTACCTTAACACAAGAGCAAAAAACTGAGAAATGATGTCGGAGGTGTTATACTAGGCTGCCTTACAGCAGTGTCTACGAATAAATCATCCTGTATCTCTAATGCCACGTACACACGACCGGACTATTTGACAGCAAAAGTCAGACGGAATGAGTCCGGACAATTCGATCTTGTGTGGGCTCCATCAGACCTTTGCTTGCCAAAAATCCGGCGGACTTTAGAAATAGAACATGTTTTAAATTTTCTCACGGAACTCCGGCGGACCGAGAAATCCGTTCGCGTGTATGCTAGTCCAACAAGCAAAAAACGGCGGTAGGGCAGCTATTGGCTACTGGCTATGAACTTCCTTATTCTAGTCTGGTCGTACGTCATCACGTTCAAATCCATCGGACTTTGGTGTGATTGTGTGTGGCCAACTCCGTTCATTCGGAAAGTCCGTCGGAACTCCGCTGAAAGTCCATCGGAAAGACTGTTGGACCTAGTCCCTCGAAAAGTCCTGTCGTGTGTATGCGGCATAAGACCCTTTTCACACTGGGGCACTTTTCAGGCATTTTTACACTAAAAATTTGAACCTGAAAGGCGCCTCTCAAGCCTCCAAAGTGTGAAAGCGCGAGTGCTTTCACAGTGGGGTGAAGCACTTGCAGGACAGGAAAAATAGTATTTGGAGAGGTGCAGGAACAGTGTATACACTATTCCTCCACCGCCCCTGCTATTGGAATCAATGGGCAGTGTTGCTGAAGCGCCTGCAAAGCACTTCGGCAGCAGCGCTATGCGCTTTGCGGGTGCTTTTAACCCTTTATTTGCCCACTAGCGGGTGGTTAAATGCGCCCCCCTAGTGCCTAACAGCAGTAAAGCACCGCTAAAACTAGCAACACTTTACAGCTAACGCCCCCACCCCAGTGCGAATGTAGCCTAAGACCCCTTTCACACTTCACACTGAGGCGCTCGAAAACCACCCATAAAATGTTGGGTGTTTTTGCGGTGGCTGTATTAGCGTCAAGGGTTTTTTAAGGTCACGTGACCCAAAACAACCATTTTGCAGTGCTTTTCAGGAGCTTTTGAAACACTTCCCATTCATTTCAATGGACAGGGGCATTTTTTAAGTGCTTTTTGAAGCTCTCCAAAGATGCTCCTTGCAGGACTTTTTTCACAGCCCCGTCAGCGCACCACCCCAGTGTGAAAGGATCCATTGATATTAATAAGAAACAGTTTTCATGAGCTTTTCAGGCACTCTCTTTAGTGTGAAAGTGGTCTTAATGAATGATTGAGACCCCTTTCACACTGAAGAGCTTTTTAAGCACTTTTGCGTTAAAAAAAAAGAACACCTGAAAACCTCACGAAAACTGCTTCCCATTAAAATCAATGAATGCTTTTGCACTGGGGCGGTGCGCTGGCAGGGAGGTGAAAAACTTCTGCAAGCAGCATCTTTGGAGCATGTTTGGAGCGCTAAGGCTGCTTTCACACTGGGGCTGCTCTTTAACGCTTTTTTAGCGGCACTTTTCGGCCACTAGCAGGGGTTAATAGCGCCAATGTTGCGGCGCTTCCAAAGGGCTTTTCAGGCGCCTTGGAAGTGCTACCCATTATTTCCAATGGGCAGGGGTGGTGCAGGAGCGCTGTATACAGAGATAGTATATAGAGGTATACAAAGTTGCTGCTTACAGGACTTTTTTCCCATGCCACAAGCACACTGCCCTAGTGTGAAAGCACTCAGGCTTTCACACTGGGTAAACATGAGAGGTCGTTTTCAGGTGCTTTACAGGTGTTATTTGTAGCGCTAAACCGCCTGAAAACTGCCTCAGTGTGAAAGTAGCCTTAAAAAACGCACCCCTCACCATTGAAATGAATAGGAAGATAAAAAGCACTTCAAAATGGTTCTTGCAGTCGTTTTTTTGAGTCACATGACCTTCAAAAAAAGTGCACTGCTAATTCAAAAGCGCCTGAAAAGTGCTGCAAATGCTCTCAGCATTTTATAGGCAGTTTTCAAGCACCTCAGTGTGAAAGGGGTCTAAAAATGTCTGTCTACCCTTATTTCTATTTTTTAGGCACCGACAAGTTTGTAGAGGCCGAACTGCTGACAGCTTTAAAGAAGAAATAAACCCTCCTATCCTTTACAGCCAAGAAAGCTGCTTCTGTTTGATCTGAAACTGTCATGGTGCTGCACATGTGATCAGTTATGACACCAGCCATTTGATGGTTTGAGAGTTTGGTTGAGAACACAATGTGAGACGTTCACCAATACCTTTCAGGAATGTAACTGTTTTTTCAAACTGTTTAAAAAAAATGGGGTTAGTTCCACTTTATGATTTACTACTGAGGCTCTGGGCTTCAGCAAAATGGCAGCCTCCAGCAAGAAGAAACAGGAACAATGCTGGAGGCAATTTACAACACACACTCATTTTGGTACAGTAATTATAAATGTGGAATGTATGTTTCTTGCTAAAGAACATTTTTTATGGGTAAAGTTTCGCTTTAATTGAGAAAATGGTCAATTCAAAGCAAAAGTAAGCTGGTGAGGAGAAAGGATTATGGCAACTGCTTTCTGGGTCGCTGAGGGATTTCTGTTGACTTTTTGGAAGGGAAAAATAAGACAGTAACATCTGCTTATTATGTAAGTGTTTTGAGAAAATTAGCAAAACAGCTAGCCAAAATGTGCAATGTAAATTTGCATCGGAGAGCCATCTTCCATCACAACAATGCCCCTGCCAATTCAGCTCTTCAATCATTAGACATCGACCTTACGGTCCTGATTTAGCATCTTCTGACTTTTTCTTACATCTTAACTTGAAAACGTTTTTTTCGGTACCCATTTTGATACCAACAATATAAAAATGGCTGCTTAGCCATGGTTAAATTCTCAGGACGCTCAGTTCTCCTGGGATGGTATAAATGGCTGCTTAGAGATGGTTAAATTCTCTGGACGCTCAGTTCTCCTGGGATGGTATAAATGGCTGCTTAGAGATGGTTAAATTCTCTGGACGCTCAGTTCTCCTGGGATGGTATAAATGGCTGCTTTGCCATGGTTAAATTCTCGGGACGCTCAGTTCTCCTGGGATGGTATAAATGGCTGCTTTGCCATGGTTAAATTCTCGGGATGCTCAGTTCTCCTGGCTGGTATCGCTTAAAGAAGGTTCTGAATGTGGATAGAGCTTATATATAAAAATATAGGTTATTCCAAAAATTGTGTTCTTTTCTATTCGATTTTCACATGAACCTTTTCAATACCACACACACACAATATATACAGTATATATGACAACGTTTGATGTGTCAAGCTAAATTCAGTTTTACCATGTGAGGTCTGTGAAGGTTCTCGTATGTCCAGGTCATGTATACCTAGTAGTATTCAGTCACATTAACTGGACTCGTTCTGTAATGTTGAAGACATTTTGCAGCACATAAGTACGGTAGCTTATAACTGAATAAACCACTTTAATAAGCTATGAAACATCTTCAACATTACAGAACAAGTCCAATTTATTATGATTAATGAGTGATCCTGCTTGACAGGGGAACTTCAGAATACTACCAGTAAAGAAAAGAGTGTGAGAAACTGAAATTTGTTTTTCTAACTCGATTGACAGGTTAAAACATTTCTGCTGATTCACCTTGCTCTGTCTCCTTATCTTGAGATAAGCAGACATTATCGATTATAGCCTATGGAGACTTTCCATATCATGCAATTATTCCATATCATGCAATTATTCCATATCATGCAATTATTCCATATCATGCACAAAATAAGTATATGGGGGAAAAAAAAGATTTTCCTGAGAATCTGCTATAGGAAGCCTTGTGTACAAGCAACTTGTGGTACAGTATGCAATTTTCCATACATCTATCAGCCAAAATAAGAGGCCATTATGGCTAGAGGCACTACTTCTTATACCACATTAAGAAGTATTAACCTACACGTATTTGCTGGCACACATGAACAAGGGTATCAGAGTAAGGGTTTTCATTAATCTGACACCTATTTATATGCAGAGCAGGTTTTTCCTAGCAGATTAGTTAAATGGATTTTACACGTCTGGACTGCAGCCAGTTAAACTGCTCAGTTAACGTCACATAGCATAGATGTGTTGTGTTTTAATTATAACATTAGAAACTGGTCCTGGAAAAAAATTGCGAATAAGCTATGGTAAGTAGTGAACCTTTACTATATAAACCTATGTATATAAGTAGGTAAAGTTACAGGAAAAATCTTGGATATAAAAAAGAAAAAAAAAAAATGATATCCCCTTTTACACGTCTGGGTTAGCTCAATGGTAGTGTCAAAACAGTGAGTTTACTCCGCGCCAGATATAGTTTTCAGGGCATTCCTGCCCACTTCTATTTAAACAAACATCAAATCTTTACACATGTATGTCTTCCCATTCGGGGGGTTTTCCCCATCACTATGAATCAAACAAAACATTCAGCCCTGGTTCTCTTGTGGCAGCTTTACTGCTCCAAGTACCTCTTCAGGGTCTTCCTGGCCATCAATACCTTTTTTGGTCCTCCTGACCATGAAACACATCCCAGTGTTTATGCACAGACGCTGCCCCTCAGCTCCTCGTCTTCCTTACAACTTCCTAGCTGTTCTGTCCCTCATGGACTCTCTCTCAGGCTTGGACCTTGCTCTTTCCCGACCTGGACACCATAGTGCACAGCAGCACCTTTCATGGCTCCCTTCACACACTGACCCTCTCGGGAGGGTGGCGCTCTAAGCTGTATCTCTGGCTCTCATAAGAAGCCAGCACAAACCTGTGCCATTAGTGTGCTTGCGTAAACCATCATTTTACCCAGTTGCAAGGGGTCACCCTGCTACAACACTTAAACCCAACAAATGGCTGCTGCCTTGCTCTGTAAGTCTTTACCTTTATATTACCAATATAATTCTACAGAAGATAGAATAAAACTACAATGAAAAAAACATATGCTATATACCGTACATAAAAATTGCACATTAAAAAGTTGGCCAGATGCTTCTATTGCTTGACTTGACCTCCACATGACCAGCTCTATACCAGCTTTGCCTATACACCCTCATGATCTGAAAAATCCATTTGCCATCCATAGTGCATGGGATGAAAAACAGGATTATATGAAGCCTATATATTTAGGTTGATGTAGTCAGCATGCAAAAAGGATTTCAGTACTTTCAGTTTGACACCTATTGGCAATTTAAAGGCTGATTATTAAAAGCCCACACAAGTAGTCATTTACTGCCCCTTATGCCCCGTACACACGAGCGGACTTTTCAACATCCAAAGTCCGAAGGACCGAGTCCGTCAGACTATCCGATCGTGTGTGGGCTGCAACGGACTTTTGATTCGCCAAAGTCTGACGGACTTTAGAAATGAAGCATGCTTCAAATTTTCCCGAAGGAACTCCGCCGGACCCGGTCCCCTTCGAAAACTCCGCTCGTGTGTATGCTACTCCGACGGACTAAAACCGACGCTAGGGCAGCTATTGGCTACTGGCTATGAACTTCCTTATTCGAGTCAGGTCGTACGTCATCACGTTCGAATCCGTCGGAGTTTAGTGTGATCGTGTGTGGCCAAGTCCGTTCGGCCGAAAAGTCTGTCAGAACTCCGTCGGAACTCCGGCGGAACTCCTTTGGAAGTCTGTCGGACATAAGTCCTCTCGTGTGTACGGGGCATTAGGCTACTTTCACACCAGTTTGCAGCAAAAACACATATGTGTTTTTGCTGTGATTTCACTGCATTTGTGGTGCGGTTTTTAATGGACATGTGCATCAAAAACGCATTGTGTGTGCGTCTTTCCAGAGTATTTGACGCGTTTTACATTGCTTTTAATGTGAAGGTGCATTTTTGGTGCAGTTTTGTTAACTCCCCAAACAAACATACTCCAAAAATGCCACAAGCAGATTTTTTTTCACTGCAACGGAAGCGCACTGCCCCAGTGTGAACACATTCATTGATTTTAAAGGGAAGCATTTTTCTTGAGCTTTTCAGGTGCTTTTTTTAACGCAAAAGTGCTTGAAAAACTCCTCAGTGTGAAAGCAGCCTAAACTCAATGTAACCCTTAATCTTAACTCCATGCCCTTGGTAAAATGTATTCTATTGCAGTGATAGACAATGTAAACTTACAGCAATAAATACTATAATGCTGAGACAAATGATTAACATTTTTATTGTGTTCAAATATCATGGAACAAAAGCTACAATATGCAGTATTTGCAGTGCCAAATATGCTGCACACTGATTTCTGCATGAAAACCAAATTCAAAGTGGTCTCCTCAAGACACTACACATAAGGAATCATCCCACCTGCGTTTAGCAGGAAAAATAGATCTGGGAAGTATAAACCAACTTTAGATTTCCCAGAAGAGTTTCTCCTGCGTGTAGATGTACTTGCGCTTACACGCATTTAGCTGCATAAATCCTGGCTAAACAGTCCTGAAACACAGACAGTTCATATTTATGTGAATGCAGCTATATGCGACTGAACACCTAGGTGTGAACTCCATCATTGTAAAACAATTTATGCTTCCAGATATGTGTTTAGAAATGGGCACTACTTGCATCTGAACATGTGTGTTGCAATGCCCATGTGCATGGAGTCTAGGGGTCTCAAGCACCCATAGAATGGAACAGGGATGTGTATATTTTACTCACCTCAGGAGGTTGCCAGTTTTCCAGCACTCTGTCAGAATCCATATGCTTCCGAAACTCCATATGCTGCATAAGAAGTTCAATTCAGTCAACTTAAAGAATCATTGGTAAAAAATGCAGTAACATAACAACATAGGACTTGTAAGACTTTTAATACAGAAAGCCTTCAACTCTACAAAGCGATATTTATATCTTAAAAGATTAAAAAGATTTTTTCCACTGAAGTTAACAATATAAAAGAGGTATAAATAGCGACCACTGAACCCATTAAAGAGGAAGTAAACCCTGATGAGTTTACTTCCTCTTTTTTTCCCTGCAAAGGTAAAGCATAATGGACTACTATGCATCGCATAGTAGTCCATTATGTGTCACTTACCTGACACAGGAGCCAGCGAAGTCCCCGCTGTCCCCTGTAGTCCGCCGCATCCATCTTGCTGGTGGCGTCTCGCAGCTCCGCCGCTGTCATTCGGCGAAGCCGCGATGACGTCACTCCCGCGCATGCGCACGGGTGTCGACAAATGCGGCAGCTCCATTCTTGGAACTGCCGCGTTCAGTGCGCCTGCGCACCACTGTCTACAGCGCATGCGCCGTAGACAGCGGTGCCCGTTTTTGGGCAAATATCTCCTAAACCATATAGGTTTAGAAGATATTGCTTGGACCTACAGGTAAGCCTTAATCTAGGCTTACCTGTAGGTCAAAGTGGTTTGTAAGGGTTTACAACCACTTTAAGGAAAGTATTATTATTATTTTTTTTCTTACAAAAGAACTTTACAAAGGACTAACAAAAGTTCCTGAATCTTTCTTGACAGCCAAGTGTGCTGCCCTGCATATCAGAACTCAGGAAACTGTGATAGGAAGGGGCAAAGTTAGGCTCTACTGCACTGAACACAGCTGTCCTTCTAACTATGGAAGCTTCCCTACAGGAAGCAAGAGCAGAGTGAAGATGTCATCATTGTGCTGCTGTTCTTTCAGCATTCAATCACATATTGAGACAACACCAAGTTGTATTTTTCAATTGCAGAGGTCATAGGAATGGTTCTGCTGTTTTTGATAAGGGGTTTTTGGATCACTACACTGGATATACAGAATTACAAATCTTTAGGCCTCATACACCCATGCAAAGGGCCATTTTTGCCCACACAGGGTGTACAGGTGTTACATGCATCCACATGCAAGTAGATACATTTATGTCTATTGAAATGCAGCAGCTGCAAAGACACAGTCGCAGGTCCCAATTTGACAGCCGTGCAGGTGCGTATCCCTGACAGCCGTGCAGGTGCGTATCCCAGCTGCCGTGTCCATGCATTTTCTGAGTCCCAGTAGACATGAAAGGGACTGCTTGCACATGGATGCACGGAAAACTTGTACATCCGGGTAAAGACAACCCTTTGTATGGATAGGTATACCCATGTGAATGAGGCCTTAAAGCAGTACTAAACTTATTTTCTTTTAAACTGTACCTACAGGTAAGCCCACAATAAGGCCTATCTGTAGGTACAGTAAATATATCCTAAACTTGCGGTGTTTAGGAGATATTCACATTGGATGCAGCTGGTGATGTCACCAGCACATGCGCTCTGAAGGTCTGGCATACCGTGGCGGACCTTCAGAGTTCCGTGCCGCAGCCGAGGGCTCCTGCACTTTTACACAATAGTGACATTATCATGGGCCCAGCCACTCATATACCGGGAGCCCAGCAACCCGGAAGGAAGACTGGGGGTAGATTGAAACCCTGTCAGTGGTGACAGCGCACCCCTTGGGGGTTTCATTCTAAGGTAAGTATTCCATAATGTGCTAGTATGCTATGCGTACTAGAACATTATGCCATTGCCTTACAGTCGATTTTTATTTTTAAATGACGTGATTTACTAACGTTTTAAAAGAATAAAGCAGCTCTGTCATTTTTTTAACTGTTGCCTGGAATTTACATGTGCAGCTACTTTTTTGGCCTTGCTTTATTTGCAATCTCATGAGATCAATTATTTGAGAACTTATGGCCACCATATATCATCATTTGAGTTTAAGGCCTCATGCACAGTGGACGTTATAAAAACATCATTATGCCGCGTACACACGATCGCACATTCCAACAACAAAATCCATGTTTTTTTTCCCCGGCGGATGGTGGCTCAAACTTGTCTTGCATACACACGGTCACACAAATCTTGTCGGAAATTCCAAACGTCAAGAACGCAGGGACATAAGATGAACTGAGAAAATTGAAGTTCAATAGCCAGTGCGGCTTTTCTGCTTGATTCTGAGCATGCGTGGAACTTTGTGCTTTGGAATTGTGTACAACGGATTTTGTTGTTGGAAAATTTGAGATCCAGATCTCCAATTTTGTTTGTCGGAAATTACAACAGAAAATGTCTGATGGAGCCTACACAAGCTCCCATCGAACATTTCCCGTCAGAAAATCCAACCATGTGTATGTGCCATTAGCGCTAGCTGTAGAAAGCTGTAACTGTAGAATGAGTTTTTCAACTTTTTGCAGTAGCGTTCGTCAGCTTTTTTTTTTTTTTTATATCAAAACTATACTCCCATAAATGATTATGGCTCAAAAACGCTGATAAATGCCAAATAGCTGCAATTTTCAGCATTTTTTAGCGTTCTTCAGCTTTTATCAGCGTTAGAGCGTTTTACAGCTGAAAAACTCCTCTTAAAACCCACTAGTTCTGGGGGTTTTGTTCCAGCTATAAAACGCCCCTGCCAAAAAACGCTGATAACAGCCTATGTGTGCATGGACATATAGGATAACATGCTGGGGAGTTTACTGGCTGCAGAAAAAAAAACGCCTTAAGCCAAAAACAGCAGCTGTTAAACGTCCAATGTGCACGAGGCCTAAAACAAAGTCTTTAATAATTGCAGAAGATATTGTTACAGTCTTGCAAGTTTACATTCCTCACCTTTCGCAGCATACTCTCTGATTTCTGCAGGTTAAAGCATCGGGCTGGGAGATGGGACAGAGAAGAGAGGAGATTAGACAGAGATTACAGGGATATTACAATACAGACATATAATCCATAATCCTTAACCCATTTATTGCCAAAGGGTCCTGCAACACAATAAAGCAGATAACATACTGCATGCTCCTGGGACAGCAAAATACTTTCAGAAAGTAAATATTATAGCAATGATAGAAAAATATTTCTTGTCAGAGGTGATCTGCAAATAACGCACAGTTGCTCTTTGACCCTACGGACTAACTGGTTATTCCACAAAGGGCACTGGGAACAAAAGTGAACAGGCAATATGTGTTACAATTCTGTTCATATCTTTTTATATGTATCCATTTAAAACACACAAAAAAATAAAAAATAAAAAAAAGGTGCTACTACGTTCCACATAAGGAACTTCTCCCTGTACTGCTGCCACAGGGAAGGCAGCAGGAGTAGGAACATGTAACATGTTCCCAAAGGTGAACTTATCCTTTAATTGAACAACCTGAAGTTAGAAGCCGAATGGCTAAAATGCAGAGCTGCATAGATTTTGCACTTTCTAGTTTTAGTAAATGAAGGTCACAGTTGCAAACAGTTCTATGCTTTTTCATTTGAAATAGATGGATAATTACTGATCATCAACACTACTACGTTATTGAAGAGTGGGGAGTATTAGGATGAAAGTACTGTAGTAGGTATACCTAAATGCATGGTATAAAAGCAGAATATAATTTAGCATTGATATCAAATGTATTTATACAATAAAAATAATTGATTTTACTTTACAGAAGTTAGCAACAAATGATCAATGCAAAACAGCAACCATTATCTGTGATAAAAAAAGTTTAAAGTTGAGGAAAAAATAATGAAACAAAGATAATAGTATTTATAATAAAACCATCATTGGAAATAATGTATCTACTTTAATCACTAGATGATTAGTACTTTGAAGTCTTTTGTATCGGTGAGCTTGCTTTCATTGGCATTAGTTTAAGATCAATGATTATCTCCATGTAATATAATCAATCTGATATGCACACTTGTTATCATGGGAGATATTGCTGCAATTATATAGCTGAAGGTCAAATGTGTGATACTGTAATGCCAGCTTGGTTATCATCTAAGACAGTGAAAATGCAAACATACGGATGAAAAAGAGGGGCAGTTTGCTCATATCTTCATTATTATTATGCCAATATTTCAAGGAACAAAGTACTGAGATGTGAATTGATTTATAACCATCAAACAGCAATAAATATATTTTTAAAAAAGTAGCAAAACTCCAGCAAATTTATATTACATCCACTACATACCGTATATACTCGAGTATAAGCCGAGTTTTTCAGCACATTTTTTAGGCTGAAACCTCACTGTGCCCATCTGCAGCCTCACCGTACCCATCTGCAGCCTCACTGTGCCCATCTGCAGCCTCACTGTGCCCATCTGCAGCCTCACTGTGCCCATCTGCAGCTGTACCTGTGATTACTAAAACAGCGGGTGTCTCCCGCTGTGTCATGCAGTCTGTTTGGGGGCCATCCATTGTAACAAAGCCCCACCTCCTCATCGTCCGTGATAGACGGAACACTGATACAATGCTGGAAAACTGTATCAGTATTCCGTCTATAATGAACGAGAAGGAGGCGGGGCTTTGTTACAATGGACGGCCTTCAAACAGACTGTATGACACAGCGGGAGACACCCACTGTTTTAGTTATCAAAGGTACAGCTGCAGATGGGCATGACACAGCGGGAAACACCCACTGTTTTAGTTATCACAGGTACAGCTGCAGATGGGCACAGCGAGGCTGCATATGGGTACAGGGAGGCTGCAGATGGGCACAGTGAGGCTGCAGATGGGCACAGTGAGGCTGCAGATGGGCACAGTGAGGCTGCAGATGGGCATTGTTTACCCAGTAGCTTCTGCATTTCCCACCCTAGGCTTATACTTGAGTCAATACGTTTTCCCAGTTTTTTGTGGTAAAATTAGGTGCCTCAGCTTATATTCGGGTCGGCCTATACTGGAGTATATACTGTATTTTTTTTATAGCTGCAAGCATCTTCACTGTGAACTGTGCAACAACCTTCTTCCCCAGAAGTCACGATGATAGGACTCACCCACTCATCCTTAAAATGGCCATGCACATTAAGATTTCTCAAATTTTGCCCATGGGGGAATCCCTTTATACCCCATCCACTCTAAACAGCATAGATGGATGAATCTGCATGCTGGCTACTGTATTCTGACAGATCGCACTCACAGCTGTCAGAATACTGGAACTGTCCACACATGACTGGATGAAGGCAATGTTTGGTCAAGAGGTTCTTGCCCAGCTTCTCTGACAAAAGTGGATTAAAAAATCATCTTTTGTCAAGCTGGGTGGTGTCGACGAGGCCACCCACGGAACATATTTCTGCTGATTCAGCAGGAATCAGCCAAAGATGAATCTGTGGACAATAGAGGCACTGCACAACATGGATCTCATGCCTCCCTCTCCTATATACATGTTCTTGGTATTTGACTGTCAGCACTAAGCACTGTGCAAAGAAAAAGATCCCTAAATTGTAGTACAGTGTACTTGCTCTCACTCTCTAAGGCCCCTTTCACACTGAGATGTTTTTCAGGCGCTACATCGCTAAAAATATCGCCTGAAAAAAATCTGGCCCCTTTCACTCCAGTGTGAAAGCAAGAGGGTTTTCACACTGGAGCGGTGCGCTAGCAGGATGGTAAAAAAAGTCCTGCTAGCAGCATCTTTGGAGCAGTAAAGGATCGGTGTATTCACCGCTCCTACCCATTGAAATCAATGGGGCAGTGCGGCTATACCGCACCGGTTTTAACCCTTTTTCGGCCAATAGCGGGGGTTAAAACCCCAGTAAAGCCCCAGTGTGAAAGGGGCCTTACTCTCAGTCTGAGTTCTGCAGAAAAGGAGGTTACAGGAAGCTAATATGAAGCTATATTCAAGTATTTATAATAGCTATATTCATAAACATACATTTGGATTAAAAAGAAAAATACTTCTAGATTAATATTTTTTTCTATAATATCTGCCTGGAGTTCCACTTTGAGGATCTCACCTCGGAGCCATCGCAGCAGAAAGTAGTCATCCTGAGAGTATGGTGGCAGGTTGGGTAGAAGGTCCTTTACATTCTCACGGAACTGGGAAGAGAAGAGTCACATTTATTAATCGTCCTGAAGTAACTCTCAAGCCCCATACACACTATCAGTTTTTTCTGCTGAGTTTTTCCGTCAGATTTACCAAAACCATGTAGTAGAAGGGCCTGCCTGATTGCATACAAATTGAAACTCCTAAGTTTTGACCTCATATTACATGGTTTTGGTAAATCTGAAGGAAAAACTCAGCAGAAAAACTCATAGTGTGTATGGGGCTTCACCAAAGCTTATAATGCAACTATTATACACATGAGATTATTGCACGAATGATCGTCCATTTTTTTATTTTGCATGCTGGTCTCATATCGAAAATGAAGAGGTTACTAAATGTACGAAAATTCTCGTATGACAGAATACAACTTTGGGGAAGTGATGTAATGTATTGTAATGTATGCTTTCATTTACAAGCATGCATGGTCTTGCTCTTCCAATTTTTTTTGGGATGAATAATGTACTTATTAAGTGAAAATCGTACAATCTGGTATCGTACAAGCAAACATTTTGCGCTTTTCCCTTCAGATAACCTGTTGATCGCCTCTCGAAAGCTGCGTACTGACAATTAGATTATTGTGTGATCGATTAGAAAATTTTCATCCGATGTTCTGACCGTGTGTACTACACAGCAAATATAGTACTATGTGAGAGAAAGAATTGATATACTACATCTCTTTACACCAGCATAAATAGATTTGAGAAGACAGTTGTTTGATCCAGTTGTTCTCAGTCTCCTCAGGTAACAATCTCATATCTGACACTTATGAATAAACAACCACCTGCTGGGCAGCAGGACAACTGATAAGACTCACCGATTAGAAAACATTACCCAATCAATTTTGATCCCTCTTGGAACAAATAATAAGGTTGATTAGAAAACCTTACATGATCAATCATGATCCCCCTCGGGACTATCTTTGCCCCCTCCCCCAACTTTCTAAATGGGGCCTCCCAATCTTGGTGTCTTCAATGGTTGCATTATGCATCCACATTTGACTGCCCTCACAGATATATCGATTTTAGAAAGTCTCCAGAGCACCAACTGCATAAGCAAACTGGAAACACAATAGAGCTGCTTAGTTTGACCTTTAGTACCCTATAATCTATGAGACATACTGATAAGAGAAGTGTTATAGCAAACAGAAACTCTCTTATGTGCCTGAAAGAAGTTGATGAAAATAAATCTTACAAAGAGCTATTATTTTGACATTAATTAGAATTGACTTGGTTTTGACATGATAAATAGGCGCTTCAGTAAAACACAAAAAGGCGACATTTTGTGTACAAAGAATAAGACTGGAATCTCATTTTGACAGAGAAAATCTGCCCTGACAGTGGAAGAGCAGTTCTAAACTGAATTATGTGCAAAAGAATCTTCTATATCAGGGATATGCAATTAGCGAACCTCCAGCTGTTGCAAAACTACAAGTCCCATCATGCCTCTTCCTCTGGGTGGCATGCTTGTGGCTGTCAGGGTCTTGCTATGCCTCATGGGACTTGTAGTTCTGCAACAGCTGGAGGTCCACTAATTGCATATCCCTGTTCTATATTATAACTATTATGACTTGTTACAGGGATCCATTAAACTGGGGTGACACCCATAGGACCCCCACCCTCGCTATAACAGTAAGGTGCTCTACTGGCACTATGATCAATAGGCTCTGCTGCATGATGGGAAATGCTCATATAAACATAGAAATGTGACGGCAGAAGAAGACTGAGTAGTCCACCAAGTCTATCTATATCTCTCATATATATATTATATATATATATATATATATATATATATATATATATATATATATATATATATATATATATATATCTCTATATATATATATATCTCTATATATATATCTCCATATATATATATATATATATATATATATATATATATATATATAGATAGATAGATAGATAGATAGATAGATAGATAGATAGATAGATAGATAGATAGATAGATAGATAGATAGATTTATTTTTATTTTTTTCGTTCAATTTATTGTCTAACTATAGATCTATGTTTGTCCCCAGCATGTTTGAAGCCAACCAAGATGCATCACATATGTATGCCCCATAAGAGACATGACATATATTTATTGTTTGCAATCCTAACGTGGGTGAGATACATGCACATTTTTGAATGGTTTTATGTAAGCACATTTAAATTTGTCCACAGTAAGCTTTAAGTCCACTGAGATAGGCAAACCAAAGGTTGAGGGATGTAAGCGTAAAGAAATTAATCGGACACAGCACTACCATATATAGAGAATGGGAAAGTATGGGTTTTTATAGTTCAGATATCTTAAAGTGGAAGTAAACCCACTTTTTTAACTTTTACCTACAGGAAAGCCTATAATAAGGCTTACCTGTAGGTAAAAAAAATATCTCCTAAACCTGTACGGTTTAGGAGATATTCCCCTCGGTATGCGCCGCTGACTGCAGCGGCGCATGCGCACAAGGGGGTTCTCTCCGCGAAAATCCGGCAGCGCTCGTCCGGCCGGATTTAAATCTCCCGCGCGCATGCGCGGGAGTGACGATATCGCGGCTCCGGCCACTCACAGCGCCGGAGCCGCGATACCCGGAAGAGACGCTGAGGGAGCATGTCGGCTTCCTCGGCGTGGATCGGGCGAGATGTCGGGGCCTCGTTCTAAGGTAAGTATTTCATAATGAGCTAGTATGCGGTGCATACTAGCTCATTATGCCTTTTGCTTTGCAGGTTTTAAAAAAATAAAATAAAAAAATGCGGGTTTACTACCGCTTTAAAACAGCCATTGAGGCTGATTCACTAAAGAAATTGAGAATCTTTACTCAAAGATTGTGTGAATATTTACTTAATTTATCCAATAATTTAAAAAGCAAGTTCCTTAAAGTTATGTCTAAGCCCTTGTACACACGATCAGACATTCTGACGGAAAATGTCCAATCGGATCGTGTTGTCAGATAATCCGACCGTGTGTGGGCTCCATCGGACTGTTTCCAACCAACAAAGTTTTAGAGCTGGGCTATAAAATTTTCTGACAACATGATCCGATCAGACTTTGTCCGATCGTTTGTAGAGAATTCCGATCGGACAAAGTGCCACGCGTGCTCAGATCAAATGACGAGACCAAAGCTATTGGCTACTAGCCTGAACGTAGTCCCATCGTAACGATATAACATCATCACGTTCTGAACGATCGGATTTTCTGACAACTTTGTCCAACCGTGTGTATGCAACACCAGTTTCGGACAAAATCCGTCGTACAAAATCCGACGGATTGGTTGTCGGAATGTCCGACCGTGTGTACAAGGGCTAACTGGTACTTAGTGCCTGACAGGTTATCTAAAAGGTTCCTCCCCATTATGTTTTAGAGAATTCGGTCAGGTGGGAACTATGTTCCATACATGGTGGACTTGTCCCAGAGTTATGAGTTTTGGATTAGGATGCCCGCTCTGATTTATTCTGTCACTATGGTTAACGTACCTAAAACCCATGTACAGCACTCCTAAACGAGTCTGTAGAGGGAGTTCCTAAGCACACCCAATTGTTGATATTTTATATGTTGCTCGAAGCAAAGATAGCTACCTCTTGTAAAAGCCTTGTAGTAGATATTATCGTAGCTAAACGCAAACTTAACTGGATAATGTTGCATGAAAGAAATTGCTAGTGGGCTCCAGGACTAAAACCAACACTTTGACAGAGTTTGGTCATCGTGGATATGATATCGACAACCTTTAATGTGACTTCTTGTTAATGCTCCTTGAGGATTGGCACTGGGCAAGCAAATATCTTCCCCATTCTTCTTTTTCTACTCTGCCTTTTCTTATTCTCTTCTCTCTCTGTAACTTGGAAATGCTCATTATATGTCATAGTCCTTCTAAAAGGGAGAGGGGACTTTCTTGTCCTCTGTCACATAGTGATGGTCATTATGGAGGGAACTCGGGGCTTTGGTAACTACTGTATATGTTGGATGTATATGTCAGCTGTATGGCTCCAATTCTTGCTGTTAATAGCCCTTCCTGGACTACCTCACCACCTTCCCTCACTCAATACTCTCTGCATGCTTCTATATGGAGGATATTTGGTTACAAGTAGTCCATCTGGTGATATGCCTGGGAACTATGCCATCTTTGATCTTGTCTGAATATATTTGGTCTCCATAGCCCATGTGGAGATTTTCATGGTGTATCTCTACTCTTTTTGATATACTGGTCTGAGCTATATTTGCCTACCATTAGTCTGTACTTTTGTATTTGTTACTTGAAAAAAGTAAAGAAAAAGCAAATACCTGTTCGCTTTGAATACTCAATCATGTACAGTGGCTTTTTACATAATCGGACAATTGAAATATGTAGTCGCATAATTGTTGAGATTCTCAACTCCTTTAGTAAATCAGCTCATTTGGTTGTTTGTTTTTTTAGTTAAGGCCTGCAATATCTAAAAATTACAATATCTACAACCTATGTAGCAACTGTATGTATTTTCTAGTTGATTGTACTATACTGGATGCCTGTTTTCCTCTCCTGGTGACTCTCTCCTCTGATTTTTGGTCCAAAGGTAATGTTTCACCCTGAGATGCCAGTGCCAAGGAGTACTGCAGATAGAACTAATGGGCACTTCAACCTTTAAGGTCTAACGTAAAAATATAACATAATATTACTAGAGTAAATATGAATGCCATGGCTGTGCTGGAAGTAGTCATTTTTGCCACCCCTTGTCGCTTGTTGCTAGGATGCTGGTGGCCAGGTGGCACAGCCTATTTAGCTGCTAGGACACAGGAGGCTGGCCACACAGTATCACTAGTTGTTATGGTGCAGGAAGCTGCTAGCACCACAACAATTAATGATACTGTATGGCCCGGGAGCTGAACATGGACTTAACACCCACTGAGGAGATAGTATCTGGACACTTCACCATCAGTGGAACCCTCTCACTGTACCTCCAGGAGTGCTGCCTAAAGTCGGGCATAAATGGATTGAAATTCAGCTGGTTCAGCAAAGACCAATCAAACTTCGATCCATGTATGGGCTAGCTGGTTGTACACAAGTTGATCTATCAACTTTATTATTGTGTATTCGCTTCCTTCATTGCTAGAACACAGGCACCAGCTTGCTAGTCAGGTCACAGGACTGGACTTATAATGTGGGCAGATCCTGCCCCATCAGGTCCATCAGACTTGTGATTGAGGGTGGATGGCAGTAGGTGAATCCTATAGCAGCTATTATGCCCTGTACATGCGGTCGGAAATTCCAAACGGAAACGGTCCGATCAGATTATGTTGTCAGAAAATCCGATCGTGTGTGGGCTCTCTTGGACTTTTTCCATTGGAAATTCAGACGGAAAACTTTTGCGAGCTGGATTTGATTGTTTTTTCCAATCGTTTGTAGAGAATTCTGATGGACAAAGTGCCACGCATGCTCAGAATAAATTACGAGACGAAAGCTATTGGCTACTGGCCTCTACGTAGTCCTATCCTACGCAACGAACGTCACCGCGTTCAGAACGATCGGATTTTTCAACAACTTTGTCCAACCGTGTGTATGCAACACAAATTTCGTCCAAAATCCGTCGGAAAAAATCTGACGGATTTTGTGGTCGGAATGTCTGACCGTGTGTACAGGGCATAAGACTGAATTGCAGGTATGAAATCTTGCCACTGGTGTCCACTGTCAATCAAAAGGCTGGTGGACCTGACGGGGGAACTAGCCTCTCAGAGTTCCCCATCAGGACCGCCTCCTGTCTGATCAACAGCATACGGCAGTGGGCGGATTGCATAGCAGCTATTCAATCCAACAGCAGCTATGAAATTCACCCACTGCTTTCTGCTGTCAGTCACAAGGAATCCAGACCTGGTGGGGAACCAGTCTTAGTTCCTCTAACAGGCTCCACCCACCTCACAACAAAACCTCTCCACCTTCCGTGCCTGTCTGAGTGATGGGCACAGTGACCAAGCAGGGGACAACACCAAGCCTATGAGTTTATCAGGTTCAGCGTTATAGAGCTGCACTGAGGGCATTTCAGCCTTAATGCTGGTTGCCTCTTGCAACAAATTTATATACCTGCTCCTAGCATGAATCTGTTGCAAACAACAATATTTGTTGAGTGCAGGTGCAACTGAATCCTAAAGAATGTCTATGACAGCGATGTAAAAATTGGTGGCCCTCCAGCTGTTGCAGAACTACAAGACTCATCATGCCTCTGCCTTTGGGAGTCATGCTTGTAAGTGTCAGCCTTGCAATGCCTCATGGGACTTGTAGTTCCCCAACAGATGGAGGGCTGCCAGATTGACACCTGTGGTCTATGACATTCTTTATGAATTGCAGGAAATATGTTTTGTTAAAAGAAAAGCAAAGTGAAGGTGTCTTCTGTTTGTTCATCCACCAGCCAAATATACTCACTAATCCAATCTCTCTTATCACCTCCATGGAAGCCCTTGCTCTGGTATAGGAGAGCTTGTGATCTTCCCCATGTGTCAGTGCCTGGGCCTGAGCGGCCCAACACCAGGCTGAATCACTATCAGAAGACACTGGGTTTTGCCCTGAATAGGCATGATAAACGTATGGAAGGGTGAAGGCTTGAAACTTCTGTCAGGTCTATAAGTATTTTTCCCCACATTCTTTCCTGTTTAATGCCATCACCTAGACAGGAAGCGGGTGGAAATCTCCATAACCCAAACATCCTGCACACTATACTAGAAAAAATGTTTATGAAATTTCCCTAACCACAATGGGAATAAAGCATTGGCGTAGATACTAATTATTCCTCACTCTATTAAAAACTATCCAAAAAAACACTTTGGCTTAAAGGAGAAGTAGAGCCAAAGCTTGTTTGGTTCTACTTCTCCTGTGGATCACAGGAGTGCAGGTGAAGCCCGCTGTCTGCTGGGGTCACAGAGCTGGTCCACCAGGCTCTGGAAAGATTAAGACCATATGGTCAGGATCCTTCTGCATGCCTGGACCGAAATCTGGCTCAGCCGTCGGCTCCCACCCCCTCCACAGGCCAGTGCTCTGGGGGAGCAGAGAGCCAGTGACTGACAGTCAGCAGCTCTCTGCTCAGGGAGCTCTGAGAACCAAGGGATAGGCAGTGTTTGATCGCTCAGTTCTAAGCCTTAGAGCCGGCTGAGGACAGATGCATCGGACTGATGCTGCATCCACCTAGGTAAGCATGGTAAAAATAAAAAATAAATAAGAAACCCTATACTTCTCTTTTAAGTGTATCTATGGTAATAATGTAAAAACATAAATTAATTTCCATACTGCATTTCAATCATTTGTAGCCTACTCCTATTAATCTGAAAGATCTTGACGTTTGTAATCCCCACACATTTACTTCTTTGAGGTCTATGATGTGTGTTCTCCATGCCCTGTTGATAAGCACTGCTGTGTGACACATTTCACAGAGCCTGTCTTCTAAAATACAGAGGTGCTGTGAGGAGGAGTTTCAAGAGGCGGAGCCAGTGCAGGAATCATTGCTTGCAGACTGCAAGGTACCATGAGTTATGTAGTCCTTAGAAATTAAAAGTAAACAGCAGAGGAAAAGATGCCCCCCCCCTCCCCCCGGTGCCACATTTGGTAGCTTTCAGGTGGGAGCAGATACCTATCAAATCCAGGTATCTGCTCCCACTTTTGGGGAAAGATTGCTGCACATTGAGCTACATATTGTCCGGCCCCTCCCCCCCACCTGCTGCCTTCTGGAGACACAGGTCCCAAAAGACAGCAGGGACCATTCAAAAAGCACAGCAGGACTTGCGCATGCGCAGTAGGAAACGGGCTGTGAAGCCATAAGGCTTCATTTCCTGTTTCCCTTAGTAATGATGCCAGCGCCAGCACCTGGAGCTGAGGGACGGTTTGGCTTCACGTGCCCAGGACAGGTAAGTGTCCATATATTAAAAAAGTCAGCAGTTACAGTATTTGTAGCTGCTGACTTTTACTTTTTTTTTTTTACCCAGGCGGAACTCTGCTTTAAGTTTGGCTTTCACATTCTAAAACTGATATATGCATTCTAATTAAACCTTATTCACAAGCAAGTTTTGTTAAAGTGTTCACTTATTCCTAAATGCAGTTCAGTCAACTTGTTAGAGTTTTTGGTGAAAGATAACAAAGTGATATTTGTCTAGGTCTCCTACTATCATCAAAAGCCATGTGACTAATGTCCTCGTATCAGGTGTATGATGGCACTAAGGTCATAAACACAGTGGCCTTAAGCAGTCAAGGTCTCTGCTTTGCTCTATGAACCTGATTAGATAAATGAGTTGCATTAACTATTGGATAACACCCAGTTTACCCATATCATACAATACAGTGGTGGCTTCAATATGACTGTGTCATGATTATATAATGCATGTGACGGGTCATAGGCAAAAATAAAAACCGATAAAAGATTTAGGAAAGTTTTAACCCTTTTCACTCCATTGGTTTTTCTAAGCAAGTTTGGCCCATATAAAAATACAAGCCTAATGTTATGCAAGTAGGACAAATTACCAATTTCTACACAGCTACATTATTAGGAATGCAACATGCTATAATGTTTAGGGCTGAAACAACTAATCGATTAATCGACAACTAATCGATTATGAAATTAATCGATTACTATTTTCATAATCGATTAATCGGCCAGTAACAAAATGGGGTTAAAGTTAATGAGTCTGATGATATTTACCAGATTGACCCTTTAATAGTATATCTCTCCTCTAATAGTATATACACTATATCTCTCCTCTAATGGTATATACAGTATATCTCTCCTCTAATGGTTTATACAGTATATCCCCTCTAATAGTATATGCAGTATATCTCTCTTCTAATAGTATATACAGTATATCTCTCTTCTAATAGTATCTACAGTATATCTCTTATAGTATATACAGTATATATCCTCTAATAGTATATACAGTATATCTTCAATAGTATATCTCCTCTAATAGTATATACAGTATATCTCCTCTAATAGTATATACAGTATATCCCCTCTAATAGAATATGCAGTATATCTCTCCTCTAATAGTATATACAGTATCTCTCCTCTAATAGTATATACAGTATCTCTCTCTTCTAATAGTATATATCCTCTAATAGTATATACAGTATATCTTCAATAGTATATCTCCTCTAATAGTATATACAGTATATATCCCCTCTAATATATACAGTATATCTCTTCTGTCTGTTATTCTCAGAGTGGATTAGATATTTTACTCCCTAACCATATAGTTGGTTATTTATATTTACCACTGCATAGAGATATTTAAGAATAAAATTGCCTTTTTTTTAAACTTTACATATTAACTAAATTATACACCACACTTTTTATTAAGGTTATTAACCGATTAATCGAAACAATAATCGGTCAACTAATCGATTATGAAAATAATCGTTAGTTGCAGCCCTAATAATGTTCATACGGTGAAAAATAGTGACTCATGTAATTGGGCAAGTAGCTGCCATCATCCGTTGCATAGCTATGAAGTATAAAAAAAAAAACTCTATTGTGGGATTTTTAAGGCCTAAGGCCGCGTACACACGGGCGGATTGTCTGCCCAACTAAGTTCGTCAGACAATCCGACAGACAGTCCGTTCAAAATTTGCATGAACGGACTTGACCACACACGATGAGCAGACAGTCCGCTGAAAGCGTGCGTGATGACATGTACAGCACGTACGACGGGACTAGAAAGACGACGTCCAATACACTGCAATGCAACCTTCGGCCGTGTAAATCCTTTCTGAGCATGCGCCATACTTAGTCCGTCCAACTTGCCTACACACGAGCGGACTGTCCGCTGAAACCAAGTTTGGACGGACAAAACCAAGTTTGAACAGACTGTCTTACGGAAATTCCGTAAGACTTTGTTCGTCAGATTGTCCGCTGAAGCCCACACACGAGCGGATTGTCCGCTGAAACACGGTTCAGCGGACTAAGTTGGACAGACAATCCGCCCGTGTGTACGCGGCCTTAGAGATTTTCTATACTTCATGTTCATTTGGTAATCCTTGAAGAACAGCTTTCATCACTGAATGGACATCATCAGAGGAAGAGTCTTCTACCTCTGACATTGTCCGCTAAGTGATGTTGTGACGTCATCACGCACGCCGGTGGATCAGCGGTGACGCTTTTGTTGTACACACTGGTCTCTATGCATCTTATGTGAGCGGTATTTTTTGATAAATGTAATTGTGGTCCTAAATACTACACTACAGAATTTGTATCTTTGTTTCTTTTTTACTCCATTAAGAGTTTGGTGTGGGATGCCAAGTTACCCTAGAATCTGTGAACACTAGAGCTGCATGGCAATTATGCACTATTGATCTCTTACCGGGGTTCTTCAGTTTCCCAACCTTTTTTTTAACTCTATTTAATTTAACAAAAGTGTGGAAACTGTTTGAAGATCCTGTATATAACTTAAGATCCTATATACACGGTAAGGAGTGTGAGCACCAGGGGGCACTTGGAAGTGGACACTTGTGTGTAGTGCACTTTTGGGCACGTCACCACTATCACAGGAACAAACATGGTTTGTTTTTCCAAGGATTCCTCTTAAATAAGGACTTGTACCTGAGTTGTTTTACACCGAACTTATATTACATATATTTATTGTGTTCTATAAAACCATTCTCACTATATTGAATTAATATAGTAGTGGTGATGTATTTTCTTGAAATTTTTGTTTAAAGGAATAGTGCGCTTATTTTAGTTAAAGTATTCATGGTTCTGTATTCGAATGATCAGTGTAATGCTTTTTATGATAGATAGATAGATAGATAGATAGATAGATAGATATTTAAGTTGACAGGTATAGAGATAAATAGATTACATAGATAGAGAAAAAAAAAAAAAAGATATTAAAGCGGGACTCCGCGTTTTTTTTTTTTTTTTTAAAAGCCAGCAGCTACAAATACTGCAGCTGCTGACTTTTAAAATAGTGACACTTACCTGTCCAGCGCGCCCGCGATGTCGGCACCCGAAGCTGATCTCTCGATCGTCTCTCGGGTGCTGCCGCCGCCATCTTGGGTATGGGAATCAGGAAGTGGAGCCTTTCGCCTTCATTTCCCGGTTCCCTACTGTGCATGCGCGAGTCGCGCTGCGCAATAAGGATGGACCCACTGCCTCTGGGAGCTGTGTGTTTCCCAGCAGGCAGCGGGGGGACTTTTGGAAAGGGGCGTAATCTACGCCCCTTTCCGCAGAGAGCTATCCCGGAAGTGGGTGCAGATACCTGTACTGTACAGGTATCTGCACCCCCCTCCCCCCTGAAAGGTGCCAATTGTGGCGCTGGAGGGGGGGAGGGTTCCAATGAGCGGAAGGTCCACTTTAGGGTGGACCTCCGCTTTAAATATACTGTATACAGTGCCTTGCAAAAGTATTCACCCCCTTGGCTTTTTACCTATTTTGTTACATTACAGCCTTTAGTTCAATGTTTTTTTAATCTGAGTTATATATGATGGATCAGAACACAATAGTCTAAGTTGGTGAAGTAAAATTAGAAAAATATATATAAACCTATTTTTCAAAAATAAAAACTGATAATTGGCATGTGCGTATGTGTTCACCCCCTTTGTTATGAAGCCCATAAAAGCTCTGGTGCAACCAATTACCTTCAGAAATCACATAATTAGTGAAATGATGTCCACCTGTGTGCAATCTAAGTGTCACATGATCTGTCATTACATATACACACCTTTTTGAAAGGTCCCAGAGGCTGCAACACCTAAGAAAGAGGCACCACTAACCAAACACTGCCATGAAGACCAAGAAACTCTCCAAACAAGTAAGGCCGCGTACACACGGGCGGACTGTTCGCCCAACTTTGTCCGCTGAACAGTGTTTGGGCGGACAGTCCGCTCGTGTGTGGGCTTTCAGCGGACAGTTTCAGCGGACAGTTGGACGGACAAGGTTTTTCGGAATTTCCGAAAAACTGTCCTCTGAAACCTTGTTTCAGCGAACAGCCCGCTCGTGTGTAGGCTTGTTCGTCAAACAAAGTTGCGCGCATGCTCAGAAAGGATTTTCACGCCGAAAGCTATAATGCAGTGTATAGGACGTCGTATTTTTCGTCCCGTCGTACGTGCCGTTCACGTCATCGCGCACGGTTTCAGCAAACTGTTCGTCCGTCGTGTGTGGCCATGTCCGTCCATGCTAAGTTTGAGCGGACTGTTTGCCGAAACTGTTGGACGAACAAAGTTGGGCGAACAGTCCGCGCGTGTGTACGCGGCCTTAGGGACAATATTGTTGAGACGTACAAGTCAGGGTTAGGTTATAAAAAAATATCCAAATCTTTGATGATCCCTAGGAGCACCATCAAATCTATCATAACCAAATGGAAAGAACATGGCACAACTGCAAACCTGCCAAGAGACGGCCACACACCAAAACTCACAGACCGGGCAAGAAGGGCATTAATCAGAAAGCCAGCACAGAGACCTAAGGTAACCCTGGAGGAGCTGCAGAGTTTCACAGCAGAGACTGGAGTATCTGTACATAGGGCGACAATAAGCAGACCATAGAGTTGGGCTTTATGGCAGAGTGGCCAGAAGAAAGCCATTACTTTCAGCAAAAAACAAAATGGCACCTTTTTGGTTTGTGAAAAGGCATGTGGGAGACTCCCAAAATGTATAGAGGAAGGTGTTTTGGTCTGATGAGACTAAAATTTAACTTTTTGGCCATAACAGAAAACGCTATATCTGGAGCAAACCAAACACATCACATCACCCAAAGAACACCATCCCCACAGGAAACATGGTGGTGGCAGCAGCATGCTGTGGGGATGTTTTTCAGCAGTCAGGATTGGGAAACTGGTCAGGGTTGAGGAAAAGAGGGATGGTGCTAAATACAGGGATATTGTTGAGCAAAACCTGTACCACTGTGTGTGATTTGAGACTAGGACGGAGGTTCACCTTCCAGCAGGAAATTTACCCCAAGCACACTGTTAAAGCAACACTTGAGTGGTTTAAGGGGAAACATGTCAAAGCCCAGACCTCAATCCAATAGAAAATCTGTGGTCAAACTTAAAGATTGCTGTTCACAAGAGCAAACCATCCAACCTGAAGGAGCTGGAGCAGTTTTGCAAGGAGGAATGGACAAAAATCCCAGTGGTAAGATGTGGCAAGCTCATAGAGACTTATCCATAGCGACTTGGAGCTGTGATAGCCGCAAAAGGTGGCTCTACAAAGTATTGACTTTAGGGGGGTGAATAGTTATTCACATTGACTTTTTACTTCTTCAAAGTTGTGGGCATGTTCTGTAAATTAAATGATGCAAATACTCAAACAATCCATGCTCATTCCAGGTTGTGAGGCAACAAAACACGAAAAATGCCAGGGGGTGAATACTTTTGCAAGTCACTGTAGACAGATAGATAGATAGACAGACAGACAGACAGACAAGACGTCTTCCACTCACCCAACAAATTAAATTTAAGATAACAAAAACTTACAAAGTCATCCATAACTTGGCCCCCAGCTACATCACTAACCAAGTCTCAAAATACCTCTTCCCAAGACCTCCTGCTCTCTAGTTCTCTTGTCCCCTCCACCCATGCTCACCTCCGAGACTTCTCTAGTGCCTCTCCCATCCCCTGGAACTGTCTACCCTAATCTGTACAACTATCTCCTACTCTGTCCAGTTTCAGGCAATCCCTAAAAACGAATTTCTTCAGAGAAGCTTGTCTGGCCCCCACCTATCTCTGCATTTTTTTTCTCCATCAGCCCGCCTCCCACAGTTATTGCCACTTGTATCTCTTGACCCTCCCTTCTACAGTGTAAGCTCTAATGAGCAGGGCCTTTTGATTCCTACTGTATTCAAGTGTATTGTAATTGTACTGTCTACCCTCATGCTGTAATGAGCTATGTAAACTGTCTGCGCTATATAAATCCTGAATAATAATAATTATAATAATAATAATAGTAAATAGACATGTATAAAGATAGATATTAAATAGACAGGTATAGGGATAGATAGATAGAGAAAAAGATTAGCGATAGATATTAGATAGATAGATAGATAGATAGATAAACATGGTTTAGTGAGATGAGCAGTGCTGTTCTATGACTCATATCATGGATCTGTGATGGGACGATAACATGACAAGTGTCTAAGCAATGAAGCCCATTCTTTCTATGGTAGAAGTCTCCAAGGGTGGAAGGGTTAAGAAGTAGTGTGTTTTGTCTATTGCAGTCTTGTTATTACACACCCTAGGTGTCACGCAATAGGGATTAGCAGACAGGTTCTAGTGATCATACCAACACACATAATAATAGAGAAGTCCTGGGTGTGAGGAGATGTAGGGGGTGGAGGATGTGGAAGAGAAGCTGTGGTCTGGCTGGTACCATGCAGGTCAGTGAAGATGTAGAGGTGGAGGATGTGGAGGAGTAGCTGTGGTCTGGCTGGTACCATGCAGGGCAGTGAAGATGTAGGGGTGGAGGATTTGCAGGAGAAGCTGAGTCTGGCTGGTACCATGCAGGGCATTGAAGATGTAGGGGTGAAGGATGTGGAGGAGTAGCTGGGTCTGGCTGGTACCATGCAGGGCAGCGAAGATGTAGGGGTGGAGGATGTGCAGGAGAAGCTGAGTCTGGCTGGTACCATGCAGGGCAGTGAAGATGTAGGGGTGAAGGATGTGGAGGAGTAGCTGGGTCTGGCTGGTACCATGCAGGGTAGTGAAGATGTAGGGGTGAAGGATGTGGAGGAGTAGCTGGGTCTGGCTGGTACCATGCAGGGCAGCGAAGATGTAGGGGTGGAGGATGTGCAGGAGAAGCTGAGTCTGGCTGGTACCATGCAGGGCAGTGAAGATGTAGGGGTGAAGGATGTGGAGGAGTAGCTGGGTCTGGCTGGTACCATGCAGGGCAGCGAAGATGTAGGGGTGGAGGATGTGCAGGAGAAGCTGGGTCTGGCTGGTACCATGCAGGGCAGTGAAGATGTAGGGGTGAAGGATGTGGAGGAGTAGCTAGGTCTGGCTGGTACCATGCAGGGCAGTGAAGATGTAGGGGTGAAGCATGTGGAGGAGTAGCTGGGTCTGGCTGGTACCATGCAGGGCAGTGAAGATGTAGGGGTGAAGGATGTGGCGGAGAAGCTGGGTCTGGCTGGTACCATGCAAGGCAGTGAAGATGATCACGTAGGGGTGGAGGAGCAGCTGGGTCTGGCTGGTACCATGCAGGGTAGTGAAGATGTAGGGGTGAAGAATGTGGAGGAGCAGCTGGGTCTCGCTGGTACCATGCAGGGCAGTGAAGATGTAGGGGTGGAGGATTTTCAGGAGAAGCTGAGTCTGGCTGGTACCATGCAGGGCAGTGAAGATGTAGGGGTGAAGGATGTGGAGGAGTAGCTGGGTCTGGCTGGTACCATGCAGGGCAGCGAAGATGTAGGGGTGGAGGATGTGTAGGAGAAGCTGGGTCTGGCTGGTACCATGCAGGGCAGTGAAGATGTAGAGGTGAAGGATGTGGCGGAGAAGCTGGGTCTGGCTGGTACCATGCAAGGCAGTGAAGATGATCACGTAGGAGTGGAGGAGCAGCTGGGTCTGGCTGGTACCATGCAGGGCAGTGAAGATGTAGGGGTGAAGAATGTGGAGGAGCAGCTGGGTCTGGCTGGTACCATGCAGGGCAGTGAAGATGTAGGGGTGAAGAATGTGGAGGAGTAGCTGGGTCTGGCTGGTACCATGCAGGGCAGTGAAGATATAGGGGTGGAGGATGTGGAGTAGCTGCTGGGTCTGGCTGGTAGCATGCAGGGCAGTAAAGATGTAGGAGAGAAGGATGTGGAGGAGTAGCTGGGTCTGGCTGGTACCACGCAAGGCAGTTAAGGTGATCATGTAGGGGTGGAGGAGTAGCTGGGTCTGGTTGGTACCATGCAGGGCAGTGAAGATGTAGGGGTGAAGGATGTTGAGGAGTAGCTGGGCCTTGCTGGTACCATGCAGGGCACTGAAGATGTAGGGGTGAAGGATGTGGAGGAGAAGCTGGGTCTGGCTGGTACCATGCAAGGCAGTGAAGATGTAGGGGTGAAGAATGTGGAGGAGTAGCTGGGTCTGGCTGGTACCATGCAGGGCAGTGAAGATGTAGGGATGGAGGATGTGGAGTAGCTGCTGGGTATGGCTGGTAGCATGCAGGGCAGTGAAGATGTAGGAGAGAAGGATGTGGATGAGTAGCTGGGTCTGGCTGGTACCATGCAAGGCAGTGAAGATGATCACATAGGGGTGGAGGAGTAGCTGGGTCTGGTTGATACCATGCAGGGCAGTGAAGATGTAGGGGTGAAGGATGTGGAAGAGTAGCTGGGTATGGCTGGTACCATGTAGGGCAGTGAAGATGTAGGGGTGAAGGATGTGGAGGAGAAGTTGGGTCTGGCTGGTATCATGCAGGGCAGTGAAGATGTAGGGATGGAGGATGTGGAGGAGAAGCTGGGTCTGGCTGGTACCATGCAGGGCAGTGAAGATGTAGGGGTGAAGAATGTGGAGGAGTAGCTGGGTCTAGCTGGTACCATGCAGGACAGTGAAGATGTAGGGATGGAGGATGTGGAGGAGAAGCTGGGTCTGGTTGGTACCATGCAGGGCAGTGAAGATGTAGGAATGGAGGATGTGGAGGAGAAGCTGGGTCTGGCTGGTACCATACAGGGCAGTGAAGTAGGGGCGGAGGAGATGCTGGGTCTGGCTGGTACCATGCAGGGCAGTGGAGATGTTAGGGGTGGAGGAGATGCTGGGTCTGGCTGGTACCATGCAGGGCAGTGAAGTAGGGGTGGAGGAGATGCTGGGTCTGGCTGGTACCATGCAGGGCAGTGAAGTTGTAGGGGTGAAGAATGTGGAGGAGTAGCTGGGTCTAGCTGGTACCATGCAGGGCAGTGAAGATGTAGGGATGGAGGATGTGGAGGAGAATCCGGGTCTGGCTGGTACCATGCAGGGCAGTGAAGATGTAGGGGTGGAGGAGAAGCTGAATCTTGCTGGGACCATGCAGGGCAGTGAAGATGTAGGGGTGGAGGATGTGCAGGAGAAGATGTGGGCTGGCTGGTACCATGCAGGGCAGTGAAGATGTAGGGGTGGAGGATGTGCAGGAGAAGCTGTGGGCTGGCTGGTACCATGCAGGGCAGTGGAGATGTTAGGGGTGGAGGAGATGCTGGGTCTGGCTGGTACCATGCAGGGCGGTGAAGATGTAGGGGTGGAGGATGTGCAGGAGAAGCTGTGGGCTGGCTGGTACCATGCAGGGCAGTGGAGATGTTAGGGGTGGAGGAGATGCTGGGTCTGGCTGGTACCATGCAGGGCAGTGAAGTAGGGGCGGAGGAGATGCTGGGTCTGGCTGGTATCATGCAGGGCAGTGGAGATGTTAGGAGTGGAGGAGATGCTGGGTCTCGCTGGTACCATGCAGGGCACTGAAGATGTAGGGGTGGAGGAGAAGTTGTGGGCCGGCTGGTACCATGCAGGGCAGTGAAGATGTAGGGGTGGAGGAGATGCTGGGTCTGGCTGGCACCATGCAGGGCAGTGAAGATGTAGGGGTGGAGGAGATGCTGGGTCTGGCTGGCACCATGCAGGGCAGTGAAGTAGGGGTGGAGGAGATGCTGGGTCTGGCTGGCACCATGCAGGGCAGTGAAGTAGGGGTGGAGGAGATGCTGGGTCTGGCTGGCACCATGCAGGGCAGTGAAGATGTAGGGGTGGAGGAGGTGCTGGATTTGGCTGGCACCATGCAGGGCAGTGAAGTAGGGGTGGAGGAGATGCTGGGTCTGGCTGGCACCATGCAGGGCAGTGAAGTAGGGGTGGAGGAGATGCTGGGTCTGGCTGGCACCATGCAGGGCAGTGAAGATGTGAGGTCCAGTGAGTGAGGTAATCCAGTTGAGTGAGGTGGGTGACTAATAATGAGGATATGGCTTTGCAGTGATGACTGTGTGCACACATACAGTAGAGTAGAGTAATAGGTGAATGGTGTGTATGGGTGATAGTAGCAGGCTCTCACCTTGGCTAAGGCCTCTTCTTGTTTAGGACTGAGGTCCCCGACTCTTCCACTCATCCTCCTATGTGGCCCTGGTGTGCTCAGCTTCCCTGTGTGTCTGTCCGGAAAGTGTGTCACTGTCACACTCGGCTCATCAGTCTTCCCGGTGTTATTATATCACCAGCCGCAGGCTCCGCCTCCCACACCACAGCCAGCCCCTCTTCTTCTTCTTAAAGCTACAGGCCTTTTACAGCAAGTGAGAGAGGCTCCCTATGTCATTCAGTGCTGCTGGCGAGTGTGTGACTGGAACCCTTTGTTAGAGTTTAGAGAGAATAAATGTATTCAGTGTCCAGCACTTCAGGACTTTCAGATTGGGCTAATAATGGCCATACACGCTTCAATTATATTATCCAATCGATGTGCGATCAAAACAATCTGCAAACGATCATACACTTGGTTGCAATTGGATTCAGTCAAACTGAAGCTGGTGGTACATTTAAGCAGTTGTATTTCCTCTAACAGCAGGCTGAAGGGAAGAAAATCACTCGATTCCTCCGACCCCCACCAACACAGTCAGTGTTAATGGGGGGTCCCTCCCACTGCGTTATTGTGTTCTGACAGAAGGAGCCTTCCTCGCCATCACAATAAAATGATTGCTGCATCCAGCCACAGCCAGCGGCAGTAATCGCATAAAACCTGCCCATAGGTGGATTATACTGCAGATATACTGGCGCTTTTAACCCCCACTAACGGCCAAATAAAAGGTTAAAAGTGCCCGTTTCAATATACAGGGTGGTGGATGAGTGGTGTATACAGCGCTCCCCCACCACCCCAAAGATGATGCTTGCAGGACTTTTTTTCCCGTCCCGCAAACGCGCCACCCCACCTTGAAAGCACTCAGGCTTTCACACTGGGGTGGCAGCGCTTTACAAGCGCTATTTTTAGCAGTAAAGCTCCTGAAAAGCGCCCCAGTGTAAAAGGGGTCTTACTGAAGTGTGTACGGCCATCATAAGGCCTCACTCGGGTGTACACAAAGCGGCAATCCACTCGTTTTTGTGTTTACTAAAAGTCAGCAGCTGAAAAAAGTGTAGCTACTGATTATTAATAAACGCAATCACCTGTCCCACAATCCAGCGATGAGGCCGCCCGAACCCTCGCTTCTATCCCTCACCTCTCACTGGCATTGGCATCACAGGTGTGGGCACCCGGCTGTGACAGCTTGAGGCTTCACGGTCAGGTGTGCATACGCGCCTCATGCCGTGCCTTCTCAATGGCCGGACAATCTTCTGGGACCTGTGAAGTGTCCCAGAAGATCTAAGGGAGGGAGGGGGGAAGAGGAAAACTTACGCTCGAGTCGCCTAGGCAGCACGAGCAGAAGTGGGAGCTGGGTACCTGTCAAAACTAGGTACCCACCCCCCCCCCAAAAAAAAAAATGACATGCCAAATGTGGCATTGAAGGGCACGAGAAGCCCTTAAAGCGGAAGTTCCACTTCTGGGTGGAAATCCGCTTTAAAGTAGAACTTTAGTCAGAAAATGAAGTCCTGCTAGATGACTTCAGGCTGACCCCTTTTGCAGGTATAGCTATGTAAAACATTAAAAATAAGTGCCTATACTGTATACAATCCAGTAATACACTGTCTCACCCTGCCCTGCACATGCTCATTTGCTCTCTGCCAAATTAGTAGAGGCCAATTTGCTGACAGCCTAAAGATTTTCTGCTGTTCAGGGGCTCTTGGCTTCACCAAAATGGCAGCCTCCAGCAAGAAGAAACAGGAGCAATGCTGGAGGCAATTTACAGCACACAATTCATTTTGAGTGCATAGTTATTAATGTCTATTTTATCAAGTAGTTATGGGTAAAGTTCCGCTTTAAAGCTGAGCTTTCCTTGCAGTGGGCCTGTGCCAGAACTGCGCAGGTTAACTTCTTGTTTTTTCTAGGGGAGAGGAGAGCGGAGATATACTTACTTGGTTGTAAAGGCAGAAGGTTCATTCTATGTATTAAGATAAAAAGCCTTCTGTGTGCAGCAGCCCCCCTCAGTCTTCCTAATACTTACCTGAGCCCCATCTCTATTCAGCGATGTTGCACGAGAGACTCGGATGTCCGGGACTCCCCTCCTCATTGGCTGAGGCAGCAGAAAAGCGCCATTGGCTCTTGCTGCTGTCAATTTAAGTCAGTGAGCCAATGAGAAGAGCAAGGGATGGGGCCGGACACTGGCTCCATGTCTGAATGGGCATACTGAGCTATGGCTCAGGTGTCCCTATAGAAAACCTGCTTGCAGTGGGGGCATGGGGCCAGGAGCGCCGGCAAGGGACCGGAGAAGAGGAGGACCTGGGCTGCTCTGTGCAAAACCAACTGCACAGTGAAGGTAAGTATACCATGTTTGTTATTTTGAAACAAAAAAAAAATATTAGACTTTAGTATCACTTTAATCCTCAAATCCTCCCATCACAAGACCCGTCCACTCCAGCGCTGTTGAATAGTGGACTGTTCCCAAGTCATCATGCCCAGAGCAAGCTCCAGGACTGGCCCACCGCTGGACCATGGGGGCACTGTTTTCCAGAGGATCAAAGGATTGGGTGAGTTTAAACTGTCAGCTCGCCCCTAGAAAAAATGGGCAGTTGACCTGTGCAGTGCGGGTGTAGCCCCACTGCAATGTCCCCACCCCACTGGGTGAGGACATCGCTGGATCCTGGAACAGGTAAGTGTGTGTTTTTTAAAAATCAGCAGCTACAGTATTTGCATTTTTGTTTACAGGCTGAAGATCACCTTTAGGGCAGGTTCCCACTGGTGCAGTGCAAAATTGCATGCGATCTCTGTGCGATGCGAAATCAGCCATACAGATAGTATTCGGGCCAAACTCGCACAGGGTTCTTTTTTTATGTCTGCAGCATGTCAGAATTTGCAGTTCGCGCTGCGATATGCAAACTTATTTGGGGGTGTAATTAACTTTCAATTGACACTCCCAGCAGATCGCATAGGACAGTGTGAACTGCCGCCAGGAGACATGCGATGTGGGAATCTATAGTGGATTCGCAGGGTTCCCGCATCTCTGCAGTGTGTAACGAGCCTTAATGGGGATGCAGCAGCTGCATGGACACGGCCACTGCTCCAAATTTGACAGCTGTGTGGGGGCGGGTGGGGGTCCCTGAACGCACACTGTCTGTCAAATTGGGAACAGCGGCTGTGTTCTTGTAGCTGTTGCGTCCCAGTTGACTCGAATGGGACTACCTGCATGTGGATGGAGGGAACACCTGTACATTCTGCACTGGCAAAGCATGGCCCTCACATGTGTGTACACTTAAAGTGGTTGTAAGAGCTCAAGGTTTTTTCTACGCATGAGCCTAGGTTTGCATTGCTGCGGTTTAGAAATCGTGCAAGTTCAGCTGAACTCACACAATTTCAACCAGGCAATGCAGTCTAACTTCAGCGGCGGTTTGACCGACATTTGTGCGGGTTCCTGCACAGATGTCTATAGAAATCGCTGCCCGAGGCCACCACTAGTAAACTATTTTTGGGAATCAATGCGGCGCCGCAAATTCACTGTCCGTTTAGGACAGTGCCATTGCGGGCAATAGCCGCCGATTTGGCATGCAATTTGGCATGTCAAATCGCATGCCAAATCTCTCCAATGTGAACCTAGACTGAAGGTTAGTAACTTTGCGTGTGCAGCAGCCCCCTAATACTCGATCCAGGGATGTGTCCGAGCGCAGTGGCTTTCCCAAGTCTATCCATCCTCACTGGCTGAGACAGCAGCTACTGCCAATCACAGCCAGTGAACCAATGGGGAGAGAGCAGGAGCTGGGCGGGGCCGAGCCACGCTCCGTGTATGAATAAACAAACAGAGCAGCAGCTCCGGAGCGAGCCTGCTTGGGTGCCCCCACAGTAAGCTGCCTGCTGTGGGGGGGCACTCGGTAGGAGGGAGGGGCCAGGAATGCCGGATGGGACTTGAGAAGAGCTGGATCGAGGCTGCTCTGTGCAAAACCACTGCACAGAACAGGTTTATTATTAAAAAATAGACTTTAGTATTACTTAAAGATAAAAAATACTTTTGTGTGCAGCAGCCCCCTTCAGCCCCCCTAATACTTACCCGAGCCCCATCTCGCTCCAGCACACAGAGCTGGCAGCTTACTGTGGGGGCACCCAAGCAGGCTCGCTCCGGAGCTGCTGCTCTGTTTGTTTATTTTAAAAAAAACCCGGAAACCTTTACAATCACTTTAAAGTGGGGTGCCCCCTAAAAAAAAAATTTAAAGTCAGCAGCTACAAACACTGCAGCTGCTGACTTTTAATAATCGGACACTTACCTGTCCCAGGGTCCAGCAATGCGGGGGAACGAAGCCCCCCCTCGTTCCCCACTCCGCTCGCGGCGCCGTCATTCGTACTGTGGGCACCCAGCTGTGGCTTCACAGCCGGGCACCCACTGCGCATTTGCGAGCGGTGCAGGGCGCCGTGATACGCCGCACAGTCACCTGGGACATGTGATAGGTCCCAGGTGACTGTGCGGCACAAGGGGGAGGGGATTTCACCAGCCCGGGCAAGGAAGAAGGCAGACTATGAGGGACCCCCTAGCAACAGGTATTTAGAGGTGAGTAAAATTTTTTTTTTTTTACCAATTAAGAATTTTAAACAATTTTTTATTTTTTGGTGGCAACACCACTTTAAAGCGGAGGTCCACCCTAAAGTGGACCTTCCGCTCATCGGAACCCTTTCAGGGGGGAGGGGGGTGCAGTTACCTGGATAATCCAGGTAACTGCACCCACTTCCGGGATAGCTCTCTGCGGAAAGGGGCGTAACTTACGCCCCTTTCCGCAAGTGCCCGCCCCTTCCGCAAGTGCACGCTGCCTGCTGGGAAACACACAGATCCCAGAGGCAGCGGGGAGCGTCCTTATTGCGCAGCGCGATTCGCGCATGCGCAGTAGGGAACCGGGAAATGAAGCCGAAAGGCTCCATTTCCTGATTCCCATACCCAAGATGGCGGCGGCAGGACCCGACAGACGACCTAGAGATCGGCTTCGGGCGCCGACATCGCGGGCGCGCTGGACAGGTAAGTGTCACTATTTTAAAAGTCAGCAGCTGCAGTATTTGTAGCTGCTGGCTTTTAAAAAAAAAAAAAAACGCGGAGTCCCGGTGGACTCCCGCTTTAAGTATGCCTGTGTAAACAAGGCCTAAAGCTGAACATTCCACATATAATCTTATAGTGCAATCTACTTTAGAATTTACCATCAACTATGTAGTGTAAGGGCCTGCCTGATTTGAATACAAATTGAATGGATTGTTTAGATTCGTCCTCCTATTACGTAATTTTGGTAAAGCTAAAGAAGATTGAACAAATGTTGTACAACCAGATTGTTTGGTATATGACCAGCTTTAGACTTGACTAGAATGTAGGTGTTGTTCATTGTGTTATATGCTGCTTATGTTTTTCAGGAATGCTTTTACATAAACCCATATATGTAAACACAAACACTTAAGATTTTACATTTTCTGAAGAAAAATGAAAAGGAGAAGTTACACTCTGATGACAGTGTAAATAGCAAATGCCGGCTATCAGCTTTCCTCTCCTCATACTGACTGATAAGTGGCTTTCCTCACATGGGAGATCGTCCCCATTGGTATGCCTGTCAGTGCCCTACAGTGATGCCCATCAGTGCCCGCCAGTGTTGCTCACCAGTGCCCACCAATGATATCAATCAGTGCCCATCAGTGATGCCAATCAGTGTCACCTATCAATGCCCATCAGTGCCCACCAATGCCTATTAGTGCCCATCAGTGCTGCCTATTAGTGCCCATCATTGCTGCATATGTGTGCTGCATATTAGTGCCTCCTCATCAGTGCCCATCAGTGCAGTCTCATCAGTGCACAATTAGTGAATGAGAGAAAAAAAATGTTTTACAACATTTTATAACAGAAACTAAGAAAAACTCGTTTCTATAAAAAAAATTAAATACCACCAAAAGAAAAGCTCTTTCTGTCTCAAAAAAGCGATAACCATTTTGTTTTGGTACAGCATTGCATGACTGCACAATTGTCATTCAAAGTGCGACAGCACTGAAAGCTGAAAATTGGCCTGGGCAGGAAGAGTAAGTGCCCAGTATTGAAGTGGTTAAATCCCATATCCCTGTATGTTGCAATCCTTAAGATGTCTATCTAAAAGTTTTTTTTAAACAAGAGACACTCCCTACTGATACTGCTGCTAGTGGAGTTCCAAATCCTCACCGCTCTGACAGCAAAGAACATGACTCTATGCAGCTTAAGGTTAAACCGCGTCTCCTCCAGCTTCAGTGAATGGACGCGTGCCTTTTTAAACTCCCTCCCACTAAAAAGATTTTTCCCTATGCTAGTAAAAATCTACATCTACAGTATACCATATACTAATGTATATTGCTATCATATCTCTTCTCAAGCGACTCTTCTTCAGAGAGTAAAAGTTTAATGCTTGTAGTCTTTCCCCATAACTGAGGTCTTTCATTCCCTTTATTAGCTTTGTTGCCCTTCTCTGGACTCTCCACAGTTCCAGCACATCCTTCCTGAGGACTGGTGACCAGAACTTGATGGCATACTCAAGATGTGGTCTAGTGTTTGATCCTGTCTTCTCTGATCCTCCCCTTCTTCCACAGTCCCCGATACATCTCCTGATAGAACAGAGCCTTGGGGGCACTCTGCATATACTCAGTTTGGTGTGTATTGCTAGAGATTTTTTAGTTTTTTTGGGAGAGTGCATGTCACCAGGAGAGTGTCAATCAGCACTTTCCAGAGAGAGGGTCAGGAGTCATGCAGCCTCATAGGACAGTCAGAGGCGAATGAAAACGTCTCCAACAAGCTTTAACCAGTGCCCAGCCAGACACAGATATAACTCACTGCTATATACTGCTGATGAAAAAAAGTATTTAACAGTTTATATTTACTAAAATTATTGCATTTCCATGTTCTGTGTACTGTTGGAGACCAGATATAGTAAATGCAGGGTCCTGGGTTTAGTGATCTACATTTCCTCCCATCTCTTAAATACCAAAAAATACCTGAAAAAAGTTACAACTATCTGCATGAACCTGTCTTGATATCATATGGATAAATATATCAGACACTCTATAAAGCTGGCCATAGATTCATCCAAATTCAAGGTGGATGGGGGAATCCTCCCCTTGCGCTATTGTATTCAGGCAGTAGGACTCTTCCGCTGTCAGAATACACTGATCAGCGCTGCAGCTGATTGGCTGCAAGCTCTGATCGAATGACAACAGGCCCATTCAAAATCATTACGCTCCTCTCCAATCAATATATGGTTATTGGGATTTTTTTTAACAAAAATATGTAGCAGAATACAATGTGACCTAAACTGATGAAGAAATGCGATTTTAAAAAAAAAAAAATTATTGGGTATATTTCATAGCAGAAAGTAAAAAATATTGTATTTTTTCAAAATTGTCGGTCTTTTTTTGTTTATAGCGCATAAAATAAAAACCGCAGAGGTGATCAAATACCACCAAAAGAAAGCTCTATTTGTGGGAAAAAAAGGGCAAAAATTTTATTTGGGTACAGCGTCGCACGACCGCGCAGTTGTCAGTTAACCTCCCTGGCAGTATGATTATTTCAGATTTTTGATGTTCAAAGAGGTACAATGTTTTGCATGGAAATTTGGCATTTTATATTGTAGGCCTGTAATTCTCAGGAATAACACACCTAAATCTGTCCAAACCAGAGTCTAGTAGACATCCCGGGTATGATAAAGTTTGAAACACAAAATCATAAATTATAATATAATAAATAACTATAAATAATTATACCAAATAATAATATAATAATAATAAAAATTATTCAATAATTATAATCAAATCAAAAACACTGAAATTTGCTCAGGTGTAGAATTGTCACTGTTGTCACTTTCAGTGTTTGATGGAGAATTTCCCCACAAATCACTATCTCAATTCTGCAAGTGATTCTAATTTATTATCGCTGTTTTCTAGCTGGTCTAAAACCGCTTTTGATGTAAAGGGGCGGTTTTGGTTGCTATGTACAATCTCCACTTTCCAGGCAGAAAGAACAGTATATATAATATATAAACTGCATGCAGGACACTGGGCAGACCACTAGGGACAAAGGGGATGTGAAATTATTTGATACAGGAAGTTCTGTAAGATTACAGTGTACTGTATGTATTGTGTGTGTTTCACTTTTTGAATTTGGTGCTGTGCTCTGTCCTTGTACGTCGCCACGCTCGCAAGGAACGGAGCCCGGCGCTGTGATGAATCGAGCGGAGACACAGCCACCGCACACTGCGGGGAGCTTTTGCAGGATCCTGGGGACAAGGTAAGTAGCTGTACCTGGATCCTGCGATGTGATCCCGAGTGTGGCTCGGGGGGTTACCGCTTTTGGTACTGAAAATCCACCCTGAGCCACACTCGGGAATATCGCCAGGGAGGTTAAAATTACACAGTGCCATAGCGCAAAAAATGGCCTGGTCATGAAGGGAGATAAACCTTCTGGAGGTCAAGTGGTTAATCTCCACTTGTCTTACAGAGCCTTCCGATCCATTCCTACTAGTGCAAAGCTGGCAAGGAGGAAGTGTAACCTTCCCGGAGCTGAAGTAGTTAAGGGGGCATGGGTGTAGCACAGTGTACAGGCATACCCCACCCCAAAAGTACACAATGGGACCAGAGCATGTATGTAAAACAAAAATGTACTTAAAGCGGAGTTCCACCCAAAAGTGCAACTTCCGGTTATCTGATTTCACCCACTCCAGTACCACATTTGGCACCTTTTGGGGGGGAGCGGATGCCTGCTTTTTACATTTATCCTGTCCCCACTTCCAGGAGACCAGGCCACAGCAAATTACATCAGTTAAGTGTCCTAATGTTAAAAGTCAGCAGATACAGTATGTGTAGCTGCTAACTATTAATTTTTAAAGGGGTGGGCAGAACTTTAAAGTGAAGCAATTTCCTTTTTCACTTCTCAATATATGTACTGCATTGCAATTTACAGGCACAAAATCGGATAAACCCAGGAGCAGTGCCACGTCAAGCTAACAAAGATTTCCCATAGATGCCAATGTGTCCGTACTCCCGAGTGTACGTAAAGTTAGGGTACATAAAGCGGGGTATGCCTGTACCTACCGTTTTCGTGTGGGTTTCCTGCACTTTGACATAGATTAGATCGATCGGTTTTGGTGTATTTTGTGAAAACCTGGATTCAAAAATGTTGGTACGCTTTCAGAAAATGCTGCGGGAAAACTGCAACGCGTCAGTGTGAAAATACCCTTATGCCCCGTACACACGAGCGGAATTTCCGTCCGGAAAATCTTGGATGGTTTTTCCGACGGAATTCCACTCAAGCTTGGCTTGCATACACACGGTCACACAAAAGTTCTCTGAACTTCTGACCGTCAAGAACACGGTGATGTATGGTATAACACTACAATGAGCTGAGAAAATGAAGTTCAATGGTTTCAAGCATGCATTGAATTGTTTCCGAGCATACGTAGGAATTTTGCGCGTTGGAATTGCTACAGATGATTGGAATTTCTGATCGGAACTTTTTCCGACCGAAAAATTGAGAACCTGCTCTCAATCTTCTGCTGGTGGGAATTCCACCAGCAAAAGTCAGATGGAGCATACACACGGTCACATTTTCCAACCAAAACCTCACATCGGACGTCTGCTGGGATTTACGATTGTGTGTACAGAGCATAAGCCTTTTTTACTGTGTTTAAAGAGCTCCAGTCTTCTCCCACAAATACTGTAGCTGCTGACTTTTAATAAAAGGACATTTACCTATCCAGGGATCCAGCGCTGTCTTCAGTGAAGAATCGGCTTCGGGTCCAGGCGCTGGCTTCTTAGGTTTTGGAAAACCGGTTTCCTGCTGCACATGTGCGAGTCGCACTGCGCTTTGTAAATGGTCCCACAGTCTTCTGGGACTTGTTATGTGTCTCGGAAGGCTGCAGGCAGGGGAGGCGAACGTCTACTCACATTGCTGCGGTGATCTGGCCAGAAGTGGGAAAGTGCCAAATGGGGCAATGGGGGGTGGGGGGGGGGGTGGGATGAAAACAAGCTGAATGTCCCCTTTTGGGGGAAGTTCTGCTTTTAAACCCCTTTCACACTGTGCTGCCACCGGCGTCAGCGGTAAAGCAGCGCTATTTTTTACTGTTGCTTTAGAAGCGCTAATCGGCTGCTGGCAGGGCGGTTTTAATCCCATGCTAGCGGCCGAAAAGGGGTTAAATTGATTTTAATGGGGAGGAGCTGTGGAGGAGCGGGAGTTTACTGCCTCTTCACCGCTCCAAAGAAGCTGCTGGCAGAACTTTTTCGGACACCCTGCAAGCGCACGCCCTCGGGCTTTCACACTAGAGTGAATGGAGCCGCTTTTTTCAGGCGCTATTTTTAGCGTCTTAAGCAATGCTAATTGTTATGACAACACTCATCATCTTATGCCATTTTATTTTTCATTTATTACAGGTACTTATATAGCACTGTCAATTTATACCCCGCTTTACGCTTTAGCACTTTACACATATGCATAGTGTACATTCACATCAGTCCCCACGCTCAAGGAGCTTACAATCTAATTACTCATTGCGGTGGGAACATGTACCCTGTAAATTTGTACCCTATTCTAAAACTTCAGTAAAGAAAAATTGAAAGAGAAAAAGTCATTTTTAATTTTTGTAAATCTGCAGCTTTCAATAAATTAATATCTGGTAATCCTGATATAAAGGTACATTATCAGGTGCTTCCTGTCATAGGTGACAATACTATGCCCCTGCCTCCCAACTGCCCCCCTGCACTGCCAACCAATCGCATGCCAAGGCTCAATGTGCATGCATGGTACACTGTTGTCACCATCAGAATGCCAGTCCTAAGTAATGATATGTAGCCACTGCTGCAAAACATGCATTTAGGGCTGGTTAACACCACAAAAATGCACTCCAGAGACATTCCGGATGCGTTTCTGCATGTGCATTTTTAACGCATTTTTGATGCGTACCAGTGGCATTGACTGCACTGGTGTGACCTATGCCATTGGAAACCATATAACTTACTTTCCATGTGTTTTTGATGCAGAAAAAAAAACCTGCACTGGACTGCATGTGGTGTGAACTGGCCCTTAGACAGAAAGTGGCTGTAAAAAGGACAGAGGTGTTTAGCAGGACTGAGATGAAACACAGGAAGGATAAAAGGTAAAAATAATATTTTCTAGAAAACTATTTTTTGATGACTCACAGTGCAGAGAACAGGCAAGGTTCACGTCTTCTTTAATAAAAAGAAAGGATTATAGCTGGCGTCAGAAGAGCCCTAGGTAGGCAGACAAATGCATTCCTGATATGGTGAAGTTATAGTTTGGAAATGATGGATTGATAGCAACATCTATTATGTCTCTGGTCTCTGGATTTGGAATTGGTGTGTAGGTCAGTCCACAATGGTCATGCACATAAATGATTTTTCAGGTAATTATAGCACCAGCTCCATGCAATCAAAGTCTGCTGCAGAATGCAGACACTGATAACACTATCAGATCACAGCTACCAAAGGCCTTGTAGCTCTAGAACAGTATGAATCACTAAGGTTTATCATACAGCTACATACGTCAGCCATCAGCAACCTATGTGTTGTTATTCATCGAGGTAAATGTACACTGAGCAAAATTATAAACGCAGCACTTTTCTGTGTTGCCCTTATTTATCATAAGCTGAACGCAAAGATCTACGACTTTCTCTATGTACACAAAAGGCCTTTTTCTCTCAAATATTGTTCACAAGTCTGTCTAAGGCCCCTTTCACACATGCTGACCGTACATTAGATCAGTTCAGTCACGTTTTTTATCATCAGTTGTTGTCAGTTTTCATCCTTTTCCATCTCAGTTTTTCATCCGTTTTTCATCCGTTTTTCATCAGTTTATGTCCTTCTTCATCCATTTTTTGTCAGTTTTTCATCAGTTTTTGTCAGTTTTTATCCGTTTATGTCCGTTTTTCATCCGTTTTCGTCCGTTTTTCATCCGTTTTTCATCCGTTTATGTCAGTTTTTCATCAGTTTTTGTCCGTTTTTCATCCGTTTTTATCCACTTTTTTAGAACTGTATGCAATCATTTTTTCATGAATTATGTGGATTTTCCCATGATTCCTTGTTTTCCCCAGCATGCATTGTGCTTCCCATGCTGCTTTGTGGTTTCAGCTGGCTTTGTGCTTCCTGATTCCTTGCTGTAGTGTATGTGCTTATTTAGCAATGGATTTGGACAGATTTTTTGAGCATGTGACATTATTTGTCATGCTATCTTATTTGAGGAGACAAACGCATGAGCAGGAACAAATCTGCAATAAGACGCAGGTACTGGACACATCCCATGCTGCTGAAGAGGCCCACTGAAGGGTTTTTTGCTCTGCACTATGCAGATCTGCGACAGTTCCCGCAAATTTTTTTTAATTTTACGCGAATGTCTCTACCAACGTTTGAATTTTTATTAGAAAAGTTGCAACCCCGTTTGGAAAGGATGAACACGGATATGAGACGTTGTGTGCCTCCTGTATATCATTTTTTTTACTCGGCCAAATAATTTAATATAGGGGAGAAATAATGTATTTACTTACTTTCTTAAAGCGGGATTCCACCCTAAAGTGGAACCTCCGCTGATCGGAACCCCCCCCCCCTTCCGGTGTCACAATTGACACCTTTCAGGGGGGAGGGGGGTGGAGATACCTGTCAAAGACAGGTATTTTCACCCACTTCCGGGCATAGACTCCCACGGGAGTCTACGCCATTTCCTGCCCTGCCGCGCTGTCTGCTGGGACACACACGGGTCCCAGTGACAGCGCGGACCATTCCCATTGCACGGCGCGGCTCGCGCATGCGCAGTAGGGAACCGGGAAGTGAAGCCGATTCGCTTTACTTCCTGATTCCCTCACCTCGAATGGCGGCAGCAGCAGCCGAGGCCCGAGCGGTCGATCGGCCTCGGCTGCCGGCATCGCTGGAACCCGGGACAGGTGAGTTTCCATTTATTAAAAGTCAGCAGCTGTAGTATTTATAGCTGCTGGCTTTTAATATTTTTTTGGGGGGGCGGAATCCCTCTTTAAGTTCATAACACTTCTCAAGAAGTCCAGTGAATCAAAAAAGGGACTTTTTTTTTTTGTTGATGGTCCTGCTCCGCTCCGGCTTTCTCTTGCCTCCTCCTTTAGCTCCCGTCTGTAGCGGTCTCTAGATCTCCACCGTGTGATGATTTTATCACCTGTATAGGAACAGTAGACACAATGAACTGATAGAACTCCAACATGACAATTACATATAATATGAGGCCACGTGGCTTCGTGACCATGTGGCCACGTGACATGCCACATGAAATGCCACGTGACATGCCACGTGAAATGCCACGTGACCACGTGGCTACGTGACATACCACATGGCCACATGGCCACGTGACATGCCACATGACCACATGACATGCCACATGGCCACGTGACATGCCACATGAAATGCCACGTGACATGCCACGTGACCACGTGGCCACGTGACATACCGCATGGCCACGTGACATGCCACATGACCACGTGACATGCCACATGGCCACGTGACATGCCACATGGCCACGTGACATGCCACATGGCCACGTGACATGCCACATGGCCACGTGACATGCCACATGGCCACGTGACATGCCACATGGCCACGTGACCACGTGACATGCCACATGGCCACGTGACCACGTGACATGCCATGCCATGAAATGCCATGTGTTTAACCATGCCAAGCCACAAACTGCTTACCACGTATCCGACGGTGCTTATTATCTCTCCACTAGCAGCATGTGCTTGTACATGTGACTGACCACTACCTGGGTCAGAGGTCACCTGTACATTAATATATATTATTTGCTCAAAAACGGATGTCCGCGGAACGGATCGTCCGCAAACGACCGTTTTACGTCCGTTCCATTTTTTGGACGGAAGAGAAAATAGGGTTTTCTTCCGTTCGGAAAAACTTAGCTGAACGGAACGGACGTAAAACGGTCGTTTGCGGATGGTCATCCGCAAACGTCCGCAATGCCATTGACTTGCATTGTGCTCCGTTTTCATCCGAAAACGGATGTGGGGAAAAACGGACGAACGGTCCGCACATGTGAAAGGGGCCTAAATCTGTGTTAGTGAGCACTTCACCTTTGCCGAGATAATCATCCACCTCACAGGTGTGGCATATCCAGATGCTGATTAGACCGCATGATTATTGCACAGGTGTTGCATCGATTAGGACAGTGCCATTGACAGAAATTGCCAGCGATTGACACATCAAATCGCATGTCAAAACGCTCCAGTGTGAACCATGGCTTAGACAGATTTGTGGAGTTCAGCTCATGATAAATAGGGACAAACACAAAAGTGTTGCGTTTATAATTTGCTCAGTGTATAAAGTAAATCTTTTCTCTGGAATACATGGAGCTGTCATTGCAGGCCCTCTTCAAGCTGCCTGGATTTTGCACTAGGCTACTAACTTTAAGCCCTTGTACACATTCTGACAACCAAATCCATCGGGTTTTGTCCGAAACTGGTGTTGCATACACACGGTCGGACAAAGTTGACGGAAAATCTGATCGTTCAGAACGTGATGACGTTATTTCATTATGACGGGACTACGTTCAGGCTAGTAGCCAATAGCTTTGGTCTAGGAATTTGATCTGAGCATGCGTGGCACTTTGTCCAATTGGAATTCTCTACAAACGATCGGACAAAGTCCGATCGGATCATATTGTCGGAAAATTTTACAGCCCAGCTCTAAAACGTTGTCGGTCGGATATTCCGACGGAAACAGTCCAATGGAGCCCACACACAGTCGGATTATCCGACAACACGGTCCGATCGGACATTTTCCGTCGGAATGTCCGACCATGTGTACAAGGGCTAATACATTCTAAGTCAATGGCTGAACAAATACACAGAATACAAATATGCAGATCAAGAAAATCACACATTCTTAGCTACCTACATACTCTAGGTTAATGACTCCACATATTGAAGCCAGAGAGCCAGCAATACAGCCGGACAACTAGCACTTGCAGGATAACGAGTCAGCAATGGCACATTCAGGACTCATTTACACTACAATCTCTGCATTCATTGATCGTTTTCTGCATGTGCATTTAGATGCCTTTGCTATGCGTTTTCAGTGTGCTTTATGGATTTATTTTTTATTTTTTTTAAATCATTTTTTTAAATTACACACCAAAATAGAAATAAACAGGGTCACTTAGGCTGGATTCACACTTATACATTTTTAGTGCTTTTTGCATTTTGCAGATTTGCACTACAGTCCATTTAACATGGTCTCCTATGGAACACGTTCTGTAGTGCAAATCTGCAAAATGCAAAAAGCACTAAAAATGCATAGGTGTGAATTCAGCCTTATCCAGTGCTTTAGATGTAAAATATAGCATGTAAAACTAAGCAGCTGCTATAATCATCATAACTTTTAAAAGAAAGCGAAAAAAGTTCCAAGAAGATAGGTCCTTTCCAGCTTAAAGTAGTTGTAAAGCTTTATTTTTTATTTTCTAAATAGGTTCCTTTAACCTCCCTGGCGGTATGATTATTTCTTTAGGTGCTGAAAGCGGAACAATTATTTTGCATGAAAATTTGGTGTTTTATATTGTAGCCCTGCAATTCTTAGGAATAGGGATGAGCCGAACACCCCCCGGTTCGGTTCGCACCAGAACTTGCGAACGACCCCCGCGTTCGGTACGAACGTTAGAACCCCATTGAAGTCTATGGGACTCGAACATTCGAATTGGAAAGTGCTAATTTTAACGGCTAATATGCAAGATAGTGTCCTAAAAAGGGTTTGGCGACCTGCCTCCTGCCTCAGGGGACATGGGTCACTGCAAAAAAAAGTTTTAAAAACTACCGTTTTGGCGGGAGCACTGATTTTAATGACGATTAAAGTGAAAAAAAAAAGTGAAATATTCCTTTAAATATGGTGCCTGCGGGGTGTCTGTAGTATGCCTGTGAAGTGCCACGTGTTTCCCGTGTTTAGAACAGTCCCTGCACAAAATGACATTAAACGGAAATAACACCATTTAAAACTGCTTGCGGTTTTAATGTTATATCTGGTTCCTGCAATATGGTTGAAAATCATTGAGAAACATGGCATGGGTAGCCCTCCCTGCCCATTACCAGCCTATTTGGGTCTTGTACGCATATTAAGGGGAACCCAGTACCCATATTAAAAAAAGGAAATGCGTGTGGCCCCCAGGCCCTATATACTCAGAACAGCAGTATACAGGCGGTGCAAACAAGACAGGGACTGTGTAGGTTTGTTGTGTTAAGTTGAATCTGTTTGTCATTTTCAACCGGTAGGCCGCGTACACACGCGCGGACTGTTTGCCCAACCTTGTTCGTCAAACAGTTTCGGCAAACAGTCCGCTCAAAATTTGCATGAGCGGACTTGCCCACACACGAGCGGACTGTTTCAGCGAACTGTTTGCCAAACAGTTCGCTCAACTTTTGAAATGAACGGACTCGCCCACGTAAGGAGGAGGCAAATCCGCCCATTTCGAGCGCGTGTACAGGTAGGCGGGGCCCGCGAAGGAGACGTCGCGGGCTCCGCCGCCTGGAATGGGCTTAAAGGGGAACCCCAACGCCGAAAAAAATCGGCGTGGGGGTTCCCCCAAAGTCCACACCAGACCCTTGTCCGAGCACGCTACCCGGCCGGCCAGGAAAGGGGGGCGAGCGAGCGCGCCCCCCCTCCTGAGCCGTACCAGGCCGCGTGCCCTCAACATGGGGGGGTGCCTTGGGGAAGGGGGGGCCGCGCGGCCCCCCCACCCCAAAGCACCTTGTCCCCATGTTGATGAGGACAAGGGCCTCTTCCCGACAACCCTGGCCGTTGGTTGTCGGGGTCTGCGGGCGGGGGGCTTATCGGAATCCGGGAGCCCCCTTTAAGAAGGGGGCCCCCGGATACCGGCCCCCCACCCTATGTGAATGAGTATGGGGTACCCCTACCCATTCACCTGTGAAATAAAGTACAAAAAAAAACACAACACAGGGAAAAAATATTTTATTGCACAGCTCCGGGGGTCTTCCGTCTTCGGGGGTCTTCTCGCCGGACTCCTCCGCTATCTGTGTGTAGCTCTTTTACTAGCGGAGGAGTCCGGCTTTCTTCCTCCCCGCCGCCGGCCTCTTCTCCCGACTTCGGGGGTCTTGTCCCCCTCTTCGGTTCTTCTGCCGGGCCACCGCGCCTTCTTGTAGCTCTTTTGCAGGCGGTGGCCCGGTCTTCTGTCGCCGCTGCCTTCCGTTCTTCTGTCGCCGCCTTCGGTTCTTCTGCCGGGCCACCGCGCCTTCTTGTAGCTCTTTTACAGGCGGTGGCCCGGTCTTCTGTCGCCGCTGTCGTCGCCGCCGCCTTCCGTTCTTGTTCTTCTTCTTGTTCTTCTTCTTCTTCTCCTGGAGATGTTGACTCGACGAGCTCTCCGGCCGGAATGCCAGGGACACGCTCCGCTGCCACTTATATAGTGACAATGGGGCGGTGTCACATGGTATATGTCACATGGGTTGGTCACATGGTGACCCCGCCCCCTTACGATGTCATAGTCCCCATGTGACATCAACCCATGTGACCAACCCATGTGACATATACCATGTGACACCGCCCCATTGTCACTATATAAGTGGCAGCGGAGCGTGTCCCTGGCATTCCGGCCGGAGAGCTCGTCGAGTCAACATCTCCAGGAGAAGAAGAAGAAGAATAAGAAGAAGAACAAGAACGGAAGGCGGCGGCGACGACAGCGGCGACAGAAGACCGGGCCACCGCCTGTAAAAGAGCTACAAGAAGGCGCGGTGGCCCGGCAGAAGAACCGAAGGCGGCGACAGAAGAACGGAAGGCAGCGGCGACAGAAGACCGGGCCACCGCCTGCAAAAGAGCTACAAGAAGGCGCGGTGGCCCGGCAGAAGAACCGAAGAGGGGGACAAGACCCCCGAAGTCGGGAGAAGAGGCCGGCGGCGGGGAGGAAGAAAGCCGGACTCCTCCGCTAGTAAAAGAGCTACACACAGATAGCGGAGGAGTCCGGCGAGAAGACCCCCGAAGACGGAAGACCCCCGGAGCTGTGCAATAAAATATTTTTTCCCTGTGTTGTGTTTTTTTTTGTACTTTATTTCACAGGTGAATGGGTAGGGGTACATTGTACCCCATACTCATTCACATAGGGTGGGGGGCCGGTATCCGGGGGCCCCCTTCTTAAAGGGGGCTCCCGGATTCCGATAAGCCCCCCGCCCGCAGACCCCGACAACCAACGGGCAGGGTTGTCGGGAAGAGGCCCTTGTCCTCATCAACATGGGGACAAGGTGCTTTGGGGTGGGGGGGCCGCGCGGCCCCCCTTCCCCAAGGCACCCCCCCATGTTGAGGGCACGCGGCCTGGTACGGCTCAGGAGGGGGGGCGCGCTCGCTCGCCCCCCTTTCCTGGCCGGCCGGGTAGCGTGCTCGGACAAGGGTTTGGTGTGGACTTTGGGGGAACCCCCACGCCGATTTTTTTCGGCGTTGGGGTTCCCCTTTAAGCCCATTCCAGGCGGCGGAGCCCGCGAAGTCTCCCTCGCGGGCCCCGCCTACCTGTACACGCGCTCGAAATGGGCGGACTTTCCGAGCGGGAACAGTTTGCTCATTTCGAAAGTAGCCTACACACGGGCGGACTGTTCGCTCAAACACAGTTTCAGCGGACAGTTTTTCGGAATTTCCGAAAGACTTTGTCCGTCCAACTGTCCGCTGAAACTGTCCGCTGAAAGCCCACACACGGGCGGACTGTCCGCCCAAACACTGTTCAGCGGACAAGGTTGGGCGAACAGTCCGCCCGTGTGTACGCGGCCGTATATTTTTAAAGTGTAGCTCCAGTCAAAAAAACTATCTTTAAGCTTTTTGGAAAACATAGGGAAGGGTTATCACCCCTGTATAATTTGTTTTGTCGTCCATCTTTTTTCATCTCACTTGCTGCTGTCTCCTTGCGTTTGCAAGTAGGAGATGTTTGTAAGTTGGATGTTTGAAAGTAGGGGCCTGCCCTATATTATAGCGGTATGTACTGGGTACAGAGCACGCAGACAGCACGCACTCCTAACACTACTGACTGCAAGCTCTATTATTAACCACTTGTTAGCCCAATGTTTGCATAAAGTGAAAGATGAAGTTATGCTGAGTAAATAGATATCAAACATGTCACTCTTCAAAATTGCACATGCCCGTGGAATGGCGCCAAACGTCGCTACCTAAAAAATCCCCATAGGCGACGCTTTAAATATTTTTTTACTGGTTACATGTTTTGAGTTGCAGAGGAGGTCTAGGACTAGAATTATTGCTCTCGCTCTAACATTCTCGGCGATACCTCACATGTGTGGCACATGCGAGCACATGGGGACATGGGCGCTTTAATTTTTATTTTATTTTTTTATTGTTCATTTTACTTTATTTATTTTAGTTTGACATTTTTTTTCCCAAAAATATATTTTTGATCACTTTTATTCCTATTACAAGAAATGTAAACATCCCTTGTAATAGGAATATGGGGTGACAGGTCCTCTTTACAGTGAAATCTGGGGGGTCAATATGACCCCACATCTCACCTCTAGGCTGGGAAGCCTGAAATAAAAAATAAAAAAAAGATTCTGGCTTTGATCGTACTGGCGAGTTGGTAGAAGCACCGGAGGGCGGTGAGGGGTGGGGGGCGTCTATGGCTGGGTATTTCAGGGTATCACCGAGTATGGCTGGGTATCTCTGAGTATGGCTGGGTATGGCAATTTATGGCAGGGTATTACAGAGTATTGGCGGGGTATTGGCGGGGTACTACAGAGTAATAGCAGGGTACTGCACTGCAGAGTAATGGCAGGGTACTGCACTGCAGAGTAATGGCGGGGTACTGCACTGCAGAGTAATGGCGGGGTACTGCACTGCAGAGTAATGGCGGGGTACTGCAGAGTAATGGCGGGGTACTGCACTGCAGAGTAATGGCAGGGTACTGCACTGCAGAGTAATGGCGGGGTACTGCACTGCAGAGTAATGGCGGGGTACTACAGAGTAATGGCAGGGTACTGCACTGCAGAGTAATGGCAGGGTACTGCACTGCAGAGTAATGGCGGGGTACTGCACTGCAGAGTAATGGCGGGGTACTGCAGAGTAATGGCGGGGTACTGCACTGCAGAGTAATGGCAGGGTACTGCACTGCAGAGTAATGGCGGGGTACTGCACTGCAGAGTAATGGCGGGGTACTACAGAGTAATGGCAGGGTACTGCACTGCAGAGTAATGGCAGGGTACTGCACTGCAGAGTAATGGCGGGGTACTGCACTGCAGAGTAATGGCGGGGTACTGCAGAGTAATGGCGGGGTACTGCAGAGTAATGGCGGGGTACTGCAGAGTAATGGCAGGGTACTGCAGAGTATGCACTGGTATTGCAGAGTATTGGCAGGGAATTGAGGGGTTAAATTCGGTGAGCAGCGATGTGGGCACTGCAGATGCAGCCCACATCGCTGCTGACACCGATCTCTTTCCCCTCCGCTGTACCGATCGGTACAGAAAGGGGAGGTAGGAACAGGCGTCATAACATGACGCCGGTTTGTTTCCAAGTGATCACTCCGTCATTTGACGGAGCAATCACGTGGTAAACGGCCGCTATGAGCGGCCGTTTACCGTGATGCGCCGGGTCCTATGGACCCGGCGGTCACGGATGCTCTCGAGTGCGCACACCTCGGGGCACGCGAGAGCAGAATTCTGGGAGGCCGTTAATTAACGGCCTCTCTGAGTTAAACAACCGCCCTGAAGCCGTTAATCGGCAATGGGCAGTTGTTAAGTGGTTAAAGCTAGATCACTAGCTATATAGGTGAGGTGAATATAGTGGTGTATACTGCGGTCAGGGCACAGACAATAACCACTACACAGCAGCAAGATAGGAAATCAGCCAAAAACGATTGGTGTGTACTGTGTTGAAGGTACACAGAACACCCACTGCTTCAGATGCAAAGTAACACACTACAGGAGGCCGCCTTAAAGGCGGCCTTATATAGTGTGGGGCGTGCACTACACAGCCTGAGCTATGATTGGCCACAGGCAGGATGCCTGTGGCCAATCATGGCTCTCCTCGCTGCCGGCGCTGCGATTGGCCAAGCATGCGGGGTCACAGTGCATGCTTGGCCAATCATCGGGCAGCAATGCACTGCGCCAACGCAGTGCATTGTGGTCCGCGCGCGCGTCACTCGAATTTTGACGCGAACGGCCAAAACGTTCGGAATTCGCCGAACGGCCGAACGGCCAATGTTCGAGTCGAACGTACGTTCGACTCGAACACGAAGCTCATCCCTACTTAGGAATAACTCTCTTAAATCTGTTCAAACAAGAGTCTAGTAGACATCCCGGTTATGAAAAAAGTTTATAATATAATAAATAATGATAATAAATAATAATAAAAATTATTCAATAATGTAATCAAATCCAAAAACACTGAAATTTGCTAATTTGCAGAATTGTCGCTGTCATTAGATTTAGTGTTTGATGACGAATTTCCCCACAAATCTCTATCGCTTAATTCTGCAAGTGATTCTAATTTATTATCGCTGTTTTCTAGTTGGTCTAAAATCACTTTTGACATAAAGGGACACTTTTTGGTTGCTATGGACAATCTCCAAATTCCAGGCAGAAAAAACTGTATTTATAATATAAAAGTGCATGCAGGGCACTGCACAGACCACTAGGGACAAAGGGGATGTGTATTTTTTTATACAGTACTGTAATCTGTAAGATTACAGTACTGTATGTGTGTTGTGTATTTTTACTTTTTTGAATTTGGCGCCGATCTCCACTCCCATGTGGCGTAACGTCGCAGGGAACGGAGCTCGGCGGCACTCGGACACTGTGTGAATCGAGTGGAGGACAGCTTGCACACACAGCGGGGAGGACATCGCTGGATCCAGGGGACAAGGTAAGTAACCTCTCCCTATATCCAGCGATGCGATCCCGAGTCTGGCTCGGGGTTACCACTCGTGGTATTGAAATTGCAGCCCGAGCCAGACTCGGGATTACCACCCCTGTCTGGCTGACTAAACACCGCTCGGATGATGGTGTGTATGAATTTCTCACTTCCCACCATCATCCGAGCGGTGTTTAGTCAGCCAGAACAGCTTACTGAACAGCTTACTGAGGAGGAACAGAAAGTGAGAAATTCAGACAAAGAAAATAAAGAAAAAAAACATTTAGAAGGGAAATCGAAGGAAAGGTAAGTGAACCAACAATGCACTAGCTTAAAGGAACCTATTTAGAAAATAAAAAATGAACCTTTACAACCCCTTTAACCTCCCTGGCGGTGATCCCGAGTCTGGCTCGGGTTAGGATTTTACTATGATAAGCGGTAACCCCGAGCCAGACTCGGGATCGCATCGCTGGATAAAGGGAGAGGTTACTTACCTTGTCCCCTGGATCCAGCAATGTCCTCCGCGCTGTGTGATCGAGCTGTCCTCCGCTCGATTCACACAGTGCCGAATGCCGCCAAGCTCCGTTCCTGGCAACGTTATGGCACACGGGAGCGGAGATTGTCGCCAAATTCAAAAAAGTTAAAATACACAAAACACACACAGTATTGTAATCTTACAGATTACAGTACCGTATAAAAAAAATTACACATCCCTTTGTCCCTAGTGGTCTGTGCAGTGCCCTGCATGCACTTTTATATTATAAATACTGTTTTTTCTGCCTGGAATTTGGAGATTGTCCATAGCAACCAAAAAGTGTCCCTTTATGTCAAAAGTGATTTTAGACCAACTAGAAAACAGCGATAATAAATTAGAATCACTTGCAGAATTGAGCGATAGCGATTTGTGGGGAAATTCGTCATCAAACACTAAATCTAATGACAGCGACAAATGAGCAAATTTCAGTGTTTTTGGATTTGATTAAATTATTGAATAATTTTTATTATTATTTATTATATTATAAACTTTATCATACCCTGGATGTCTGCTAGACTCTGGTTTGAACAGATTTAAGAGAGTTATTCCTAAGAATTGCAGGACTACAATATAAAACGCCAAAGTTCCATGCAAAATAATTGTACCGCTTTCAGCACCTAAAACCAGAATGAATCCTACCGCCAGGGAGGTTAAGCAGCACTAGAAAATTGAATTACCAAAAATAAAATTAAAATAACACTTTAAAAATTATTATAAAAAGTGTGAAAGTCCAGGTGATGGGTGATTTCACATATTAATGTGACAGTTCATATCATCTGAAGAGATGTTCCACCATCACCACACCATGTGATTCCACTCCCTAAAGGAATTGCACTCACCGGATTCCTAATAATCAATTGCCTTAGTAAATGTATTCAGCTTTATTGTCAGCAACTAAAGGACATCAGCATTGTTTATTCAGTGTTGATCAACCCGACAAATCGATGACATCCTGATCCAGAACAACTCCAAATTGGACATGCCAGAAATCCTCGTATACAATTCAAGCATATGAAAGGAAAGGAATTCTCATAGTGTGAAACTGTAAACTTTTATTCTCCCAAAACACCCGACCCTTAGTGCCCGTTCTCACTACCGTGACTTGGGATCCAACTTGTCAGACCGCAAGTCGCCCCAAGTCGTTTGACATTAGAAATGACAGTCAAGTGAATGAGAGCCATCTTAATGAATGCTACTGAAGTTGGAGCGACTTCACAAAAGGTTCCTGTACTACTTCAAGGTGACTTATAGGCGACTTGTACCCATAGATTTCAATGCAAGTCGCCTACAAGTCGGATCATGGTCTATATACAAGCGACTTAACAGGAAGAAGAACAGAATTCAGGCAGCCCTCCCTCTTCCCACACACAGATCACTTCCTGGATAACCTTATCTCTGTGTAGTGAAGTGTGAAGTGAAGTAGGTGTGAAGTAAGAAAAGCCTGTGTGTGCATCATGTCATCCAGAGGCCACAGAGAAGTACATCACAGGGAGCCAGTGGACAACGAGTCTCTAATCAGACTTGTGAGGCAGCGACCATGCATTTATAATAAGCGAGATCCCAACTACAAGGATCAATCCAAGAGGGAGAGCGCTTGGCTGGAGATTTGTCAACTGACCATAGAAGATTGGGAAACAATGTTGCCGACCGACCGTAGTAACAAATGTAAGTTTAACCTTTTATTTAATTTATTCTGTTATTTATTATGCATGTGTTCTGCACTGACATAGTTAAATAGGCATGATGATAATTGTAGTTCTAGAACGACTGGAGGACCAGAATATGGAGAACCCTGGTTCTTTTTTCACTGATGTCAACTTCTAGTGTTAATAAATGTAGATAATGAATGATCAATATCTGCCAAAATAATGATTGCTTTTATTATGACAGTTTATGAAAAATGTAACCAAAATATAGTTTTTAAAACATAAAGGACAGATTACATAGCATGAAAACATTAGAACCTTAATAACGTCAGGCTTTATAGAACTTTAAAGAAAAAGAAACATTAGCAATTTATATATTTAAAGAAGGAGCAATGCAGTTAGGAAATGGCATCCAATTGCCATTCTAATTCACCGGCTGGTGAAAGAAAGTATGATGCAAATTTTTTTCGAACAGTGGCACCATCGCAGGATCCCCTTGTAGCACTGAGTTGTGCACTTTCCAAGTCATGCATAAGGGAATCCTCAAAACGGTACCCGTCACGTAGCCGGACAAAATTGTGCAGCACGCAAGCTGCTTTGACAGCAGTAATTGCATTTTCAATGTTTAATGCAATAGGCTTATGTAACAAACGCCATTTATTGGCAAGAATTCCAAAAGTGCACTCAACCACCATTCACCCTTGTCAGCCGATAATTGAAGACTTTCTTAGGAGTAGTCGGATTTCTATTGGAGTAAGGCCTCATTAGGTGTTGCGCCAATGCAAAAGCCTCATCTGCGACAAACACATAGGGTATTGGGGGATCAGTCGTGCCAGGAAGAGGACAGTTCTCAGGAATATCTAGCCGATTATATCGTAGCCTTTCACCAAAGGAGGAATTTGAAAAAATACGTGAATAGCAGCTACTGCCGTAGGATCCTATATCTATATAGGTGAAGCAGTAGTTTGCATCTGCAACAGTAAGAAGTACAAATTAACAATATTTTTTGTAATTGTAGAACATACTTCCGCTACCAACAGGCTTAACGACACACACATGCTTCCCATCTATAGCTCCAATGCAATTTGGGAAATTGCACCGACTCCAAAATAGTTTTGCTATATCACGCCAATTATCTTGTGTAGGCCTCTTCATAACCATGATGTTAAGCACATCCCATAAGACTTGGCAGGTTTCTTGGATAATGTAGCTGATTGTTGATCTGCCCACCATGAACTGATAATGTAGACTAACTAGGGAATGACCGGTTGCCAGGTATCTGAAAGACAAAATACATAAACCATTATGTTCCTATTTATGTTTTGCAGTATCCATATTAAAAATCCATTGGAAGGGTTTGCACGACTGTTTTGACCGCTACCTCCGCAAAATTAATGAGGCCATGAGTGGGTCTGGAGGCAAAAGAGTGGTACCCTATGTGCATGCAGCTGAACTGGAGTTTCTGCGGCCTTTCCTGGATCTGAGAGAGTAAGATAACATCTTTCATATTTGTAAAGTGATACTATACAATTCTACAAAGAAGGGGGTGCCTAACTGTTCCTTTATATGTTTAATGCAGAATACAATCCAGTTGGGAAGTTGGTGATGAAGGGCAGGATGCATCGCAGGAGGCAGCATCACAAGAAGTAGGAGGCTTGCTGTCCTTGGATCATCCTTTGCTTCTGGAAGAACAGGAAGAAGCACAAGACAGCAACCAGGGAGAGGCTTCCAATATCCAGCAGCCGGCTGAGCCTATCCAGCTCAGAAGTCAGAGAAGGGGTAGACCGCCAAGGGGAAGTAACACTCAAAACATCAACAGATTCGCCGAACTGGTCGATCGGATGAATCAGAAATTAGATCAACTAAATTCCGAAGACCATGGGTTTGGACTCATGGTCGCCGGAATGCTTCAAAAAGTTCCGCAGGAGCGGAAACACAAAGTCAAGAAGGCAGTGATGGACCTCCTGGAAGCAAGTATCAGGAATGATCCATCAATTCCATCCTCACCCATGTTTTGACCACCACCATCTGGTCCCTACTATAACTACCCAAACCCTACACCACCCAGAACCCAAGCCTACTATCCCCCTCGCTTCCATCCCTACTCTGATGAGTATGGAAATGCCCTGAATCCTGCCCATCAACCAATACCCTATCCGTCTCCGTCCCCAATCCCATCATCAACTAGCGCACCAGGGAACCAACCATACGGTCCTCATTTCACGAATGTACCACCAACACCGTCCCTAAGGCCTTCCATCAGCTCTACAACTTCACCGTATGAGCCAGTATACCAAAATTTGTAAATAAGAATATAAAACAAAGTTCTGTTTTGTAGATATATTGCTATATCCAGTTATAAAAAATTAAACTTTTTTCAAAAACTAATGGATGTTTGTGTGCTAAATTTTGCAATATTTATTCAACGGTTTGTTTTTTTGGAAGAATCATGCGTACCTAGGTGGATGCAACATCGCACCAATGATACATCTGTCCACTGCTGTTTCTTCACACAGAACATACATACATCATCAATGTCTCTGTTCTCTCCCCTCCCCAAGATGAGAGCTGCTGTCTGTCAGTCAGCTGCTCTCCTGCTCTGCTCCCCCACGCTCAATGTGGAGGGGCGAATAGCAGCTTGCTGAGAGGCTGCGGCTGTCATCAGTCCAGCCAGCTGCTGGCAAATGAACTTTGGAAGTCAGGATGATGCGCTGCCTCAACTAATCTTTGTGACATCTGCACAAAGTGGACTTCTGCTCACTCTGCACTAAAAATAATTGCACTCATGTGACCCGTTGGAGAAGCCGAAACTAGTGATGGCCGAACGCTTCGCCCGGCGGTCGTTTCGCGGCAAATTTCGGCTGTTCGCAGTCCGCCCGTTCGGCGGACTATTGGCGCCGTTCGCCCGGCGGATTTCCGTGTTTACTGTGTAAAAGAACTTTGACCTATGATGACACATCCATCATGGGGTACAGGACAGCCAATTGAGACATTACAGCACATGGACACTTGGACATTCCCCCTAACTTATAAATAGACCCGATCCGGCGGCCATTTTACATTCTTTCTTCTGTCACTATAGGGAGAGGTTGCTGTGTGGAGCAGGGAGAGATTGCAGTGACCCAAATCGCTAGCTATTTGGTACACAAAAGTTCTTTTCAGGACTGGTATAGGTGTTAGGTCTATATAGGTTTGCTGTGCTACTGATTGTTGCAGCAGCCTGAGTGTCTTTTGTCAGTTTAGAGAAAGGGACAGGACGGTGTGTCTGCTGCAGGGACAGTCAGTTTAGTCATTAGCTGTTACTATCAGGTCCACAAAAGTGCTATTCCAGTTATTGTTCCAGTAGCCTCTGTTTTGTCAGTTTATATAGGGACAGGCAGGAAGCAGTGTGTGAGGCAGTGAGGGTCAGTTTAATCAGTAGCTGTTAGTATATTAGGTCCACAAAGGTTCTTTTCAGGACTGGTATCAGTGGTATGGTAATAGGCTTGTACACGTATAATATTCTTTCTTGCAAATATAGAAAGAATATTATACTTGACTGCTGCCCTTCTGCTGCAGTCTGCTAATCATTCACAACCTACTTGTTCCACAAAGCTCCTTATAAGGACTGTTAATAACCTGGTGTAGGGTGCTATAGTACATAGGGTTGAGTGAGGTACAGTCTGCCATTCTATAAGGACTGGTATAGGTCCACAATATATAGGGTTGAGGTGCACTACTGCTGACCGCTGCCCTATACTGCAGCAGTCCTTCATCGGTGACGTACAGTCTGCTAATCACTCACACACAACCTACTTGTTCCACAAAGGTCCTTATAAGGACTGGTAAGGTATAGGGTACTACAGTACATAGGGTTGAGTGAGGTACAGTCTGCCATTCTATAAGGACTGGTATAGGTCCACAATACATAGGGTTGAAGTGCACTACTGCTGACCGCTGCCCTATACTGCAGCAGTCCTTCATCGGTATAGGGACTGACGTACAGTCTGCTAATCACTCACACACAACCTACTTGTTCCACAAAGGTCCTTATAAGGACTGGTAAGGTATAGGGTATTACAGTACATAGGGTTGAGTGAAGTACAGTCTGCCATTCTATAAGGACTGGTATAGGTCCACAATACATAGGGTTGAGGTGCACTACTGCTGACTGCTGCCCTATACTGCAGAAGTCCTTCATTGGTATAGGGACTGACGTACAGTCTGCTAATCACTCACACACAACCTACTTGTTCCACAAAGGTCCTTATAAGGACTGGTAAGGTATAGGGTACTACAGTACATAGGGTTGAGTGAGGTACAGTCTGCCATTCTATAAGGACTGGTATAGGTCCATAATACATAGGGTTGAGGTGCACTACTGCTGACCGCTGCCCTATACTGCAGCAGTCCTTCATCGGTATAGGGACTGACGTACAGTCTGCTAATCACTCACACACAACCTACTTGTTCCACAAAGGTCCTTATAAGGACTGGTAAGGTATAGGGTACTACAGTACATAGGGTTGAGTGAGGTACAGTCTGCCATTCTATAAGGACTGGTATAGGTCCACAATACATAGGGTTGAAGTGCACTACTGCTGACCGCTGCCGTATACTGCAGCAGTCCTTCATCAGTATAGGGATTGACGTACAGTCTGCTAATCACTCACACACAACCTACTTGTTCCACAAAGGTCCTTATAAGGACTGGTAAGGTATAGGGTACTACAGTACATAGGGTTGAGTAAAGTACAATCTTCCATTCTATAAGGACTGGAATAGGTCCACAATACATAGGGTTGAGGTGCACTACTGCTGACCGCTGCCCTATACTGCAGCAGTCCTTCATCGGTATAGGGACTGACATACAGTCTGCTAATCACTCACACACAACCTACTTGTTCCACAAAGGTCCTTATAAGGACTGGTAAGGTATAGGGTACTACAGTACATAGGGTTGAGTGAGGTACAGTCTGCCATTCTATAAGGACTGGTGTAGGTCCACAATACATAGGGTTGAGGTGCACTACTGCTGACCGCTGCCCTATACTGCAGCAGTCCTTCATCGGTATAGGGACTGACGTACAGTCTGCTAATCACTCACACACAACCTACTTGTTCCACAAAGGTCCTTATAAGGACTGGTAAGGTATAGGGTATTACAGTACATAGGGTTGAGTGAAGTACAGTCTGCCATTCTATAAGGACTGGTATAGGTCCACAATACATAGGGTTGAGGTGCACTACTGCTGACCGCTGCCCTATACTGCAGCAGTCCTTCATCAGTATAGGGACTGAGAGTTTTGTCACAGGGTCATTTAAAAAATGACAGGCAGAGGAAGAGGCAGGTCCTTCCGCAGGGGTGGTAGGGGTAGGGCAGGAGCTACAGGCTTGAGCCAAAGTGGGAAGTTGTAGAAGGTGCGTTCAATTACTTTAAAGGATGCACCATACTTGGTTGAGTGGCTCGCTCAGCCTTACTCTTCTGCACCCTCCTCATCCTCTCGATCTGCACCCTCTTCTTCACTCTCTGCTCTGTGCACCCCCAAAGACACTACCACCAACAACACCACCACCACCACCACCACCACAGGAATTATTTTCCGATCCATATCAAGAGGACATTTCTGATGCGCAGCCACTCTTGGCATTGGATTAGGAAGAGGAGGTAGCAACAACCGCTACTCAGCAGTCTGACGACAGTACCCAAATCAGGCCAAGGAGGAGGTTGGTCCCCGGTGTTGCTGCCTACTCCGAGATCTCTACTTATAGTGGTGGGGAAGGTGATGTTGATGATGACGTGTCTAGTGATGTCACATGGGTGCCCACAAGAGAGGAAGAGGAGGGGAGTTCAGAGGGAGATATGGACCAGCAGATAGGGAGGAGAAGCAGGAATAACTTACATTGCACAGGAGGGACAAAGCAGACTGCAAATGTATCAGGAGCGAGTCATCGACCATGTACGGTCACATCTGGCGCTCCCAGGACACCGGCACATGGCTCCGCAGTGTGGGCTTTTTTTAACGTGTCCTTTGCTGACAATAGCGTTGCCATCTGCAATCTTTACAGTCAACGCATTAGTCGTGGTAAGCCCAATACTCACCTAGGGACGACCGCCTTAAGAAGGCACATGAGCAGCCATCACCGAGCCGAGTGGGAGCAACGGAACACACAAAGCCACACTGCAGGCTCTCACCGTCCAGCCTCGTCTTCTACTTCTCCTTCTCCTCACAATTGTCCTCCACTCCACCTTCCATCACGCCAAGCTCACGTTTTTCTGCAAAAAGGCAGGCTTCCGTGGGCCTAATGTTCGAGCGTAAAAAAATGATGACGCCGGATAACCCTCTTGCCCAACGGTTGACGGCTGGCTTGTCAGAACTCATAGCCCGCCAACTACTGCCATATAAACTGGTGGACTCGGAGGCCTTTCGCAAATTTGTGGCCATTGGAACACCACAATGGAAGGTCCCAGGAAGGAAGTATTTCTCAGAGAAGGGCATCCCAGAGCTATATGGCCATGTTCAGCGGCAAGTGAATGTATCTCTGGCACACAGTGTCGGTGCCAAGATACAGTACATCTGACCACAGACACGTGGTCTAGCAAACACGGGCAGGGAAGGTATATCACTTTTACTGCCCACTGGGTGAACCTTCTGACGGCCGTCAAGCATGTAACCCGTGGCACCCGTGTAGATTTGGTTTTACCGCCATGTATTGCATGCAGGCCTGACTCTTCTTCTCCTCCTCCTCCTACTCCATCCTCCTCCCTCTCCTCCTCGGCTGACTCCTCCTTTTCCGCTGCTAGCGTCTCTTCCGCTGCGCCGCCCAAGCTCCCCAGAACCTATTCGGCATGCCAGGTGAGACGTTGCCATGCCGTGCTGCGTCTGTTGTGCCTGGAAGCCAAGAGCCACACTGGCCCGGCAATCCTTTCAGCTTTGCGTTCACAGGCAGATCAGTGGCTAACACCGCTCAATTTGACAGTTGGTAAAGTGGTGTGTGACAACGGTGCCAATCTGCTTAGCGCATTGAAACAGGGCAAAATCACACACGTGCCATGCATGGCACACGTCTTAAACTTGGTCGTGCAGTGATTCCTTGTCAAATATCCTGGGGTCCAGGACATCTTGCGGCAGGCAAGGAAAATCTCGGCCCATTTCAGAAGATCTTACACGGCCATGGCTCGCCTTGCTGACATTCAGCGGTGACACAATCTGCCGGTCAGATGTCTTATTTGCGATTGCCCGACGCGATGGAACTCAACCTTCTATATGCTTGATAGGCTGCTCCAGCAGAAACGTGCAGTTAACGTCTACCTGTATGAACTCTGCGGCAGAACCGGTTCTGGGGAGCTGGGGTTTTTTTCACCGCGCCAGTGGCTGCTCATGCACGACACATGCAGACTTCTGCGCCCATTTGAGGAGATCACCAAACTAGTCAGTCGCAGCCATGGCGCCATCAGTGACATGGTACCTTATGCCTTCTTTATGGAGCGTGCATTGCGTCGTGTCATTGATCAAGCTGTGGAGGAGCAGGAGCGGGAAGATGAGGAAGTCGCAATGCTGGATGAATTCCCAGGGGGGGCTACTCTATCTGAGACAAGTCAACAACAGGAGTCTGAAGAGGAGTCAGAGGAGGATGGTGCCGGGGCGGATGAGGAGGAGCAAGAAGAGCATGCTTTAAACCTTTCTGGGATCCCTGTTGTGCGTGGATGGGGAGAGGAGAATGAAGAGGACGACATTATCCTGGATGATGAGCAGGAGCCAGGCCACCACACCGCTTCCAGTTTAGTGCAAATGGGGGCCTTCATGCTCCAGTGTTTTAATAGGGACCCCGTATAAAAAGCATAAGGGTCAAGGACCAGTACTGGGTGGCAACGTACTTAGACCCCCGGTACAAACACAAAATGGCGGAAATGTTAACGCCCTCACAGAGTGCTGTCAGAATGTAGCACTTCCAGGCCTTGCTTCGAGAAATGCTGCATTCTGCTTTTGCGTGCGCTGGCAGAGGAGCAATTCCCACTCCCAGAGAAGGAGTTGCGGGTACCAATCCAACAGCGCCTGCAAGAAGAGGCCGGTTTGAAGATGTGTTGGTGACTTCGGATATGAGGTCATTCTTTCAGCCGACCCATCGACAGGTGTCATCCGGATCCAGCATCAGGGAACGCCTAGACCGTCAGGTGTCCGACTACATCGGGTTAACGGCCGATGTGGACGCTCTGAGGAGTGATGAACCCCTGGACTACTGGGTGGGCAGGCTTGACCTCTGGCCAGAGCTTGCCCAATTTGCAATCGAACTGTTGGCTTGTCCCTCATCCAGTGTCCTGTCCGAAAGGACGTTCAGCGCAGCAGGGGGGATCGTGACCGATAAGCGTACTCGCCTAGCTCACGACAGTGTTAACTACCTCACATTTCTAAAATTGAATGAGGCATGGATCTCGGAGGAATTCAACACATGTGACCAGTAGACCATGTATATGTCTATAAACAATTTTTTTAATCGAGCACAGAGACCTTCTTTCTTCATTTGGCTCACTTCCTTGTCCAAAAAAAGCACACCGTACTATATGCCCGTACCCTCCTATGAGCGGTGTCATATTTCTACTGGGGCTGCTTATTATGAGGGGCTCCCACCATCCCTGTGCTGTGCTGACATCCTCCTGGGGCTGTACCTCTGCTGTGCATATTATGAGGGGCTCCCACCATCCCTGTGCTGTGCTGACTTCCTCCTGGGGCTGTACCTCTGCTGTGCATATTTTGAGGTGCTCCCACCATCCCTGTGCTATGCTGACTTCCTCCTGGGGCTGTACCTCTGCTGTGCATATTTTGAGGTGCTCCCACCATCCCTGTGCTATGCTCATTATGAGGGGCTCCCACCATCCCTGTGCTATGCTGACATCCTCCTGGGGCTGCTTATTATGAGGGGCTCCCACCATCCCTGTGCTATGCTGACATCCTCCTGGGGCTGCTTATTATGAGGGGCTCCCACCATCCCTGTGCTATGCTGACATCCTCCTGGGGCTGCTTATTATGAGGGGCTCCCACCATCCCTGTGCTCTGCTCATTATGAGGGGCTCCCGCCATCCCTGTGCTATGCTCATTATGAGGGGCTCCCACCATCCCTGTGCTATGCTCATTATGAGGGGCTCCCACCATCCCTGTGCTATGCTGACTTCCTCCTGGGGCTGCTTACGGTGCAGGTGTCAGTGCTGTATATCACGGTGCTGATGTCAGTACTCTTTATCATGGTGCCGCTGTCAGTGCTGTATATCACGGTGCTGGTGTTAGTGCTTTATGTCACGCTGCTGATGTCAGTGCTCTCTATCACGGTGCTGTTGTCAGATGACTCTATCACGGTGCAGGTGTCATTGCTGTATGTCACGCTGCTGATGTCAGTGCTCTCTATCACGGTGCTGCTGTCAGTGCTGCATTTCACAGTGCTGGTGTTAGTGCTTTATGTCACACTGCTGATGTCAGTGCTCTCTATCACGGTGCTGCTGTCAGTGCTGTATATCACGGTGCTGGTGTTAGTGCTTTATGTCACGCTGCTGATGTCAACGCTCTCTATCACAGTGCTGTTGTCAGATGACTCTATCACGGTGCAGGTGTCATTGCTGTTTATCACGCTGCTGGTGATCATCTCCTGCACCCTCTTCTTTGCCTACCCTGGTCCCTGACCTTCCCTCTCCTCCATTGCCTTCATGCGCTCCACAGTCCTGAATTGTCACAACAATTTCCCATATAAAAAAAGAATGCTTGTAGTTGTCGATCCCAGATTCACCTCATACATGTGTTATGTCATTGGCCATGTGGTGGGACTATGTTTGCACAGCTATTAATTATTTTGTGGCTGCAAATTTGACCTATAGGTTTGCGAAGTTCGCCTCCCATTGAAGTCAATGGGGCCCGCCGCGAACGTTCCGGTTCGTGAACTATCGGCCGCGTTCGCGAAAAGTCCTGTCGGAAGTTCGTCCATCACTAGCCGAGACAAATGAGCTCAGGCTGGACTTTACTAGAATGTTGCAAATATAATACTAATGTGATAATACTAATGTGCATCAAAAATATAGATAGTTTACCTTAGTGTAATAATCATTCTTTCAGTAGGTGAGATGCTCCTCCTATATGATGTGTTCTGTCGCTCCAGATGGATGTAAACTAGACGAAGCAATTCATCAAAACTGTAAAATGAATAAAAAATGTAATTTACTATATTCTACATAAGAAATATCTGCCATTTGTAGCTACACTATTACCGCTGTAATACCATATGCAAATATGATGCCTCTAATTCAGGGGTTTCAAACTGGCGGCCCTCCAGCTGTTGGGAAACTACAAGTCCCATGAGGCATTGCAAGGCTGACAGTTGCAAGCATGACTCCCACAGGTAGAGGCATGATGGGACTTGTAGTTTCCCAACAGCTGGAGGGCCGCCAGTTTGAGACCCCTGCTCTAATTGAAGGGTTTCTGTAGGGGTGATGCATGGCAAGCTTGCATTAGTAACACTAAACAGTTGAAGTTTAGCATAGGTAGATAAACAATTCTGCTAAATAGCAATATTCGCCATTTTATTCTCTAGGTTAAATGCTACAAAATATATATATAAAAAAAAAAATGGGACAAATAGTCTAGTTCATATGTGTAGCTCCACATATAGCATATGTACTTGCCTTGCAATCGACATCCGGGTATAGTTGAAAAACCTCAAAAACACGCAAATTTTCATACATGGCCCAAAATTGGCCTCTGTTATTTCTATTAGCAATAATTGGATGGATCCAGTAACAGCGTCTTCTTCTCATCCTCATCCTTCGCTTCCTCTCTTCCTTCTCTTCCATTAATACTGCCACACCAGCTGTTACTACAGCTGTCATTAAATAATGCAAAGAGAACATTGTGGTCACAGGACACAGACACGGAACAGGGAAGCAGGAAGAGAACAGGAACAACAATGATGTCACAAGAGCTGATTAGCTGTCCTTGGCCACAGGCAAAGTCGCCTGTGCTTGAGGCGACTTGTAGTCGCGTTGTAAGTTGTTGTAAGTCGCGCTGAAGTCGCCTTGATAAGTTGCGCACAAGTCGTGTCGCGGTAGTGTGAACCGGCCTTTAAGCTATTGCACTTACAGACATAGTATTTAAAAAAAGCATTCAAGTAAATAATGCACTGTGCAGTTGCTATAATCTCACCACCTCAAAGGAGAGCGAAACGTTCGTAGTGGTTCCTGGGAGAGACTCGGAGATGGTCACCAATACAGCAAGCTTTGTGGAGACCACTGTCTGCCGTCGATATTATGGGATGTGTATGTAGATTAGCTGTGAGATTGGTGGGGGGCAAATTCCTCCAACAGCTTTCACTGCTGATTGGACAGTCTACCCCATCCGGAATGCAAAGCGCGGGGATTGTCCAGAGTATTACCTGTGTTTTCAATAAACAGTCCATGTTCAGCAACCAAATGAGTATTGTCTTGTTTGTTGTTAGTGGTTGGAATATCTGATATCTATATTCAGACTGGGAGGAAGCGGTATATGACAAAAGCACTCAAGCGGAGTGTGGGAGATTTCATTACATTGGCGGCAGTGGTGGGGGCTTCCTGCAGTGTGGGACACCCAAACCTCCACCTGGATCCAAGGTCTGGATAGCAGGAGAGGAGAGGTACAGATACCAGCCGTCTTGGAATAGGAATTCGGAAGGAGTTTGCGAGAGATGCAGATACAGCACAGAGAACCAGTATCAGAGCAGGTCCTGCTGGGATGGTATGATTCTATCCCCTGCGAACTCTGGAAGGAAACGCTAGCCTGTGAGCAGCACTGCCAGGGAAAATTTCTCCCCTCCATCCAGGAAAGGTACTGGTCGCAGTATGCGATTGGATGAGAACTACAGAGCCCCCCGGTGACATGTATCCCAAGCATGTCCTTGGATAGCGGATGACAGCCCAACAGAAAGCTTTGGCTACAGCGGCCTGGGACTGTTGTATGATTCACTTTTAAATTTTATTAATTTATTCACACATATTTAAGATTCACTTATAGCGCAACATTATTTTTATTGTCACAGTTGTATGTGAAGCTGACAGGGAACCCTAACTTTGGGAGTGATTTGGAGTGGCGGTTGGATGAAATAATGGATTTCAGAGTAGAGCAACTGAACGTTTCGGAAGTGCACTGGGCGCTGGAAGATTTAGAGTTTCTGGCAGTTGAGGAATGGGAGCAGGAAATTGCCTATAGACAGCTGCTAGACTCTGCTCAGCGCCAGGGCTGGGCTCCCTTTGCCTGGGATCAGGGTCGGACTTACTATTGGGCTTGACTGGGCTCAAGCCCAATAGGGGGCCCCGCAGCCCTGCCAAGATACATAGCTGAACCTGTCACTCAGAGGGTTAGGAGCTTGGGAACAGCGAGAGAGAGAGAAGCGGTGGCAGGGGCTGTGCTGTGAACAGTAGGTGGGGCTGAGGAAATGTGTAACAGCGAGGGCCGGAGGAGCAAGTGTATCATGCAGCAGACAGAGTGTAACCCTCCCCCTCTCCAACTCGCCACATTTGACTACACAGGTGCTGAATGGGGATGCTGGGAGGGAGATACACAGTACCTGAAGCACTGCAGCACTGAGCACACACATCATTCTGGCTGAATGGAAAGAACATGGCGGGGAGCGCTGTACAGTCACATGTAATGCTGGCTGCAGGGCCTTCTTTAAGGCAGGGCAAAAGGGCCCTGTCATTGTTGTGGGGCCCAAAACAGCTGCCTCATACTTGCCAACTATCCAGGTTTCAATTCCATTGTCCCTTGAAGTTTTATTCCTGTGCTGTGTCCCAATATCTCAGTGTGAAGTGCTGGTACTAATGCTGCCCAGCTCTGCCCTATTGTTGTGTGCAGATGACTCACCTGCAGACCCTGTGTTTACATGTAAATAACCACATTTCATATGTAAATAGCGGTGACAATACTGAGTAAATAGATGCGGCTGGCAGCATTGATATGTAAATAGAGGCGGCATTCCTATGTATATCATGCTCCCCTGCTGTGAGGAGGTGATGTGCTGTAACCTCTAGCAACCAATCAGTGAGCCGTAATGTGTGCTGTAACCTCTAGCAACTGGTCAGTAAGCAGTAATGATATGCTGTAACTGCTGGCAACCAATCGCAATTGCTGCCTGATCTGATACGGAAAACTGATTTTAAGTCAAGCTGCTATTTATTGTATGTCTCAGAGTAGGTGGAGAGGGAAATTGCATGTGGGGGGCCCAAGAAAAATTTTGCCCAGGGTCCAATCTATATTAAAGACGGCCCTGGCGGGCTGGACAGTGTCTTCCAGAAATGTATGTCTTCAAGCAGTGCAATGTTACTGATCAGCCTCCCCCTGTAATCTTTTTTTTTTTTTCTTTATAGCTGCACACTCTGATAAGATCTCTGGAAGATCCTGCAGCCCAGCAGTGTTCTGACATATAGCGTCCGCCCATCTAGAAGTGTCTGCCCCGTACTGCGCAGGCGCAGCACGGAGCAGAAGGAGATTCGGAAAATCTCCGAAGATTAACGGCGCCTGCGCTGTGAGTCGAGGTGCAAGCCCCACCATCCAAATGGACATAGGGCGGCACATATTAGAGGGCTCTGTGCTCGGCTCTTTTTATTCTAACTCTATGTTCACTTGGATGGTGGGGCTAGAACCTGCACTCACGGCGCAGGCGCCGTTCATCTTCGGCTATTTTCAGAATGTGGTTGTCCTGTGTACTGCGCATGCACAGTACACAGCGGACACTATCCGATGGGGGACATTATGTGATAGGACATCGGCATTCTGTGTCCAGTGACAGGTCACACATGGCTGGCTGTTAAACATAGTATAGTAACACATGGCTGGCATAGTAACAGTGTGCTTTGCGCACCTGCCCCTGCAGCTATGGACGTGGAGGTCTTATGACGGATGCAGCAAGTGCTGACTGACCTTGACGAACCTGTTTCTGCACAAGATGAGGTTAGATGGAGGAATGTGCCTGTCCAGCAGCATGCCAGAGCATCGCCAGTGGAAAATCTGGAGATTGCCATCTCCAAAGCTGAAGTGCTGACAACGGGACAAAGCTCTGCTAACCTCTGCCCAACACCAATAGCATCTTCTGGGTTCCACGGAAAGGAGATGATGGACCTCTATCCCCAGACACCAGTTGCAGAGACAGGGGATTTGATAGACTTTTCTGCTGAGGGAGATTACCCTGGTGAGCCTTCAGCAGAAGAGCTGGTATCAGGGCCAAACTCCACTGAGCTCTGCCCAGCGCCAACAGCAGCATTTGTGGAGTTACAAGAGACTACGTCTGGGGTCTCTTCCTGTGTTAGTCTACTGCCGAAAGGGGAAAGATGTGACGGAGTCCCTTTGGGCGGGGGGGGGGGGGGGGACTTTGGGCCATGGAGCCCAGAATCCCTTGGGGTGGTTGGCAAAACCTTGTTTCAGCTCCCGATGCACCTCCTATGTCTAAGTCACTGTGTCTCCAAAAAAGGGGCAAAGGGTGACTAAGAAATCCAGTCTGATCTGTACTAATCGGACTCTGGAATATTGTGTGTATATATGTGTATTGTGGTAGTACGGAATCTCCAATCCTGGGACCGGGTTTTGGGAACAGCCAGCAGTCTGGCTGGATGATTGCACAGGTGGGTTTTGGGCTTAAAACAAAGCCAACACCATGGTTCTGGGCTCCACCCTCCCGAGGAGTCCAGGCGTGTAAGGGAGAAGAAGTGTGCATGTCTGCACAGGTCGGTCTGTCAGAGCAGACAGAGGGTCCAAGCTTGTGGGCTGAAAAAAAGAAGCTAGTAAAGAGTGCTGAGGTACTGGGTGTACAGGAACTCTGTTAAAGAGCCAAGAGGGCTGCAGCCGAAGTCTGAGCAGCAGTGCTGCTAAAGAGAGCCAGGTGGCTTGGTATTTTTGGTTCTACGTACATTATTGCTGTGGAAAGCTGAAACCCCTGTGTGGGCAACTATTTTGTTATCGGACTTTTCTTTCTTTAATAAAAGTGGGCCTACAAGCCTTTAAAACGGCATATCTGGCGTGGACTCAGCTCACTGGTAAGCTCTACCTTTAAGCTAAAATAACCCCCAAATATTACTGTATATGTGTATATATATATGTCTAATTTTTTTTGTGTACTCGTTTGGGGTGTAGCTGTATTCCAATGTTCTATTGTGTCTGTTTGCCTTGGATAAAATGGGATGTGTATGTAGATTGGTGGGGGCAAATTCCTCCAACAGCTCTCACTGCTGATAGGACAGTCTACCCCATCCGGAATGCAAAGAAGGGGGTATTGTCCAGAGTATTACCTATCTATGTTTTCAATAAACAGTCCACGTTCAGCAACCAAACGAGTATTGTCTTGTTTGTTGTTAGCAGTTGAAATATCTGATATCTATATTCAGACTGGGAGGAAGTGATATATGACGAAAGCACTCAAGCGGAATGTGGGAGGTTTCGTTACAATAAAGTGACCCTTTGTTTAGAAAGTTGGAGACCCCTGCCTTCAACTAATGAGAATGTATGAACTTTATTGCAGGGAAATGCCATTCAAGTAAAAGAGTCATTCTTTCTTACATGGATGATTCACATCTATGAACTGCAATAGGCTCCTGCCTATCCCCAAAATGGTAATGTACTGCGGGAACCCATCATAATCTTCTCAGTCTGGCTGATAAACGTAATTTTTGTGCATGGGATTAAAGCTATAGTATTTATGCTCTATTTTTTTAATAAAGAAGGGAACCACTTGCTGCTAAATGCAAAGAGATTTCCCGATATGTATTTTTTTTGCATTATGTATGATACAAAACTGGTGTGATTGCCCGATATTGATATACATAGGACTTTTCATATCACACTGGAAGTAGGACCAGGTGATGTTAGCTGAATGTGGAAGTGTTAGCCCTTGTACACACGGTCGGAGATTCCGACAACCAAATCCGTCGGATTTTGTCCGACGGATCTTGTCCGAAACTGTTGCATACACATGGTAAGACAAAGTTGTCGGAAAATCCGATCTTTCAGAACACGATGACGTAATTTCGTTACGATGGGACTATGTTCAGGCTAGTAGCCAATAGCTTTGATGTAGGAATTTGATCTGAGCATGCGTGGCACTTGGTCCGATCGGAATTCTCTACACATGATCGGAGTATGTCCGATCGGACCAGTTTGTCGGAAAATATTTCCAGCAAGTTGGAAAATTTGGTCCGACGGATATTCAGACGGAAACAGTCCGATGCATACCACACACAGTCGGATTATCCGACAAAACGGTCCGATAGGACACATTCCGACGGATTCTCCGACTGTGTGTACAAGGGCTATGTCCGCACACTGGACATTTTTTCTACTGCTAGGGACGCCTGGAATTTTTTCCCCTACCTCTAAACGCCCCTGCATGTTAGCCTATGTGTTTAAAGGTGTTTAGAGGCAGAAAAAAAACCCACTGCCAGTGCATCCAGGAGCAGCAGCATTTTGGCAGAAAAACCTCTTGACGCCTGTAAATGCATATAAACAACGTCTAAATGCCCCTTAGCACTAGGTAATACTAGCTTTTGAGTTTGAATTAAGTTTAGTGGCCAGACTGAATTATTATTCTGGCCAATGAAATGAATTAACGTACAAGCACTTGACGCGCCTAAATGCCTTACCACATCTTTATAGGCATCAAGTGTTTTTTCTGCCAAAACAAACTACCAGGAGGAAAGGTGTCTAGGAGAGATGGCAGAACGGCCTGTGTGCATGAGGCTTAGGCCTTATACTGCAGCTGCTAAATGGATGTTTTGGAGCAGTTTAGCGTTTTTTTTTTCAGCAGCCCCTGAACTCTCTTCAATGTTATCTTATAGGTACATGTACACTCAGTTGTTTATAGTAGTTTAGAAGCAGTGGAGGTTAGAAGCAGATAAATCGTGTTCAGGAGTTTACTGCCGTTTGAAATGCCAAATGCTTGTAAATGCATCTAAACGCAGTAACCTGCATTTATGCACGTTTTTGTTTATAAGTGTTTTGAAAGTTAAAATATTTATGACCATTTACAATGTGGAAAAAAACAGCCTTTCCAGAACCCTTGTGGTGGCCTGTAAGGAGGGAGAGAGAGAAAATACTTGTTTTTCCTGCATTGTGGGTATTTAGGAGGGTCTACTGAGGTTACCTGTAAAAAAAAACGCTTCTAAACGCAAACGCTCATAAACGCTGCTTAGCACGCATAAATGTGGAATGTAAAAGTGGCAAAACAATCCGCTCGTGTGTGGGCTTCAGCGGACTGTCTGACGAACAAAGTCTTACGGAATTTCCGAAATTTTGTCCGTCCAAACTTGGTTTTGTCCGTCCAAACTTGGTTTCAGCGGACAGTCCGCTCGTGTGTAGGCAAGTTGGACGGACTAAGTATGGCGCATGCTCAGAAAGGATTTACACGGCCGAAGGTTGCATTGCAGTGTATAGGACGTCGTTTTTCTAGTCCCGTCGTACGTGCTGTACACGTCATTGCGCACGCTTTCAGCGGACTGTCTGTTCATCGTGTGTGGTCAAGTCCGTTCATGCAAATTTTGAACGGACTGTCTGTCGGATTGTCTGACGAACTTAGTTGGCCAGACAATCCGCCCGTGTGTACGCAGCCTTAGCTTACTGAGTATAGCAAGGATTCACTATGCAAAGAATACCCAATCACAAGCAAGAGAATAACAAAAACAAAAAAAACACTGTTTGCTTAGATATGACTGGGTTATTGGAGTCAGCAGAGCTTCACCTCATTCACTAAGAAAAAACTCCTTTGCAAAGTAATGATTTTATTTGCCTTCAGTAAATCAGCCCCAATGAGTGAGGACCCAATTAAGATAAGAAGACATTACCATATGGACAATAAATGTGACAATGTTACAGTAGATATAATGGATATATACCATCAAGCGCAGGACACATTTTGAAGAGTGATGTCACAGGACGGCAGATAGCAACAACAGAAATTAATATAACTCTGTAGAAATTAAGCTTTAGGCTTCATGTACACGTTTTTACAACCTCTCCTGAACAATTTAACTTGACAGATCGTAACCCACATTTAAAACATCCATTTTGGCATGTTTACATGCTGCGTTTAGCAGCGTTTTGTCATGTTTGCGTTTTGAAGCGTTTTTTTATTTTTTTTCAAAAAAGCCAAAAATGAAAAACGCCTGTAAATGAAACGCGGCTAAGTGCGAGTTACTAGTTTTAGCAGCGTTTGGCACTTGAACTGCCTCTAAACTCAGCTTCTGAACACATTGCCCAGGAGCTCACCTATTCATGAACTAAGGTTGGCAGCGGCCTTTCTGGGGGAGGCTTCACTGGACATATTTCGCCTGGTGGCTTGGATTATGCTGTCATCCGTCACGGCCTCCAAGCAGGCATGGTGCAGGATTCCTTTTGAGGGATTCCTTCCCCAGGATCTTTATATGCTAAACCAGGAGAGAACACAGCTAAGGCAAGGATCAGATCAAGCAAGGGATGCTCGCCGATATAGGCCTGGCCATGAGTTCAGGAAGACCTGGAAGAAAAACCAGCCTTTAAACCAGAAGTTTCTTAAAGAGGCATCTTCCAGTGGATGGGAAGCCCCTAAGTCTTTTTGATATTGCGCCTGCCCAGACAGAGCGAGTTGGAGCTCCCTTACTTTGTTTTCAACACGCTTGGGCAGCCTCGATCAAAGATTATTGGGTCATCAAAACAGTCTCATCAGGCCATGCCTGGACATTCAGCAGCCCACCTATTCTTCAATTCATACCCACATCCTTGCATCTCTCTGAAATGAAAAAGCAAAGTCTCCTGTCCTATGCAGACTCTTTTGTGGCTCAAGGTGCTGCAACACCAGTTCCAGCCGACGAAAGATTTCAAGGGGTCTACTCGCCCCTCCTAATGGTTTTGAAGAAGAACGGCTCCTAGAGACCAGTTATAGATCTAACCCACTTGAATTCTTTCATCAAGAAGGAGAAATTCAAGATGGAGACACTACTTACGATCCGTCAGGCAATCCAACCAGACCAACCAGGGGATCTTCTCCTTGTCCTGGATTTCTTCTCAGGAAGAGAGTTGGAACATACAGATCAGTCCTCTATTAAAGCAGTTCTGCACCTAAAATAAAAATATTAAAAGCCAGCAGCTACTAATATTGCAGCTGCTGACTTTTAATAAAATCACTTACCTGTCCCAGGGTCCAGCGATGTCGGCGGCAGATGAGGAGCGATCGCTCGTCTCGCTGCTGCCCCCGCTGCCATTCTCTGTCAGGGAATCGGGAAGTGAAGCATTACAGCTTTCACTGCCCGGTTCCCTACTGCGCATGCGCGACTCGCGCTGCGCGTCTCTTATGGTCCCCCGCTGTGTCTCTGGGAACTGTGTTTCCCAGAACCCAACGGGGGGGGGGGCGTCTGCGGGGGTCTGCGGCGGTCTGGCCGGAAGTGGGTGCAGTTACTTGGATTATCCAGGTAACTGCACCCCCCCCCTCCCCCCTGAAAGGTGCCGATTGTGGCACCGGAGGGGGGGAGGGATCAGATTAGCGGAACTTCCCCTTTAGGATGAAGAACCGCTTTAAGTAACTTTCTCTAAAAGTGATAAAATATGGACGGCTCATGTGACTAGGTATGTAATTGCCATGATATCCCTCTACTTATCACCATTAGTTTTCTTACTCGATGGTAGTTCAGCAAGTAGTTGGGAAATACCACTTCCAACCAAATCTAATACATTATGTAATGCTTTTAAATTTTTGTACAAATTATGCAAAAATAAAAAAATAAATGCAATTTATGGTAAATCTTTCTATATAATGCTTTATCTATTTATACGTTAAAATAACTATTTTTTATATATATATATATATATATATATATATATATATATATATATATATATATATATATATATATATATATATATATATATATATATATATATATATATATATATATATATATAGCATATTTTTTTTCTCAATCATCATTTCAAATTGCCTTAAAATTCCCAAACTTGAGGTTTTTGAATTCTTTCTCTAAAAGTTGCCTTCCTGGTGGCTATAACATCGGCCAACGAGGGTCTCCGAAATGAACTCTCTGGGATGCAAGGAGCCATTTCTAACCCTGATCGGGTAGTTTTGATACCTATGTTGGGTTCAAACCCCAAAGTTTCATCTGTGTTTCACGACAATAAGGAGATTGCTCTTCCAATGTTTAGATCTACCGGAGATTCCAGTGTTCATCCCCTAGATGTCAGGAAAGCCGAGTCAGTATCTAGAAGCTACAGCTCCGTTCTGTCAGTCTGACCACCTGTTTGTTCTTTTTCATGGAAAGAATAAGGGAATGCGTTCCTTTTCCAGATCTATCGCAGCACGGATTGTTCTGGCCATTCAGTGGGCCTACGAAGCTAGTGGCTTGGCTCCTCCAGAAGCGGTGACTGCTCACTCAACCAAAAGCGTGTCTACATCATGGGTGGCTTCACATCACGTGGCTGCAAGTTATTTGCAGCTTTGTGGTCTTCAATTAACACATTCATGGTGCACTACTGCGTAGAGCCTTGTTCTCTTCTGTTAAATCTAGTTTACGTATCTTGTCTGTTAATGGTGCCAATTAAACCTATTTTCTTTTGTCCAGCACTTTGCCCACCCGGGTGTATATGGCTAGTTATTTCCCCACATGTAGGCTGCCATGGAGTCTGTCAGGAAAACTGAAAATTTCTATCAAATACTTACCATAATTTTCCTTTCCTGATGGACTCCATGGCAGCAGGAGTTCACTCCCAGTGGCTGGAGTAAGCTAAATTATGGAACACGACCTCTGGCCCGGAACAAAAATTTATGGGAGAAGGGTCCTATGAGATATGAGGGGGCGGGATTAACCCACACGTAGGTTGCCACGGAGTCCATCAGGAAAGGAAAATTAAGGTAGGTATTTGATAGAGATTTTGCATTTTGTAACAGACACAGCAGAAAGTGGTAGGACTAGGGCTGCAACTAACGATTATTTTCATAATCGATTAATCGTATAAAATCATTAAAAAAAATTCATTTTTTTAAAATAATAATGACAAAACGGAGTGTTACACTCAAACTGCATCACAAGATAACTATTAAAGTGAATTCCTCATTCATTACTGACAATGCAGTGAGGGGGCAGGCCCTAAATGGGAGAGGGGAGCGTACTGGAGGGTGGGAGGGAGTTAGCTAGTTTGGAGACCAAGCGTTAGAGGGAGTAGGTTGGGAGGGAGTTTGGAAGAGAGACATGTGGGAGAGGAACCGGACTAGAGGGGGTTGTGATAGAAAGGGAGTTTGGTTGGACAAAGAACCAGATCCAAATGGGGGGGGGGGTGAGCTGGGGCAAGGGAGCGGACCAAAGCGAGCCAGAGGGACCGGACCAGACCAGGAACACCGATGGGGCACTATTCCCCCCCCCCCCGTAACACCAATGATGGGGCACTACCCCCATGGGAACACCAATGATGGGGCACTATTACCCCCGAAACACCAATGATGGGGCACTATTACCCCCCCAGGAACACCAATGATGGGGCACTTTTACCCCCCAGGAACACCAATGATGGGGCACTATCCCCCCCAGGAACACCAATGATGGGGCACTATCCCCCCAGGAACACCAATGATGGGGCACTATCCCCCCAGGAACACCAATGATGGGGCACTATCCCCCACAAGGAACACCAATGATGGGGCACTATCCCCCACAAGGAACACCAATGATGGGGCACTATCCCCCCCAGGAACACCAATGATGGGGCACTATCCCCCCCCATGAACACCAATGATGGGGGCACTATTCCCCCCCCCAGGAGCACCAATGATGGGGCACTTTCCCCCCCGGAACAGCAATGATGGGGCACTATCCCCCCCGGAACAGCAATGATGGGGCACTATTCCCCCCCGGAACACCAATGATGGGGCACTATTCCCCCCCCCCCCCGAACAGCAATGATGGGACACTATCCACCCCCCCAGGAACACCAATGATGGGACACTATTCCTCCCCAGGAACACCAATGATGGGGGCACTATTCCCCCCCCAGGAGCACCAATGATGGGGGCACTATCCCCCTGGAACACCAATGATGGGGCGCTATCCTCCCCCCAGGAACACCAATGATGGGACACTATTCCCCCCCAGGAACACCAATGATTGGACACTCTCCCCGCGGAACACCAATGATGGGGTACTATTCCCCCCCAGGAACACCAATGATGGGGCACTATTACCCCCCCAGGAACACCAATGATGGAGCACTATCCCCCCCTGGAACACCAATGATGTGGCACTATTCCCCCCCCAGGAACACCAATGATGGAGCACTATCCCCCCCTGGAACACCAATGATGTGGCACTATTCCCCCCCCCCCAGGAACACCAATGATGGAGCACTATTCCCCCCCCCCCCCCCGGAACACCAATGATGGGACACTCCCCCCCCCCCCCCCCCGGAACACCAGTGATGGGGCACTACCCCCCAGGAACATCAATGATGGGGCACTATCCCCCCCAGGAACACCAATGATGAGGCACTATCCCCCCCCCCCCCCCAGGATCACCAATGATGGGGCACTATTCCCCCCCCCCCCCCTCCCCGGAACACCAATGATGGGACACTCCCCCCCCCCCCCCCCCGGAACACCAGTGATGGGGCACTTGCCCTCCCATAAATACCAAGATGAATGCTTTGCAAAGTTCACTATATTTTAAAAGCTAGCTGCTACCTTTATTGCAGCTTGGCGCTGGAGCGGGTCTGAGAATACCGCGCTGACGTCAGAGAGAGGAGGAGAGGCAGATGTGCCTGGTCACATGAGAGCCGCTATGAGAGGTATACAGCGGCACCGGCCTTTTACACTGGGGATTGTAACACTTGGACGGACGCAGGACTGAAAGGCAGGGAAGATGGTGCGTGCCCTTAGCAGACTAACTAATCGATAATGAAAATCGTTGACAACGATTTTCATTATGGATTATTATCGATTTTTATTGATTAATTGTTTCAGCCCTAGGTAGGACTATGATTAAATTAGCTTTTCACTGGATGCAAACAAACTTTATACTAGCTGTTTTCCCTTCATTGTTAATTAGTACATGTCTGCCTCGGGGGGTTCACAGTATGTGCTCAATACTCTCTACAAATTACACACTGCATTCAAATCCAAAAGTCAGAATTTAACATCACAGTTGCAGGAATAAACGAGACACATTGATAAAAGTCAATTCGATGCTACTTTATTATTTATAAATTTATGTGGCAAAAATTACTGCAACAAAAGATTCCATGGCACCAGATTGGCTATATTCATCAGATGTGTTGGGAACTTTCTTCTAATTGCCCATGGAAAATGCTCTCTCTATCATGTTCGCTGCTTCAAGATAATAAATGAATATGTATTATAGGAGAGGAACAGTAAAACACAACAATCGGTTGGTAGAACTAGCAAGCAGAGAATATATATATATATATATATACACACACACATATTATTATATATATACATATACACACACACAGTATACTGCCAGTTTCCTTTACTACGAATGGCGGTGGCAGCACAGAAGAGCCAATCAGAAAATCGGCTGGGGTATCGACATCGCTGTATTCCAGGACACGTAAGTGTCCTAATATTAAAAGTCAGCAGGTACAGTATTTGTAGCTGCTGACTTTTAATTTTTGGAGGGGGGCAGGAGCTCTGCTTTAACAACTAAGGAAAAGTTATATACTTACTTCAATGAATAAATCAGTCAATCAATGAATCATGTGCTAGATAAAATCCTTTTTTTTTCACTTGCACATGATTGAGTATCAAAGTGAATACAAGTTCTTTTTAGTTACCAACCTTTTTTATTGCTAAATAAACAGTCACTGCTCATTTTTCAGCCTTTGCTAATTTAGTAAATAAATCCCAATATGGGAGCAGGCCCAGACAGAAATGGCGCATACACACGGTCAGATTTTTTCCAATGGGAAATGTTGGATGTGAGCCTGTTTTTGGAAAGTCCGACCATGTATATGTTCCATCGAACATTAGCTGTCGGACTTTCCGCCAACAAATGTTTGCTAGCAGGTTCTCAAATTTTCCGCCAACAAAACTTTGTCGGAATTTCCAATCGTGTGTACACAAGTCAGAGGCACAAAAGTTCACGCATGCTCGGAATAAAGCAGAAGGAGTCGCACTGGCTATTGAACTTCCTTTTTCTTGGCTCATCGTACGTCTTGTATGTGATCACGTTCCCATGATCGTAATTGTTGGCCAACATTTGTGTGACCGTGTGTATGCAAGACAAGTTGGAGCCGAAATCCTTCGATCAAAAATCCACAGTTTTGTTGTCTCAAAGTCAGATTCTGTGTATGGGGCAAAAGACTTTTCACGTTCTCCTTATGTGTCAGTATGCCTGCTACTTGCGATCTGAGCTAGGGGTTCGATTTCTACCCTTTACTTGCTTGACACGTGCATAAGCAGCAATTGGAGAGCTCTCAAGTGGAAACGTCAGAAGATTTACAGCTTGACGTGAACCTTTTCTTTCTGGCTGACCAAGAGCTGATGTGCTCTCTGAATCCTTAGTGCGGGTGACTGAAGTAAGTCTTGGAGTGGGAGGCCTGTATGATTAAAAGAATTTTTTTTTTAATGTGGATAGAAATTGCGCAGGTGAAATACTAAATTATCAAAACAGCAGCTGGCAATAACGGAATATTTGTGCGTAAAAACTATATAACCCAAAATTGCAGGCTAAAATAGCAAGTGATAAAACCAAAATGCAAATTAAAAAAACAGTGATAAGTCCATGAGAACATCTAAAATATTAATGTTCAAATCTGTGAGGAAATCCAACATAAATAAAGTTCTTAAATATTCATGTCTCAGTGATGATAAACGATTGAACACCAAAAGTGCACCTTCCACCGTGAAAAAAGAAAGGCTGTGCCCTTACTAGATGACTAGACTCCATGATATAGGAGCCTAGTAAAGCATGTATGAGTGTAATACATATGATCTGTCCTTTGGATATAAACAGGATGATGACATAGGTCATAGACATAGGTCAACATAGGTGGCTGCTCTTAGCTTCTCACTCCCAAGTACGGTAAAAGAAAGGAGAAGAACGCCAACATAGTATAAAACTGTGATGGTTTATTGAGGTAGCATAAGTCCAAACAGACAAGGATAAAACAGTTCCCAAGGTAAAAAACGGTCTGCAGATCACATAGGAACTAGCGTGGTAAGAATTAGCATAGACTCCATGGTTACACCGCTCCCATCACTTTAACCATCTGTTGCTCATCTAATCGTGAACCCAACCCCCCTTCCCATTTTCCAATAAATGGAGGTTTTTCCAGTCCCTCAAGATCCATAAGTATTTTATAGATCCGAGATATTCCATGGTTCGGTGTTGTCTGTACATTACATTCTATTGGGTTTAAAGTGGTTGTAAACCCTTACAACACACTTTTCGCTACAGGTAAGCCTATAATAAGGCTTATCTAGCTATCCTGGATATCTCCTAAAGCTGAATGATTTAGAGGATATCCCCTGTATTTGGATGTGCCGACGTCATCGGCACCTGCGCACTGAAGCAAACTGAAACAATGGCACGCACGTGCCGTTGCTTCAGTGAGCGTGCCATTACCGGATGGCTCCCAGGAGTGGCGTCATTGAGGCCCCGGCCAATCACAGCGCTGGAGCCGCGATTACCCGGAAGTAACCCCGGGAGTGATGTCGGCCGGCGAAGCAGTGTATGAGGACGACTGAAGGGCTTTGATCTCAGGTAATTAATTCATAACGAGCTAGTATGCATACTAGCTATTTTGCCCTTGTCTTGCAGGTTGTTTTTTTTTTGTCCTAGCCATTTTAGGTTCTCCTCTGTTCTAATTAACTGTGGCAATGTTGTCACAAACTGCTTTAGCTGTAAATACCTCCATTCATTGATCTTTAATAAATCACTTTTATGTTTTAACTCCTGGAACGTTCTTATTTTCCCTTTATCTACTACGTCTTTTAATTGTGCGTTCCCTATCCAGCTTCCAAAAAGTGTCCCTTTACCTGGTAAAAAAAAAATGTTCCTGAAAGCGCAATTAGTGGTGAATTATATTCTCATTTTTCTTGCCTATAAATTAAATCCCATACTTTAAAAACATTTCTTGTCAAATCATATGTGCGTTGTCCGTGTTCTGTACTTTCGAGGTATCCATACATTTTTATCTAGATGTGTTTTACTCATGCTTTCATGCCAACCCATCTTTTTGCATTTTTTTGTATTTGTCTATTCTATCATTCAGGTCAATATAACTGCGTTGTAATATTTTTTTTTTTATATCCATATTATACCGATACCCGGAAATTGTAGTGTTCTAATGAAAAAAAGGGTCTTTATCCCATTGGAAGCGAATAACCCTTTTGGAGTCTCTCACTAAAAATTTATGTTGCAGAGAATACCTAAAATCTGACTTTTATCCTAGTCCAGACTTCTGGGAAAATCAGTAAGCCAATAACACATGCAGAAAGTTACATTTCTGATGTAATTTACCAATGGTGTACAGAACGCTTCCAAGTAGCCATATTGCATTTTACAAAAAAATTACAGTGCCACAGATTGAAAAGGAAAGGTAATTTTTAATAACATTCAATTAACATGCTGCTTGTGTAGCAATTGTATATGCAATATTTTTTTCCCACAAAAGTGGAACCACTTTAACTGCTTGCTGACCAGCTACCACCATCATACTGCAGGTTGGCAGGAATGCGCAAAACGCGATAGCTGTACATCGGCTGCCTTAAGAGCAACAGCATGCGTGCTCGCCACCAGTGCCAAAGCCATTGCGCGTGGCTGGCGGCCACGCTGTCTGTGTGCCTCCCGCGATCGCTCCACAGAGAGCCAGAATGGGGATCTTTCAAAGTAAATAGATCCTTGTTTTGATAGGGGAGTTGAGAGAGATTGTCTTTTCCCAGTGATCAGGAACAGTGATCTCTCTCTACTCCGTCAGTATATTCCCCCCACAGTTAGAAACACCTCTCTAGGGAACACTTAACCCCTTGATCGCCCCCTAGTGTTAACCCCTTCCTTGCAAGTTTCATTTATACAGTGATCAGTGGCTAATTTAAGATCTGATCGCTGTTTAAATGTCAATGGTCCCAAAAAAGTGTCAAAAGTGTCCGATCTGTCCGCCGTATTGTCGCAGTCCCACCAAACATTGCTGATCACCGTCATTACTAGTAAAAAAAAAAATGAATAATAAAAATTCCATAAATATATCCCCTATTTTGTAGACACTTTAACTTTTGCGCAAACCAATCAATATATGCTTATTGCAATTTTTCCAACCAAAAATATGTAGAAGAATACATATTAGCCTAAACTGATATTTATTATAGCAAAAAGTAAAAAATATTATTTTAGATTTTTTCAAAATTGTCGGTCTTTTTTTGTTTATTGCGCAAAAAAACAAAACAAAAAAAACCGCAGGAGGTAATCAAATACCACCAAAAGAAAGCTCTATTTGTGGGGAAAAAAAGTACATCAATTTTGCTTGTGTACAACATCGCGTGACCATGCAATTGTCAGTTAAATCGACGCAGTGCCGTATCGCAAAAAATGGCCTGATCAAGGGAGTAAATCCTTCCGGGCCTGAAGTGCTTAAAGCAGAAACATCTAGGGCAGGAAAAAGTGATCTGGGGCACAGAAAATTTGTTATACATTAGGCTACATGCACACCTGCACTCCTTTTTTAAAACTCAGCAATGCAAATGTAGTCCAAATGGTTCATGACATGAAAGGATACTGACAAAACACTTACTTCGCTGAGCTGCTTCTGCTATTATTGTAAGCAGGTTGAAGTTCTAGAGACATCTCCTCTCTACTGGATGTGCGTGTCCACAACCGAGTCTGAGGAATTACCTGAATGTATAAAAATGTGTAAACATTATTACAGAAAAATGTATCTGTCTGCATACAAAGACTATTTTGTACAGCACTTCAGTACTTTAGTAAAAAGTTCTTATTCCTAAGTATTAGTTCCTAAGTACAGTAACCTTAACAACGAATCAGAATTCAGATCAGTGACGGCCCATCCATAGTGGGCCCACGGGAGCTGCACCCCCTGGGGGTGTGGTGTCAGTGATGCACTGTGGGCCGCCCGGATGAGGGTGGGGGTTGCGCTTGTTGAATCCTGTGCATTTCTTGCACCACATTGAAATCGCACAGCGTTCATGCAAACTACAGTATGTGCCAATGTTAAGTTAACGACACCCCAAAATGGTTTGCAAAATGTAGTGCGGTTCACAAAATCGGGCTGCATATGTGTGAACACCCATGCAATCAGTTTCATGTAGTAAAAAAAAAGGTTCTACGTCTTTTTTGTGCAGATGCGCTGCATACAAATGAATGGATCAAATCGCACCACACAGACATCGCATGCAATTTGAACAGGAATGCGGTACAATTCCTATCCAAATCACATGCCGTGTCCCACACTGCATATATGTGAACCCAGGTTTACTGAATGGCAGGAAGCAGCAACGAACTACCTAGAGCGCACATCAGCACCCTGGTAATTCATTGAGAATTACAAGCCATCAGCCGCAGTGGTTGATGGTAGTTTTAGTTCCAGCATTCACAGAACTCTGTAAATGAATGGCACATTCGGGTGAGTGGAGCCTCACACTGCCACTTTTCTTTTTTTAAATTGTGACAGCAGATGCAGGCAGAAGATCCCTAGCCCACTGTCACAAGGGACCCTGGGAGAGGGGGGGGTAAAAACACTGCTCAGTTAGTAACATGTTCAGTTACTTTACCCCTCAGTCTTGATTTCAAGCACCTCTTCCTAAGCCATCCTGCAGTGTAATAGATAAAAGTCACAGTTTCCTCTATGATCCAAGCTAATTCCCTATTCTGAGGACCAGATATTTTCCCTACTCGTTATCTTCTTAAGAGTAGATCCACTCACTATGCAGGCAGTGATTTGGACAACTGAAGTAAGACCCCATAAAGTAAAAAAAAAAAGAGAGAAGGCTCATCATGTTACAGCGGTTTTAGTTAGGTAAAATGGGCATTTGGATCGTTTTTTTTCTTCATACCAGTAGTAAGTTAGAGGGGGTAGGAATGGGTATGCTAATATCTTGGAGAAGCTGAGTTTCCTTGTCTTAAAGAGAATTTGAGTTATACTATGTGAAATAGAACATATGCAACAAATATAAAGTAGGTGTTATCCCAATTTGGGTGCAAAAGTGGAAATACACTTAAGATGATATTAAAGTCTTGCTTTTTTTTTGTTTAAAAACAACAAACATGTTATACTTAACTGCTCTGTGCAGTGGTTTTGCACAGAGCAGTGCAGATCCTCCTCTTCTTGGGTCTCTATTTTGCGCTCCTGGCCCCTCCTTCCCGCTGAGTGCCCCCCACTGCAAGAAGCTTGCTATGGAGGCACCCGAGCTGAGCTGCTGCTCTGTATGTCCATTCAGACACAGAGCCACTGCTAGGCCTCGTCTCTCTCTCCTCATTGGCTCAATGACTTTGGGGGGACTGAGGAAGGAGAGTCCCGGACAGCCGAGGCTCTCGTGCAACATCACTGGATCGAGATGGGGCTCAGGTAAGTATTAAGAGGGCTGAGGGGGCCTGCTGCATATAGAAAGTTTTTTAGCTTAATGTATAGAATGCATTAAGCTAAAAAACCTTCTGCCTTCAGAACCACTTTAAATGCATGTTTGGGGGGGCTGGGGGGTTTGGTGGGCCATAGTGGCCCGGTCTTCCTCCCCTCCCCCTTTAGTTCCCCATGTGATTGACTGAAGGGTGGGCGTAGCGGGAACACCGGAGCTTTGGTTGTGCATCCCGGACATGTCAGATCCCGCAGGCTGGCCCGGACGGAATGAGTCGGGAGCTCTTCTGTGAATTGGCCTTGTACAGTCACTCCCCCACATAGGCCGGCACATACCTTGGCCACGTAGGTCAAGCTGTGCCAAGCAAGTTAGAAGCTTGCCTTTAGTAATTTAATCCCCCTTGTTTACCCTACCTGTCCAGTTTCTCACTGGTCGAGGACTAACTTCTTTCCTTGCACCGATGGTACAGAGGTACTACACAGAAAAGTCTACTGACAAAGTTCCCTAAATCTAGGGGAGTACCTACCCCTGGTGTGCTAGTCTTGCCGACCTACCCCTCCCCCACCCTACTCAACCCCCTTTTACTCCTTCTACCCCGAGGGGTTTTTCCTTGTTATATAATCTCCTCTGTTGGATCCAACCTTATCTTTCCCCACAACCCCAGTTGGGAATGGACGCACTCAAAATTTTCTCAATTAACGCAAAAGGTCTTAACACGCCGGAGAAAAGGCGAATGCTGCTGAAAGATAGGGTTGATATAGCCTTTATTCAGGAAACTCATTTTAAAGAGGACAGACTGCCTGTCCTTAAGAACAGGTTCTTCCCATTCGCTTATCATTCTACCAACAAAATTAAATTCAGAGGCACCTCCATCCTCATATCTAGCAGACTGAGGTGGTCTCATCGTACCACTAAAGTAGATGCAGAAGGACGATTCACGTTTGTTAAAGGCTCTGTAGGCGATGTGCATCTGACATTAGTGACTATCTACGCCCCGAACGCTAGCCAAGACACTTTTATACGGCGCACGCTATTGCAACTGACTAAGTTTAAGGAAGGCCAGCTCATTCTGGGGGGAGACTTTAATACTCCCCTGGTGCCGAGAGTAGATGCGTCCTCGGGTAAGTCTTCCATACCGACGGGGGCTCGTAAACGGATAATTGGAGACCTCCACAAAGAGCAACTGATAGATGTGTGCCGCCTCCAACATTCCTGAGAGAGGGATTATACCTTTTACTCCCCACCTCATAAACTGTATACGAGAATAGACTACTTTCTGGTTCCACATGGTCAGTTACACGCCGTACAAGACTCTAAGATAGGCCTTAGGAAGTGGTCTGATCACGCCCCTATCACCATGACCTACAAACTCTCAGATAATCCCTCCTCCATGATGCGTTTCTGGTGAATAAACAAGAGCCTTCTGCAGAATCCAGTGGTCAGGGAGGAGGTGAATCTGGAATTGAAGTGCTACTTCCAGACCAACACCACGCAAGAGTCTGCTCTGGGGGCAGTATGGGAGGCACATAAGGCAGTAGTGAGGGGAATCTTTATAAAACACGGCGCACACATTCAAAGAGAGAGGGGAGAGCAGCTGGAAAGACTCTTGGCTGCTCTGCACTCTACTGAAACATGACACAAAACTATGCCAGACCCCCTGCTGGAAGCTGAGCTGGCCTCAATACATAACCAAATCAATGAGATCCTCAATTACAGAGCGAAAGCAGCATTACAGAAATGTAAGCTTGTATCTTACGAGTCAGGTAATAAATGCGGACGTATCCTGCCTAGGGAAATTCGGGAGATCAGAATGCAAACATACGTACCTCAAATTAAGACTGCAAATGGCTCGATGGTCAATCTACCACGGCACATTGCCAATACTTTTAAAGAATACTACTCTAAACTATATAATATTCCAACCTCCTCCAGCAAGCAATCCCTGACTGAGAACTACTTGTTCTCGGCCCACATTCCCTCACTGACACCCGAAAGCATAGCTGAGTTAGACACCCCAATAACGACTGACGAACTGGACCTTGTACTAGCCTCTGCCAAGCCTGGCAAGGCCCCTGGGCCAGACGGCCTTACCCTACAGTATTATAAATCACTTCTCCCATCCCTTAGCTCTCATAATAAGTTAGGAGATACGGCGGCCTTCTTTAATGATACGCTGCGAGCACATATCACAGTTATACCGAAAGAGGGTAAAGACCCCACAGTGTGCAGCAGTTACCGGCCGATCTCACTTCTTAATATGGACCTTAAGTTATTCACTAAGATTCTAGCGACTCGTCTAGCCCGTCACTTACAATCTTTGATTCACCTAGACCAAGTAGGCTTCATCCCCACTAGAGAAGCTAGGGACAGCACAATCAAAGTTTTGAACCTGATACACATAGCCAATAAGACTCACATGCCTTCAATATTTATAAATACTGATGCAGAGAAAGCCTTTGATCGAGTTGACTGGAGCTATATGACCGCAGTTCTTAGGCATATAGGACTGGGGGAAACCATGTTGAGATGGATCTCCCAAATTTACTCCATTCCCTCCGCTCAAGTCAAAGTCAATGGCATTCTATCAGACCCCCTCCAGATTCGTAATGGGACGCGACAGGGCTGCCTCTTGTCTCCTCTCCTATTTGCCTTATCACTAGAGCCATTTCTGTGTAAAATTAGAAACAACACAGACATCAGAGGACTTTCAGTAGGTGACACACAGTAAAAGGTTTCCACTTACGCAGACGATCTACTCTTTTCCCTTACAAACCCCTTGATCTCCCTCCCGAACTTGCTCCGGGAATTCGATATCTATGGGAATATATCCAACCTCAAAATAAATTATAACAAATCAGAGGCCATGGGAGTAGGCATACCCAATTCGACCATGCAGACATTACGCTCCAATTTGAACGTCAAATGGACAGAGACTGCCTTAAAATACTTAGGCACTTACGTACCAGCTAACCTCAGTCACACCTTTCATCTAAATTTTCCCCCTCTACTTTCTAAAACCCATTCCCTATTGGATAGATGGCAGGGGGGCCTTCACTCCTGGTTTGGCAGATGCAATCTTATCAAAATGTGCATATTACCGTATATACTCGAGTATAAGCCGAGATTTTCAGCCTCTTTTTTGAGGCTGAAAGTGCCCCCTCGGCTTATACTCGAGTCGCCGCTGTCTGACTGCTCGATCAGCGTATCGAGCAGACAGACGGCGGACATTAATTTTCAAAAGCCGCGCCTCCTTCTCCGCCTCCGCCTGTGATAGGCGGAACACTGAATTTCCCAGCAGTCAGTGTTCCGCCTATCACGGACATCCGCTCATTCTCATACTACGGACGAGTATGAGAGGATGTCTGTGATAGGCGGAACACAGGCTGCTGGGAAATTGAGTGTTCCGCCTATCACAGGCGGAGGCGGAATTTTGAATTGTAGAATGGCCGCCGAGAAGAGCGGCGATCCATCGGCACGGGACGGAGGAGGCACGGCACGGCACGGGACGGAGGAGACACGGGACGGAGGAGGCACGGCACGGGGGAGGCACGGCACGGGACGGAGGAGGCACGGCACGGGACGGAGGAGGCTCGGGACGACGGCGGCTCGGGACGGAGGCTTGGGACACAGGTAGGCTGGACACACACACAAGGCTGCACGGACACACACACACACACACACACACACACACACACACACACACACACACACACACACACACACACGGATGGATGGATGGATGGATACACACACACACACACACACACAGGGATGGATGGATGGATGGATGGATACACACACACACACACACACACAGGGATGGATGGATGGATGGATACACACACAGGGATGGATGGATGGATGGATACACACACAGGGATGGATGGATGGATGGACACACACACAGGGATGGATGGACGGACACACACACAGGGATGGACGGACACACAGGGATGGACAGCCATGTCTCACCCTCGGCTTATACACGAGTCAATAAGTTTTCCAGTTTTTTGGGGGTAAATTGGGGGCCTCGGCTTATACTCGGGTCGGCCTATACTCGAGTATATACGGTACCTAAATTCCTATACCTGCTGCAGGCACTTCCGATCCGTATCCCTACGACATTTTTCAAACAGGTACATGGTCAGTTCTACAAATTTGTAAGGGCTAACAGAAAGCCGAGAATACCCAGTTCCCTTTGCTCTCTGCCAAAAATTAGTGGAGGGCTCACGATCCCCGACGTGAAGAAATACTACCAGGCAGTTCAGCTGGGTAGAATTATAGACTGGGGCCGCCACCAGAAACTGAAGCTGTGGACATGCCTGGAACAGACGCAGACAAAGAGTCCCTTACAGGGCTCTGTATGGTGCTGGAAACACCTCCCTACTGAGGTTAAGAGTCACCCGCTGATAGGGACGACTCTTTGGGTGGGGTCATATGCATGCTTTGCCTAATCGCTATCCACACCAAATTCACCCTCTGTCACGTACCTAGTAGTTGAGCCTGGAATGCAGGGATCGGCCCCTCGTATCCCCCTGGCTAATGAACCCCTGGAGATGGGGACAGGTATTCAAAAGTTCAGGGGGCACAAGTGCCTGGCAGATGGAGACTGGTCCAGATGAACAGCTGGGCACCGACAGCGGGTAGGTAGAGCTGGTAGGACTAATCTGTAGCAGGCAGGCACCAGTGGAAGGACTGCTGGGCAGATGGTCGTCAGGAGGCACCAGGAACCCAGTGGGTAAGCAGAAACAGCAGTATTGGGTACAGGCCGGGTCAGCAGGAATCGGTCAGCAAGGTACAAGGGATGAGGCAGAGACGTGGTCAGACAGGCAGAGGTCGTAGGCAGGCAGCAAAGGATCGGAGTCAAGGAACAAGCCGGATATCAGGAACCAAGGTAACTGGTACAGATTCAGGTAGCAAGATCACGGACACGCTGTAGACTGGACAGCACGGGTGGAAGGGAGCCAGTGACTAAAGAAGGCCTTAGGGCGCCAAACGGACGTACGACGGGTCAGCGCGCCCTCGCAAGGAAACGTGCTCCCGTTCGTGACCCACGTGCGCGCTCGTTCGTATTGACGCGAGTGCGTTCGTTGGCTTTAGCGCGCGTCAAAGGAAAACGACGGGCTCTCCACGACGGGTTTCTACAGGTAAGTCTCTTGTATACGACCGGGGTGCCCGAGCGATCGTGACATTGCCCCCCCCCCCCAAGGGGCAGCCTCCGGATGCCCAACCGAGCCCACTTGTTCGGATAGGACTTGAAGGCACGGATGAGTCTCTTGGCGTGGATGTTGGTTTCTGGCTCCCAGGAGTTCTCCTCAGGTCCGTACCCCTTCCACTTGACCAAGAATTGAACCTGGTTTTGTCTCTTTCTACAGTCCAGAATGGCCTCCACTTCGAACTCAATCTCCCCATTGACCAACACGGGTTCCGGAGGGCTGGAGATTCTGTCAGTAAAGGGATCCATGACTGTGGGTTTGAGGAGTGACACATGGAAAACTGGATGGATTCGGAAGGATTCAGGAAGTTTGAGTTCAAACGCTACATCGTTTAGTTTCCTCTTGACCGGGAAAGGACCTATGAATTTCGGGCCCAACTTCTTAGAAGGGCAGGAGAGTTTAAGATTCAGGGTAGACAGCCAGACCCGATCCCCAACCTTAAGATCCAGCTCCCCTCTCCTCTTTCGGTCGAAGATTTCTTTACTGTGCTCCTGTGATCTGGCCAGGGTTTCCTGTAGAAGCTTGTTGTTTTCCTCAAAGAAGTTCAGGTTCTTTTGAACCGCTGGCACCGAGCACTCAGGAAGATCGCCAGACAGGAACAACGGGTGGAACCCAAAGTTCGCATAGAAGGGGGATTGCTTGGTGGCTGAGTGGATAGTGTTATTGTACGCAAACTCCGCCATTGGTAAAAGAGAGGCCCAGTCGTCTTGAGCGAAGGACGAAAAACAGCGAAGGTATTGCTCCAGTGTCTGATTCGTCCTTTCGGTCTGGCCGTTGGTCTGCGGGTGGTAGGCTGAGGATAGGCAAAGGTCAATCTTCAATGTTTCGCAGAGCGCCCTCCAAAACCTTGAGGTGAACTGCACCCCCCGGTCGGATGTGATGTTGGCAGGAATGCCATGAAGCCTCACAATTTCTTTCATAAAAATGTTAGCTGTCTCCGCGGCAGAAGGGGTGCCCTTCATGGGCAAGAAGTGCGCCATCTTGGTGAGTCGGTCGACTACGACGAAGATCGTGGAGTGGTCTTCGGAAGGGGGGAGTTCAACGATGAAGTCCATGGGGATCATCCTCCATGGTCTATCGGGAACGGGTAGTGGTCTTAATAGACCCCAGGCTTTTGACTTGTCGCCCTTACTTCGGATGCAAATGGTGCACGCTTGTACGTAATTCTTGCAGTCGTCCTTCATCCGTGGCCACCAGAAGGTACGCCTGAGTAATTCCAGGGTCTTGAATATCCCAAAGTGGCCAGCCAAGGGATGGTCATGACAGGAGGCCAGAACCAGAGTCCGAGCTGTCTGGGGGACGAAAATCCTGTTCTCATACCATAGAAGGCCGTCACTGGAGGATAACGGGGTACCGGATGGAGGAATAGCGCCTACGGACGCCTGCTTAAGCTGAGACATCACATCTCCCTGGAGAAGAAGGAAGTTCCCAGCAGAGAGGATGGTATCAGTAGGTGGCAAGTTCTCCGGCTGGCTGAACATGCGAGATAAAGCGTCCGGCTTAGTATTTTTGGATCCGGGACGGTAGGTAATATGGAATACAAATCTTGAGAAGAAGAGGGCCCACCTGGCCTGACGAGGCTTTAGTCTCTTGGCTGTCTTCAGGTACTCCAAATTTTTGTGGTCCGTATAGACCAAGATTGGGTGGGTAGCCCCTTCCAGCAAGTAACGCCACTCTTCAAGTGCAGACTTAATGGCTAATAACTCACGGTCTCCGACGTCATAATTTCTTTCGGCCTCTGATAGCTTGCGAGAGAAGAAGGCGACCGGATGGAGTAAGGACTTGGGTCCCTGCCTCTGGGAAAGTACTGCTCCCACTGCTATTTCTGAAGCGTCGACTTCAAGGGTATATGGTAGAGCAGGATCGGGGTGTTTCAGGACCGAGGCTGAGACAAATAGATTCTTCAGGGCCTGGAAGGCCTCTTGTGCTTCAGGAGTCCAATGAAACCTTCGGTTCTGTTTGGTCAGCTCGGTAATGGGAGCGATAATAGCAGAAAACCCCTTTATAAACTTGCGGTAGAAGTTAGCAAAGCCCACAAACCGCTGGACTCCCTTTCTATCTGAAGGAGCAGGCCAATCTTGGATTGCTGAGATCTTTTGTGGATCCATCTCTACTCCCCTTACCGAGATGACCAAGCCGAGGAACGGGATACTCTGCTGTTCAAAAATACACTTTTCGGGTTTGGCGTACAAACCGTGGAGACGGAGACGGGTCAGTACTTTCTTCACGTGTTCCCGATGAATGGCTAGGGTGGAAGAGAAAATTAAAATATCATCCAGGTAAATAATTACAAACAAATCTAGATAGTCCCTAAAAATGTCGTTAACAAAGTGCTGGAAGGTAGCCGGGGCATTACACAATCCAAATGGCATCACTAAATATTCGTAATGCCCGAAGCGGGTGCGGAAGGCAGTTTTCCACTCGTCACCTCTCCCGATACGTACGAGGTTATAGGCGCCCCGCAGATCCAACTTTGAGAAGAACTTAGCGGACCCCAGTCTTTAAAAAAGTTCAGGTACCAGTGGCAGGGGGTAACGATTTTTAATGGTGATTCTATTCAGGGCCCGATAGTCCACACATGGGCGTAGGGAGTGGTCCTTTTTTTCTACAAAGAAAATTCCAGCGCCCGCCGGGGAGGTGGAGGGCCGAATAAATCCCTTTTCAAGGCTGTCATCTAGATATGACTTCAGGGCACTCAGTTCAGACTCGGAAAGAGGGAAGATCCTTCCGAAGGGGATTTCTGCTCCCGGGAGCAGTTCTATTGGGCAGTCATATGGTCTATGGGGAGGAAGGGTCTCTGCCCCCTTTTTGCTGAAGACATCTAGGAAAGCGTGGTACTCCTTGGGTACCGCTTGTCGGGGTTTCGTCATCGGATTCAGAACAGAGAAGAACCGAGGAGTCCCCATCAGGGTTCCGGCAGCAATGCTGGAGGCAGTAATCCGAAGGGAATTCGATGGTTCCGGTGACCCAATCAATCCGTGGGTTGTGTGCCTTCAACCAAGGCATGCCAAGGATGATTGGAAACAGGGGAGACTGAATGACGTCCAGGCACAAGAGTTCTCGGTGAGTTCCGGCGATGACAGCGGGTAGGGGACTAGTCTCCTGAGTCACTGGTCCTGAACCCAAGGTAGACCCGTCAGCTAGGTATACCGAGAGCCCCTTCTCTCTTGGTCTGAGGGGAATCCTATTTCTTCGGGCGAAGGACGAGTCGACGAAGCCACTGCAAGCCCCGGAATCAATAACCGCGTGGGTTTGGATAGTCCTTCCTGGGAGCTGCAAAAGGACAGGAACAGCCAGATGAGAAGGGTTATCAGGCAACACAGGTGAGGGGACAGGTGGAACAAGGAGGCACTTACGCATCTTAGCTGGGCAGGAACGAACAAGTGCCCTGGCTCTCCGCAATACAGACAAAGGTTGTTGACCCGGCGACGTTGGCGTTCTTCTGGAGTCAGAGACGGGCGAAGTAGCCCCAGCTGCATGGGTTCCGGGGTGTCCAATGTGGATGCGGGTGGAGCAGGAGGAGTTGGGTGACTAGGCACCCGTGGTAACATCCAGATTGGACGAGTAGCTGCGGAGGAACGTTCCTGGCGGCGTTCCCTCAAGCGTCTGTCAATTTGGATGGAGGTGTCTATCAAGGCTTCCAATGTCTCGGGGATGCCCACACGAGCCAACTCGTCTTTCAGGGCCTCGGAGAGACCCAAGCGAAACTGATAACGCAGGGCCGCGTTGTTCCATTCTGTGTCCGCACTCCATCGCCGGAATTCTGAGACATAGTCCTCCACAGGTCTACGACCTTGTTGCAGGGCACGTAGGGCTGCTTCTGCGGTTGCAGCGAGTTGGGGGTCCTCGTAGAGTCTGGACATTGCCTGAAAGAAGGTATTCACAGAGTCTAGAGATGGGTCTTTCCGCTCCAGCAGACGGTGTGCCCAGGACTGAGGTTCATCTGTCAACAAAGAGATGATGAATCCCACCTTCGTTGCTTCAAGAGAGAAGGTCCGGGGTTGCAAAGCAAAATAAAGTTCGCAGGAGTTGCGGAAGGCCCTGAACTTGTTTCGGTCCCCCGTGAATCGTTCCGGGGTTGGAACCCTAGGTTCTGGTGGCAACATGACTACTGAAGGAGTGGCATGGGCCCCTGGAGCGGCTGGTGCTGAAGCAGATAGTGCCTGGACTTGTTCCTCCAGTCTTCCGTAGCCCTCCTGCAAACTCTTAACAGCTTGAGTAAGGCCGGCCAGATGATGGCAGAGCTCGTCCATGGGGGAGGCTCCCTGCGCAGGCTCGGACATGGCTGTCCAGTACTGTCACGTACCTAGTAGTTGAGCCTGGAATGCAGGGATCGGCCCCTCGTATCCCCCTGGCTAATGAACCCCTGGAGATGGGGACAGGTATTCAAAAGTAAAGGGGGCACAAGTGCCTGGCAGATGGAGACTGGTCCAGATGAACAGCTGGGCACCGACAGCGGGTAGGTAGAGCTGGTAGGACTAATCTGTAGCAGGCAGGCACCAGTGGAAGGACTGCTGGGCAGATGGTCGTCAGGAGGCACCAGGAACCCAGTGGGTAAGCAGAAACAGCAGTATCGGGTACAGGCCGGGTCAGCAGGAATCGGTCAGCAAGGTACAAGGGATGAGGCAGAGACGTGGTCAGACAGGCAGAGGTCGTAGGCAGGCAGCAAAGGATCGGAGTCAAGGAACAAGCCGGATATCAGGAACCAAGGTAACGGGTACAGATTCAGGTAGCAAGATCACGGACACGCTGTAGACTGGACAGCACGGGTGGAAGGGAGCCAGTGACTAAAGAAGGCCTTAGGGCGCCAAAAGGACGTACGACGGGTCAGCGCGCCCTCGCAAGGAAACGTGCTCCCGTTCGTGACCCACGTGCGCGTGCGCGCTCGTTCGTATTGACGCGAGTGCGTTCGTTGGCTTTAGCGCGCGTCAAAGGAAAACGACGGGCTCTCCACGACGGGTTTCTACAGGTAAGTCTCTTGTATACGACCGGGGTGCCCGAGCGATCGTGACACCCTCATTCCCTATTATAGGGAATCCAAAATTCCCTCCGGGACTAGACCCTCAGACTAGCACTATGTTTAAAAACATGAACTGTACAGAAGCAAGACACTTTGTGCAGAACAAATCCTGGCCTTCTTTGGAAGCACTTCAAAGCGAAACAGGTACCTTCAAGCTGTCGTTTTGGACGGCAATACATCTCAGACACTTCCTCATATCTATACCTAACACACGAGTTTGACAGGCCCCTCACCCCCTTTAAAACTCTCTGCTCGGGAGAGGACAGACTTCTGAGAACGTTATCCACAACATACAACCTCCTGATATCTCCGACGGAAAGCACACCTCCACTATGTATAAGTAAATGGGAAAAAGACCTGAACTGTACGTTCACTTCGGGCCAGACTCAACGTGTGATAGCGCTAGCACTAAAATCCTCTATATATACGAAAGTACAAGAAACTAACTACAAACTCATGACACGGTGGTACTTGACCCCACATGTCTTACATACCTACTACCCGAACACCTCAGCACTGTGCTGAAGATGTCAGAGGGAGAGAGGCACCTTGCTTCACATATTTTGGTCTTGCCCGAAGCTATCACACTTCTGGTCTGTAATCAGAACGACTTTGCAGAAATTCACAATCTACATGATCCCAAATGACCCAGCATTCTTTCTGTTACATATAAATACAATGTGGATCAGGAAATATGAAAAATCAGTCATATGTCATCTGTTAAACTTAAGCTTAACTGGAAAAGTCAGTCCCCACCAACAGTAGCTAGGTGGATTCAGAGAGTAGAGGACATTAGGAGAATGGAAGACCTGGTGCCTACAGAGAGACAGCAGGAGGAAAAATACAAAGCGACATGGGAAATATGGCTCCATTTCAGACCGGTCTGGGACCGACCGGGGTCTCTCCCCTCCCCTCCCCATCCCACCCCCTTCCTACCCTACCCCTCCCGCGTTTTTGTCCTCCTTTACCTGGGAGGCCTCCGTATGTTGGAGATCACCACCCCCCTCCTCCCCTCCGCTTATTGAGTCCTACTCAGTGAGGCGGGGGGCAGTTGGGAGGGGGGGGAACTGATGTTGGATCGCTCTTTTGGAACCAGTAGCCTCGGAGTTGGATCTTACGGGTGGGAAGGGTCCTGAACCTTACATTAACAGCTTCTGTGGCCTGGGCAGATGATGTATAGTAAAGTGGGAATGTTATACTTATTTAGTGTTTGCTGTCCCATTGCATGTGTTTGTTGATCAGGAGGGCCTCCTCTTCTTCCCCTTTACACCCTGCTGTATGTTGTTGCATAAGTTGTATTTGTTGTATTCGCCCTCCTTGGGCATTAATAAAAATTTATATTTGAAAAAAATATATGATCAGTGTACAGCAGGAACCCTCTGGCACTCTAAATTTACACTCTTGCTTTAACAATCCCAAAAATCCTATAATGCAGACACTGATACTACGTACACATGAGCAGAATGTCCGACAGAAAAAGTCAGACGGAAGCTTTTCATCGTATATTCTGATCATGTGTAGGCCTCACCTGACTTTTTTTTTCTAAAATTCTGACGGACCTAGAACTAGAACATGTTTTGAATATTTCCGACGGAACCAAATCCTATCGGGAAAACAGCTCGTCTGTATGCTGTTCCGACAGACCAAAAAACAACGCATGCGCTGAAGCAAGTACGAGACTATTGGCTACTGGCTATTGAACTTCATTTTTCTAGTCCCTTTGTACGTCTTGTACGTCACCGTGTTCTTGACGATCGGACTATGGTGTGATCGTGTGTACACAAGACAGTTTCAGCAGAACTCCGCCGGAAAAACCTGCAGAGTTCAGAGGCCAAGAGTAACACTAAAGGAATTTTTTATTTTAAGAACTATTACTTAAGAAGTATTTGAACTGAACCATCACTTTTTTTCATCCATAAAACGAAAGTAGACTTTACAATGCTTTGACTGTAAAAAAGATGAAAAGAAACACCTTAATGGATACCGAAGAACTAGCTATGAGGCTGGAGGTAGCCATTGCTAATCTCTTTCAGCAAATTCTCCAACAGGATTATAAAATTTGTTCAGCTAATCTCAGTGGCGGCTGGTGAAGTTTTTGGATGGGGGGGCGCCAGACCCCGCCCATCATGACCCCGCCCATCATTTTGGCCCCTCCCACTTCTCATAAAACACGCCCCTTATGTAATCTGAAAAAAAAATTGACGTGGGTTCCCCCTCCGAGAGCATACCAGGCCCTTAGGTCTGGTATGGATTCCAAGGGGAACCCCCTACGCCGAAAAAACGGCGTGGGGGTCCCCCCCAGATCCACACCAGACCCTTATCCGAGCACGCTACCCGGCCGGCCAGAAAAGGGGGTGGGGACGAGCGGGCGCCCCCCCCCCTCCTGAGCCGTACCAGGCCGTGTGCCCTCAACATGGGGGGGGGGGGGGTGCCTTGGGGGAGGGGGGGGCGTGCCCCAAAGCACCTTGTCCCCATGTTGATGAGGACAAGGGCCTCTTCCCGACAACCCTGGCCGTTGGTTGTCGGGGTCTGCGGGCGGGGGGCTTATCGGAATCCGGGAGCCCCCTTTAATAAGGGGGCCCCGGATACCGGCCCCCCACCCTATGTGAATGAGTATGGGGTACAATGTACCCCTACCCATTCACCTGTGAAAAAAGTACAAAAAAAAACACAACACAGGGTTAAAATATTTTATTGCACAGCTCCGGGGGTCTTCCGTCTTCGGGGGTCTTCTCGCCGGACTCCTCCGCTATCTTCTTGTAGCTCTTTTGCTAGCGGAGGAGTCTGACTTTCTTCCTCGCTGCCGGCCTCTTCTCCCGACTTCGGGGGTCTTGTCCCCCTCTTCGGTTCTTCTGCCGGGCCACCGCGCCTTCTTATAGCTCTTTTAGAGGCGGTGGCCCGGTCTTCTGTCGTCGCCGCCGCCCGTTCTTCTTCTTCTTCTTCTTCTTCTTCTTCTTCTTCTCCTTCTCCTTCTCCAGGAGATGTTGCCTCGACGATCTCCCTGGCCGGAATGCCAGGGACGCGCTGCGCTGCCACTTATATAGGGACAATGGGGCGGTGTCACATGGGTTGATGTCACATGGGTTGATGTCACATGGCGACTGTGACATCAACCCATGTGACCAACCCATGTGACCAACCCATGTGACATCAACCCATGTGACACCGCCCCATTGTCCCTATATAAGTGGCAGCGCAGCGCGTCCCTGGCATTCCGGCCAGGGAGATCGTCGAGGCAACATCTCCTGGAGAAGAAGAAGAAGAACGGGCGGCAGCGGCGACGACAGAAGACCGGGCCACCGCCTCTAAAAGAGCTATAAGAAGGCGCAGTGGCCCGGCAGAAGAACCGAAGAGGGGGACAAGACCCCCGAAGTCGGGAGAAGAGGCTGGCGGCGAGGAAGAAAGTCGGACTCCTCCGCTAGCAAAAGAGCTACAAGAAGATAGCGGAGGAGTCGGCGAGAAGACCCCCGAAGACGGAAGACCCCCGGAGCTGTGCAATAAAATATTTTAACCCTGTGTTGTGTTTTTTTTTTTTTTTTTTGTACTTTTTTTCACAGGTGAATGGGTAGGGGTACATTGTACCCCATACTCATTCACATAGGGTGGGGGGCCGGTATCCGGGGCCCCCTTATTAAAGGGGGCTCCCGGATTCCGATAAGCCCCCCGCCCGCAGACCCCGACAACCAACGGCCAGGGTTGTCGGGAAGAGGCCCTTGTCCTCATCAACATGGGGACAAGGTGCTTTGGGGTGGGGGGGCCGCACGCCCCCCCTCCCCCAAGGCACCCCCCCATGTTGAGTGCACACGGCCTGGTACGGCTCAGGAGGGGGGGGGGCGCCCGCTCGTCCCCCCCCCCCTTTCCTGGCCGGCCGGGTAGCGTGCTCGGATAAGGGTCTGGTGTGGATCTGGGGGGGACCCCCACGCCGTTTTTTCGGCGTAGGGGGTTCCCCTTGGAATCCATACCAGACCTAAGGGCCTGGTATGCTCTCGGAGGGGGAACCCACGTCAAATTTTTTTTCAGAAATTTGGCGTGGAGTTCCCCCTTCAGAGCTCATTCTCTGATTGGCCACGGCAAAAGTCGCCTGGCCTGGGGAAACCTTTCTGGTTGTGAAAGCTTTTTGCATTCATTCAGCTAAATGCACAAACATTCTCCACAAAGTAGAAGCTAGAAAGCCTTTATGCGGTGACTCACCTCTCACTGTCTGGCAGCTCCGCTCGGGCTAAGGAACGGAGCTGCCTACGTCACTTCCGGGTTTCGTGAAGCAGCCGAAAGCCGGAAGTGACTGCCTGTCTAAGAATGACAATGCTCCCGCCCGTAGAATCACAGTGATTTTACGGGCGGAAGCTAGTCGGCGTTCTGCAGTGCGCCGCAAGGCGGGTTTTTAACCCGCAAATGAAGCGCCATGGATGCAATCTTGTGATTGCATCGACGTGGCGCTTCTCATAGTGCACTGTGACCGGCGCCACAGTACACTGTGTTAAATTGTTAAATGACATATTTTTTTTTTTTTTTTTTTTTTTTAAATGTCTTAAAGGGCCCGTTTTTTTTTTTTTTTTTTTTTTTTTTTTACACCTAGGGAGAGGGAGGGCGGTGCCCGGGCGCCCCCTATGGGCGGGCCGCCACTGGCTAATCTTGTGATCCAGGTATCCCTATCAGATTTAGTATTTATATTGTTCATCACAATTCAGGCATACATTACAATACCTGTAAATGTTCAGTATAAACACTTTGTTCTTTCATAAGTCAGTTAAGTGCCAAGTTGCATTCCACTGGCTCTTACCTGAAGTGGCCCTTGTTTGCTCTTTTCTTCCAGTTTTTGCAGACTGGCTCTCAATTTGGTGTTCTCCTCCTCTAAAATGCTGATACGAATGCTGTTTGCTTGGAGCTGTTTTTCCATATCCTCAGTGATATCACCAGAACCTTCAGAATGTCACCATAAAGTCATACAATAGAACAGTCAAGATAATTCATAAAACTTTTTTTATTTTTCACAATCATCTTTAGAGTAACAATAGTGGCTTTAATATAGGGGAAAAAAGAACGATGTGCATTAAATTAAGTTATAGTAGCATATTTCAGTTTGTATTAGTTTATATTATTAAAGTGGAACTTTGGGGTCCATAATGAAAATGGGCAGACAAACCAGGGTTTTTAATGCAGAAGAAGCATGCTTTACTTACCAGCCTGCCCGCCCCTATACAGTAAAGTAAGCTGTGCAAGCGCAGCTAATGTACAATTTCAGCAATGCCGAATCTGCCGGAACACCCACATGCATGGGAGTGATGTCATCTCGGCCCAGCCAGTGACAGTGGCTGACAATCGAGACCCGGAAGCCAGCCACCCGAAGGTGTCAGTGACCAGCGATGAATTCTGAAGACAGCACATCGCTGGATTCTAAGTGAGTACAGTTATGCTTTAAAGTGCTTGTAAAGTAATTTTTTTTTTTTTTTTAAATAACAAACATGTTATACTTACCTCCACTGTGCAGCTCGTTTTGCACAGAGTGGCCCTGAACCTGGTCTTCTGGGGTCCCTCGGCGGCTGTCTCGGCTTCCCCCCGCAAGTACTTCTCACGTTCATGCGAGCTCCCTAGCATGGTGAAAAGCACTTGCAGGCGCGCTACCGTGATACAGCTGGTGGCTATAGCCGTTCACTGTATCACTCGACCCCGCCCCCCGGCGCTCTGCATCAGTGGATGTGATTGACAGCAGCGCGAGCCAATGGCTGCGCTGCTTTTAATCCATCCACTGTAGCCAATCAGTGGCCAGGCTGAGCGGCAAAGAGGACGTCGGAGGGCGAGCGCGGGACTTTCGAGGGGTCAGTTAAGTAAAACGGGGGGCTGGGGGGGCCGGCACTGTCGGATGTTTTTTCTATGCATTAAGGTGAAAAAATATTTACCTTTACAACCCCTTTAAGAATGAATTTCTTGCTCTGAGCTGCTGCACCTCACACATTGCTTTGGCCTATAAAATAAAGTCCATAAAATGAGTGAGAGGGACTTAGTGACAAAGTGCTGAGCAAAGCAGAAGCACCAGAGCATTGCCTTTCAGAGTTGCTCAGCATTTGACAGTTTTTTTTTTTTTTTTTTCAGGAGTCAGGGTGCCTTATATGGTTACTGTGATAATTTGGTCAATGTGATGATCATGTAAGTGCATATAACTTCGGCACATGATATATGCTATCATCATTAAAGTAAGTTCTTCACAAAATAGGGGGTTGGGCAGCTACGTGACAGGTGAGGTTCAATACTGAGAAATGTAAAGTGATGCACTTGGGTGCCAATAATACACATACAAATTACATATTAGAAGGGTCTACCCTGGGAGAATTAATGATGGATAAGGATCTGGGAGTGCTTGTAAATCAGAGATTTAGCAATAGCATGCAATGTCAAGTCACAGCTAACAGAGCTAGCAAAATACTGGCATGGATTAAATAGATCATACATTCCAGAGATAAAGCAATAATTCTACCCCTTTTCAAAACAGGGTATGGAAATATATAGGACTATGGTAATTGCTAAAAAAATGGAAATAACACACATACACATGTAGGCAGGTGAGGTCTATTTTCTCCACTGCAGGTGGCGCTTGTCCGCAGTGACAATGCATGTGGAGGAGGAGTTCAAGAGGAACCTAGCTCCTCTATAGTTTCTGCGGTTACAGGGAGGCAGCATGCTAGTGCCCCATGTGACTTTGGTGGCCATCTTGGGTCAGCCAGAGTCTACCACTTAAGGACCAGGCCTATTTTTTTAAACTTTGTTGTTTACAAGTTAAAATAATTTTTTTTTTGCTAGAAAATAATTAGAATCCCCAAACATTATATTTTTTTTCAGACAACCTAGGGAATAAAATGGCGGTTCTTGCAATACTATATGTCACACCGTATATGGGCAGCAGTCTTACAAACGTAATTTTTGTACCCACCCACTCGTGGAATGGCGACAAACTTTGACAGTTAAAAATATCCATAGGCGACATTTAAAAAATTTCTACAGGTTACCAGTTTTAACTTACAGAGGAGGTCTATTGCTAGAATTATTGCTCTCGCTCCAATGGTCGCAGCTATACCTCACATGTGTGGGTTGAACACGTTTTACATATGTGGGCGCAACTTCCGTATGCGTTCGCGTCTGCGTGCGATAATATGGCGCTTAAAAATTTATTTTTTCTTATGTATTTGACTTTTTTTATTTTTACACTGTCCTTTAAAAAAAAAATGGATCACTTTTATTCCTATTACAAGGGATGTAAACATCCCTTGTAACAGAAACAAAACATGGCATGAACTCTTTAAAGCGGTCTTGTACTCACATTTTCAACAACATCCTAAGCCAATCTTTCTGCCATAGATGTGCAATTGACCCTTAAAAAAAATCAGATCGCCGTAATTACCTTTTAATTGCGATTCTAAAAGTGACTTCCGGGCTCTCCTCCCATGGGAGTAGGCGTGGTTATCGCCTTTCCCCGGCTCCGCAAAGTCCCCTGGGAGCTTTCGCACATTCTTCCCATGAATCAGTGGGGAACGCAGTCCTGCCGAAATCTCGTGAGATTTCAGGACTGAATGACCCTGCTGATATAACTGAGAATGCGCGGGATCGAGCGGTGAATGCTGGGTACACAGCATTCACCGCATCCCGGAACTAAGTGCTTGTGGGCTTCAAATGCCCACAAGAAAAATGGAAACCGCCGGGAGGAATTTTTAAAAGTTAAACTCACGGACGAAATCGGAAAGCCAGGGAAAAAAAAACAGCAACAAGTGAGTGCTAGACTAATAGTATACTCAGATATCAATGACACCAAAAAAAAAAACGATAGGTCAGCGGAATCCCGCTTTAATGTGAGATCTGGGGCTTAAAAAAACCTCAGATCTCACATTTACACTTAAAAACAATAAAAAAAACTGTCCCTTTTAAGGTCGTTGGGCAGAAGTGACGTTTTATGCGGCTACAGTTCTCCAAGGGCATAGAGACAATTGGGGATCATCATGCTCTCATTCGAATTCCTGCTCATCAGGCCAAAGGATGGGATCGTCTCCGCCGCTTCCAACAGCTTCGGTATGCGGCGGAGGTGCCCAGGACATGGCGGGAGGGGGGAGGGGCACCTCTCCCGCAGCTGATAAAAGTGATCTAGCAGTGAATCCGCTGCCGAGACCAACTTTATCTTAATCTTAACCTTTATCTCCCACCGTTTAAAAAAAATACTGGGGTTATGGCAGCTATCTGCTGCCATAACCCCGGTATTTAAAGTCAAAATACCAACGTATAATGACGGTGGGCAGTCCATAAGTGGTTAAGAACCTGGCTCCTGGGTTTGGTGTGCATTTTCAGTGGCTAGAGTAGGGACAGGTCACCCGTTTGTCAGGGACAGTGCTTAGCGTCAGGTAAAGGTAGTAGGGAAAGCACATGGACACATAATCCTTCCTAGAAGCTTTCCCGTTTTGATGCAGACCGGTCGGGCCGCATTCCTCTCCTTGAGACAGATGCTGATGGCACCTCTGATTCACCACTCACCATACTGACGCTTTGTTGTTACAACTAGTGAGTGCTCCAGGTCTGGTTGCCTTCCCGCAGGGCCTGTTTGTATTGCTGCACTTCTGTTTTATTACATTCTTGTTACTACACCGGACTCTGTGTGTTACCTGTTGCCACATCACGCTGCACCTTCCCCCACACACACATAGGTTGAACTGGATGTACCAGTGTCTTTTTTCAACCTTCAATAAGCTAAGTAACTATGACATTTCCAATATAGAACTAACAAGGAAAGTTCCATTATGAAAACCTACTTTCAAATTCAGGCAGTGGATGTAAGTCTGGGTATGATATCAACAGTCTCTCCCTTTCCTTCTGCTCCTGCAAGCATCCTTGTAGTTCTGTAAGCTGCTTGGTCACCTCTGACACCGACTTCTCAATTGTCACCTTCTCCTGCTGAAGTATTCTCACCACCTCCTACAGCCAATGAATTCAATTAGTAGGATATACCTGCAGTTGAATAGCAGAAACTGGCAAGGGTAGAATTCTGGCAGGCAAAATTCCTTATTTTGGGAGACTCAAGTTGGATAAACATTATTCAACTTTTGTTGTTCAATTTCCTTTAGAATTACCTTCATCTACCGGTATGTAGTACATGGGTCTGTCTGCCTGTATATAAATGAAAGTGTTTAGGTGTGACCTCATATTATATGGTTTTGGTATATTTAAAGGAAAGTTGTACAAGAAAATTGTATAAAAATCATATAGTGTGTAGCCAGCGTAATTCTCGCATGTGGCAGTACCTGTTGATCCTTCAGTTGTCTCTTCAGGTTTTCCTCCTCTTTTTCTATTTGTTCTATTTGCTCTTCCAGCTTTGCTTTTTGTTCTTCTGCATCATCCAAACTGCCTCGTAGGTCCTCACACTCTTGAGATAACCGATCCAACTGCTGCAACAAGGATTTCTGCTTTGCCTGCAGGGACTGGGGTTCATTGGAAAGGGGGTGAAGTCTATTAATGGACAAGCAGAGCACTGCAACAGAGATTTGTCTGCTAAAACTCTACTGAACTGGAAAGGACTATTCTCAATGAAAAAAGCCACAAAAGAGCAGCATAAAACAAAAAAAAAAAACCTATCCATTCTGGTGCTTAGTTATATACAGTACATATCAAAGGCATTCTCACTACGTCTTTTTAGAATAACAGCAAATACTAAAATATACTAGTTACATTCATAACAATAGGTTATAGGTTCTGAACTGTACAGTTTATCCCTAGATGCTATACCAAGGGCCGTAGGCAATTTTTATCCTGGGGGAGGGGAAGAGAGTTCAAACCTGGGAAACAAAATGAAAAAAATTAGGCACCACACGCGGGTGTGGATTAATTGTGATAAACTACTTCAATGCTGATTGAGGAACACACAAGAATTCAGAAACTAGTTTTTTTTTGTGTCCTAGATGGTTGGATATCCTTTGTTCAGCTCTGATGAAAATTGTCTTACCTTACTTTTTTGCTGGCCTTCCCACTTCGTGGAATTATTCCCTTGGTGCCTTCAATCAAGATTTTGTGCTACAACACTGATATTTTATTTTTCTGGTTACCTAAATCAAGATTCTTTGTTACACAGCTGTTTGAGCAGGTTTCTACATAACAGCTGCCCAGATTGGCAATTGCTCAGCAATAGCTTTGGAGGACATACCTAGACTTCACAGCACTGGACATGCATGGCTAGCCTTGAATGTGATCTTGGGGCATTGTGATCTGTATTGTGGTGCTTTTCAGACCTTAGTGTATTGTGTAGTATATGATTGTGTATACGGAATTTTTTTAAAGTTTGTTCTTTTCTATTAGTTGAACTAGACAGGCTTGTGTCTTTTATAAACCTAACTACATGTTGATTAGCTGTGTAGCACTTGCCAGGTCTAGAGCTGTGGCACAGCCCAAGGTGTGACCCTGTCTCTAAAGGTTCACTTAGTAAGTAGGGCCAGAAGGGCTAAAGCTTTGGGAGATACTTTACTAATTTTCCCAACACTGTTTTGTCAAGGAAGGGGAAAAGGCTGAGAGATCAAACACTGGCAATATCCACTGGGTGGAGTGCTGCACACTCAGCACTTCCTCTTCCGCTTTTCAGCCTAGAGGATGCACCATGCCACTGCTGCTTCTGGTCACCTTAAGCTGCCTGAAACCCTCATCAGCACCACTTCCTCAGTTTTGTGAATATTTAAGGTCTTCACATTTTGGCCGCATTGCTTACCATTATGCAGTATAATCTGAAACTAGAGATCCCTATTTTTATAGGGTCATCATCCTCGGAGTCCCCTGAGCTGTATCAGATGAAACGGATACACCCCATGTTCATAGGACCTCCATGTCTGTCCTGAACTTTCTATCTTTTTGTGCCCACTAAGAGCAATCCAGACCTTATGAATGCCATGTCTGTCTATCTTTGACCTTCCAGAGCCATAAGTCATAAAGGCCTGTAATCTCTGTTGCCATTTCTGATTTAGAGTCCCAACAGTCTATCTCGAGTGAAGCTGTTTTGGGGTCACCATATTCTCCTGCAGTTGACTGGGATATTTTTTAACCTTACTGATTCAGCAGACTTTTTGTCCATGGTTCCCTTTGGGGACCTGTTCTCTTGGGAATTGCTCCAGTGTTTTTTTTTTTTTTTTGTCCATTTTACATTGTTGATTTACTGTTAGCGGCTGTTGCCCACTGCTGGACTACTTTTATACATCCTTCAATGGATGATAGAGAAAAAGATTTTACAGTAAATACAAAAATCGGATTTTTAATTTAGATTGCTAGAGGCGCTCACCTCTTTTTGGATCTGAAGGTTCTCTCCACAAGCCCGTTCTTTAGATAGAGCCTCTTCCGATTCATGTAGTTTCTGAAGTGTGTTGTCAAGTTGGACTTTTAAATCATTCATTTTCTTTTCCAGAGTAGAGACCTCTTCCTTGCTCACCATATTTTGCATCTCGTTTACCAGTCTTTGCCTGGATAGTTCTACAGAATATAGACATTTTTCATTCACTGATGCACTTGAAAGAACAATTTTGGTCTAAGAAAAATAATCACAACATACAAAAACAATATGCTTTTCAAATAAAATGTATGCTTTATTACTAAACAGTAGTGTTAACCCTATTTGTCACACTTTTTTTTTTTTTTTTTTGCACATTTAGAAGTTTTAGGCCTGAAAATTACTTAAAACAGCAAACACAATATAATGCCAAATATTTTAGTAAAATACAAACGATGAGGTTGCATTAACTAAATAGATACCAAATAAGTGCCTTGAAAAGGTATTCATAACCCTTAAAATTGTCTTGTATTTTATGGGGATTTTATGTGATAGACCAACACAAAGTGGCACATAATTGTAAGCTGGAAGGAAAATGATAAATGTTTTTTTTTTTTTTTTTACAAATAAATATCTGAAAAGTGTGGCGTGCATTTGCAATTAGCCACCCAAATACACCTCAATACTCAATACTTTGTAGAACTGCCTTTTGCTGCAATTACAGCTGCAAGTCTTTTTGGTTATGTCTCTACCAGCTTTGCACATCTAGAGTGACATTTTTGCAAATTTTTCTTTGAAAAAATAGGATTTTTATAACAGCTTACCTGTAAAAAATCATTTTCTTGGAGTACATCATGGGACACAGAGCCTTAAATAATTGCTTAATGGGTTATAGGCCACCTTCAGGAGATGGACACTGGTATACTCAATCCAGGAAGTTCACTCCCTATATAACCCCTCCTCCTTCCAGGAGCACATCAATTTTTGTAGCAAAGCAATATACTTAAATCCCAAAAGAGGGGAGGGACCTGTGTGTCCCATGATGTACTCCAAGAAAAGTATTTTTACAGGTAAGCTGTTATAAAAATCCTATTTTTTTTATCGTATATCATGGGACACAGAGCCTTAAGTAATTACTTAATGGGACGTCCCATAGCAATGCTACTTACCAGACCTATACTGCTGCCTGCAGCACAATGCGCCGAAGGCGATATCCTCATACCTCCTTACATCCACCTGATAACATTTTGTGAATGTATGCACTGAACACCAAGTTGCGGCCTTACAGATCTGTGCCATGGAGGCTTGATGATGCACTGTGCAAGAAGCACTAACCGCCCTGGTAGAGTGTGCCTTAACTTGAAAAGGGGGAATCTTACCCCTTAAATCATAGGTTTGAATTATAACTTGCCGAATCCACTTAGCGACAGTAGATTTCGACGCTGCCTGTCCTTTCTTAGGAGGGATCTGAGCAGTTGCCTTTAAATAGATTTTGACTGCTTTCACCACATTAAGACATGTAGTGACTTTTCTTCCCTGGAACATGGTTTTGGAAAAAACGATGGCAGGACAATATTTTGGTTCAGGTGAAAACCTGAAACCACCTTTGGCGAAAAGTCTGGACGAGGGCATAACACCACTCTGTCCTCATGAAAAATCAAATATGGCTCTTTACAAGAAAGAGCAGCCAATTCCGAAACCCTCCTTACTGAGGATATAGCAACCAAAAATACCAACTTCCTTGTGAGAAGGACTAAGGGAATATGTTGTTCAAATGGCTGTTTTTGTAACACAGACAAAACTAAGTTCAAGTCCCAAGGGTTCAAGTGAGGTTTGACTGGCGGATTAAGCCACATAACCCCTTGCATAAAACCCCAGACTAAAGAATGTGTAGCAAGAATTCTGCCTATGATATATCTCCCCCTTGGATTCACACCAGGAAACATAAGCCCTCCAGACCCTATAATATATAGCTCTGGAAGCTGGCTTCCTTGCATTAATCAGGGTAGAGATAACTGACCCGGAAAGCCCACGTTTCTTCAGAATGTGGGTTTAATTAGCCAAGCTGTTAAATTTAGACACCATGAGGTATGATGGAATATCGGTCCCAGTGAGAGCAGATCTGGCCGTAGTTGGAGGGACCATGGGTCCTCCACTGCAATCTTTACGATTTCTGCATACCATGACCTTCTGGACCATGCTGGTGCCACCAGAATTACCGGCTTTCTTTCCAGCTTGATCCTGCAAAGGAGTCGAGGCAGCAACTGAATTGGGGGGAATGCATAGATCAGTGAGAACTGATTCCACTGGGTCACCAACGCATCCGTTCCACATGCAAGTGGATCCCTTGCTCAGGCCACAAAGTTGATTAACTTCATGTTGAATCTGGATGCTAGAAGATCTACTTCCGGAGCCCCCCATCTTTGGAAAACAGGCCAAAAAATTTGGGGGTGAAGAGACCATTCCCCTGGGAATAACTGCTGGCGACTCAAGTAGTCCGCCTGCCAATTCTCTACTCCCAGAATGAAGACTGCCGATAGGCATGGAACATTCCTTTCTGCCCAAGTTAGAATATGGTTCACCTCTCTCTGCGCTGAGAGACTCTTGGTGCCCCCTTGGTGATTGATATAGGCCACAGCTGTGGCATTGTCGGATTGGATCCTGACAGTACAATCCCGTAACCTGAAAGTCCGGGCCTTTAGAGCCAGACGCACTGCCCAAATCTCTAGGATATTGATGGGCAAGGTTCTTTCGGCTCTTGACCACTGTCTCTGGACAGTTGTGTTTTCTAGTACTGCTCCCCAGCCTGAAAGCCTGGCATCTGTCGTTACCACTTTCCAGATAACTGGTCTGAAAGATTTTCCTTTCAGCAGAGTCTGAGTTAGTAACCACCAACTGAGGCTTTGGGACACCCGCATGGGCAAATCTACCGTTGTTTCCTCCACAGAGGAATCATCGGCTTGTTTTTCCCTTCTGATCGCCTGAGGGTAACACCTCATCATGTGCCCACTGTTCCCCTTGCAATGGGTTTGAAGTGGGGGAGGGGGATCTAGCACGCTTCCTATAAATCTGAATGGAGGATGCGATTAAAGCCGCTAATCTTCCTTTCAGACCCTGCAGGGTGACGGAAAGGATATCCTCACTCACGTATACAGGGGCTGAGATGTGAGAAGCAGTTGCACCATCAATTTGTTCCAATGGCTCACCCTGGCTTGCCATAACTGGTAATTCAGGCGAGGATGACAGCGTGGAAATGCGACTCGAGATCCTAGCGCCTGGGGGTGAAACCTTTAGTACCCTTTTGGTCTTTGTGGTATCTTCTTTTTTTTTTTTTTAGCAGGCATAGTCCTAAGCACAAAAACAGAGGCACTATACAATTGCACTTAATCACTGAATATAGTCATGACAATAAAGCCACTGTAAAGTTCCAGATGACGTCGCTCTGACGAAACGCGTAGGGCGTGGCCTAGGACGTGCACCTTGCACAGTTATACAAGCAGCAACGCCGGCGCAGTTATTTTTAAAGCGATTTGTCTCTTTGGACATTGTGAGTAACCTGATTTTAAATAAACAAAAACGTTCATACAACAGTATTGCACTATGGCTGTACTTCTGTTTCCTTTTATGTATAAATGCTAAACGGACTATTTGCGGAAGGAAAAGTGTAAAACATCCCCCCAGCACAGCAGAAGCAGAGCCCAAAGAAAGCTGCACAGTGGCTCATACTGTGACTGCTCGGTTAACCCATTGAGGGTTTTTGGTCTGGTGAGCACATATATATATCTTTTTCCTAACACAGAGTGGCGCACCGGAGAGGAATGCATCTAATCCTTCTGCACTAGTCACCTTGCTCTACCTTCCTCATTTGACAAAAGTTCCATGCGTTTTTCCAGCACTAGATGATGCGACTTTGAAAAAAATTTCTGTTGGACATTATAAGATTTTTGCTAGTTTTTCTTGGTACTTTCACAAATGCTTTTTTGATTGTCACTTTTGAGGATTTTGAACATAGAGCATAATTATTGGTTTGCATATGAATTTTCAGATATTGGTTTGCATATGATTTTCTACTAAGCACATAAATATTTTTAATTGTTTATTCTCAAGTGATTGATTCACTATATTTTTCACTACGCATGTGCATTTTTGAGTTGTAAGTCAACAGACACACATCCTATTATTTATTTTTTTTTCTTTCATGCAATTTGATAATTATCACGTATATAGTGGATTTTGGGAGATTTCCACATTAGTTCACATTTAACTCTTCAGAGTATCAACAGTGATAATAGAATACTTCACATTTATATAAGATTTTGATATCCACAGTGCACAAAAAGGTTTTAGCGCCAAAGCTTAATTTACATTTCACTGTAAAGTTCAGCCTAGTGCTGGGAAAAAAAGTGTCCTTCCTGTATCATGAATGCCAGCTTGCAACCTTCCTGTGCCCCACAGCTCCTGTGTCCCTGTGTGCAGACTGCTCACTTCGTGGTGTCTTTCATCCTCGTCAGCCGAGGAGAGACTCTCCCAGCTGTGGTTTTATTGTATTTGCCTGCCATGCGTCCTTGTGGACAATCACGGCGCTGCACTTTTGCCCCACCCCCTCCAAAAAACCCGACCCCCGTTTCATTTTTAAAATATTCCCACACTCGTGTGCGTCGGCATTTTGGGTCTGCAGAACCAATATGAAGATGGGGAGGAGAGGCAGAGACCTGTCAGCAGCAGGCAAACAAACAGTAACAACAGTAGCAGTAACAGCAAGACCACCCCGCACTGCCCACGGCAGGGGGGTAATGTAAGGGGGGTACACCGCTGATGTCCCCCTAACCCTCTGGTCCCTTCAGGGGGAAGAAAGAAAACATTTGGCAGATTTCTTTTACCTGAGAAAAATCCCCCTGCACATGCTGCTGTGGCCACACAGAGACTGACTGAGCTTTACGGTGAAGACAAAAGATTAAAGTGGACGTAAACCCTTCTATCGTTTTCAGTCAAGGAAGCTGCCATCTTGGCCTCTAATGATTCTTCAACTGCCATAATGCTGCACATGTGATCAGTTATGAAACCAGCCATTGGATGGTTTGAAATTTTGGTTCAGAGCACAAACAATCCCATAGTTAGCATTTCCGGCATGCCGGGAATGTAATGCCGCGTACACACGGGCGGACTGTATGGCCTACTTAGTCCGCCGAAATACATTTCAGCGGACAGTCCGCTCGTGTGTGGGCTTCAGCGGACTTTTTCAGTGTGCAGTCCGGTGTACTAAGTATTTCGGATTTTTCGAAATACTGTCCGTCGTACTCGCATTTCGGCGGACAATCCGCCCGTGTGTATGCCAGTCCGCCGTACTTTTGAAATGAGCGGACTTTTCCCGCCCGGAGAAAAGTCCGCTCATTTCGAGCGGGTATCCAGGTAGGCGGGGCCCGCGAAGGAGACGTCGCTGGCCCCGCCGCCTGGTATGGACTTAAAGGGGAACCCCAACGCCGAAAAAAATCGGCGTGGGGGTCCCCCCCAAGTCCACAACAGACCCTTGTCCGAGCACGCTACCCGGCCGGCCAGGAAAGGGGGGCGAGCGCCCCCCCTCCTGAGCCGTACCAGGCCGCGTGCCCTCAACATGGGGGGGTGCCTTGGGGAAGGGGGGGCCACGCGGCCCCCCCACCCCAAAGCACCTTGTCTCCATGTTGATGAGGACAAGGGCCTCTTCCCGACAACCCTGGCCGTTGGTTGTCATGGTGACCCTACCCCCTTACGATGTCATAGTCCCCATGTGACATCAACCCATGTGACCAACCCATGTGACATAAAGCCATGTGACACCGCCCCTTGTCCCTATATAAGTGGCCGCGCAGTGCGTCCCTGGCATTCCGGCCGGAGAGAGAGTCGAGGCAACATCTCCTGGAGAAGAAGAAGAACGGAAGGCGGCGGTGGCGACAGAAGACCGGGCCACCGCCTGTAAAAGAGCTATAAGAAGGCGCGGTGGCCCGGCAGAAGAACCGAAGAGGGGGACAAGACCCCCGAAGTCGGGAGAAGAGGCCGGCGGCGAGGAAGAAAGCCGGACTCCTCCGCTAGCAAAAGAGCTACAAGAAGATAGCGGAGGAGTCCGGCGAGAAGACCCCCGAAGACGGAAGACCCCCGGAGCTGTGCAATAAAGTATTTTATCTCGTGTGTTGTGTTTTTTTTTGTACTTTTATTTTACAGGTGAATGGGTAGGGGTACATTGTACCCCATACTCATTCACATAGGGTGGGGGGCCGGTATCTGGGGGCCCCCTTATTAAAGGGGGCTCCCGGATTCCGATAAGCCCCCCGCCCGCAGACCCCGACAACCAACGGCCAGGGTTGTCTGGAAGAGGCCCTTGTCCTCATCAACATGGGGACAAGGTGCTTTGGGGTGGGGGGGCCGCGCGGCCCCCCCTTCCCCAAGGCACCCCCCCCATGTTGAGGGCACGCGGCCTGGTACGGTTTAGGAGGGGGGGGCGCTCGCTCGCCCCCCTTTCCTGGCCGGCCGGGTAGCGTGCTCGGACAAGGGTCTGTTGTGGACTTGGGGGGGACCCCCACGCCGATTTTTTTCGGCGTTGGGGTTCCCCCTTTAAGTCCATACCAGGCGGCGGGGTGAGCGACGTCTCCTTCGCGGGCCCCTCCTACCTGGAGACGCGCTCGAAATGAGCGGACTTTCCTCCGCGTGTGTGGGCGAGTCCGTTCATTTCAAAAGTAGGGCGGATAGTATGGCGGACTTAGTACGCCGTATTAGTCCGCTCAAAAAGTGGTGTGTGTGGTCAAGTCCGTTCATTCGAAAGTATGACGGACTGTCCGTCGGATTGTATGACGGACTAAGTAGGCCATACAGTCCGCCCGTGTGTACGTGGCTTAAGTGTTTTTTGAAACTGAAACTGGGTTTACTCCCGCTTTAAGGTATGTGCATAGGCTCCCTCTAGTGGAGAATTAAGGCATGACAAAAAATTTTCCTTAGAAGAATACATAGGTGGACATTTCAGTTCCTAAGTTTCATCCCTTACCTTATCCCTGCAGCAGGATTTGCAGAATTAACAGACAATCCAACCTTCACCCATCGCGGCGGGCTGCGTTTAGCAAACCTTCAAGAACCGGGTCCCTTGATATCAGGGTTCCACTCTCTTGGACCTGTAAAAGCATCCCACCAGGAAAGCTTTAAGTAATGTAGCAAGACCTAAGCCCTGGGTCCTGGGGTCCAGCCCTACAAAGAGAGGCGTTGCAGGCAAAACCTTGTGCTTTGGATATGAGGCCCCAGGTACCATCCACTTAGGCCTCTGTGGCACTTTGGATGGATCTGGTCTATGGAGGCTATTTAAATCCAGATTGGATCCCTCCTGGAGCTCCTCAGAGCACATATTCACTTGTGACCAACACCTTAGACACTGGCGATAAAACTGATGTGCTGCTGGTAGGAGAAGGGGTTATATAGGGAGTGAACTTCCTGGATTGGGTATACCAATGTCCATCACCTGAAGGTGGCCTATAACCCATTAAGTAATTAAGGCTCTGTGTCCCATGATGTACGATAAATAAATAGCTTAAGCTCTGTCAGATTGGATGGAGAGCCTCTGTGAACAGCAATTTTCAAGTCTTGTCACAGATTCTCAATTAAATTTAGGTCTGGACTTTGACTGGGCCATTCTAACACATGAATATGCTTTGCTCTAAACCATTCCATTGTAGCTCTGGCAGTAGGTTTAGGGTTGTTGTCCTGCTGGAAGGTGAACCTCCGTCCCAGTTTCAAGTCTTTTTCAGACTCTAACAGGTTTTCGTCTAAGATTGCCCTGTATATGGCTCCATCCATCTCCCCATCAACTCTGACCAGCTTCCCTGTTCCTGTTGAAGAAAAGCATTCCCACAACATGATGCTGCCACCACATTTCACAGTGGGGATTGTGTGTTCAGGGTGATGTGCAGTGTTAGTTTACCGCCACACATAGTGTTTTGCTTTTAGGCAAAAAAGTTAAATTTTAGTCTCATCCGACCAGAGAACCTTCTTCCGCGTGTTTGCTGTGTCCCCACATGGCTTTGCGCAAAATGCAAACGGGACTTCTTATGGCTTTCTTTCAACGACGGCTTTCTTCTTGCCACTCTTCCATAAAGGACAGATTTGTGGAGTGCACGTTTAATAGTTGTCCTGTGGACAAATTCACCCACCTAAGCTGTGGATCTCTGCAGCTTCTCCAGAGTTATAATGGGCCTCTTGGCTGCTTCTCTGATTAATGCTCTCCTTGTCTGGCCTGTCAGTTTAGGTGGATGATAAAACAAATCTACCAAATGTAAGTTAAAAGGTAAATAGTGGTGCTAAGTATCACACACCCAATGAGTAGTGCTGTGCAAACATGAGATAAAATATAGTAATATGAAAATAGTCCATATAATAAGACAATAAAAGGCAAAGTGGTATCTTTGTGATGAGAAGTTCAGTTGATAGACTGAACCGACAACGCACCACATGATCATTATCGTGTCTCCATTCCCCAATTAGAGGTACACTCACCAGCATTAATTGCCTCACACTCTCGTGTTTGGCATATAAAGCAGTGAACCCCTCAGGGTCACTGCTTGTCCCATCACAAATGTTCCAAGTCTCCAGAGACCCAGAGGAATCCATAATATGTGGAAGAAAATTAGACTTCAAAAAGTGTAATAATGTCAAACATTGGATTTGTTAAAATCACATGGCCTTTTGTTATTCTGAAGAAATAGCTATTTCTTTGTATGTGTCCATGTGAAAAGTGAATCTAATGGGAGTGACTCTATAATATATTATTATACAGCTGTTGCACTTGCAGTGTTCATTGCAACCTGCTTCCTGCTTTGTGCAGTCGGCACCACTGTATTTATATTGATGGATTGAACAGTACTCCATGAGATGCTCAAAGCTTGTTTTTTTTTTTATACCCTAACCCTGCTTTTAACTTCTCCACTTTATCCCTAACCTGTCTGGTGTGTTCCTTGGCCTTCATGATACTGTTGGTTCACTAAGGTTCTCTAACAAACCTCTGAGGGCGTCACAGAACAGCTGTATTTATATTGAGATTAAATTACACACAGGTGGACTCTATTTATAAATTAGGTGACTTCTGAGGGCAATTGGTTCCACTAGATTTTAGTTAGGGGTATCAGAGTAAAGGGGGCTAAATACAAATGCACGCTACACTTTTCACATATTTATTTGTGAAAACGTTTGAAAAGCATTTATCATTTTCCTTCCACTTCACAATTATGTGTCACTTTGTGTTGGTCTATCAACAAATCCCAATCATAAAACCCCAATCAAATACATTCATGTTTTTGGTTGTAACATGAAAAAGTGTGGAAAAATTTCAAGGGGTATGAATACTTTTTCAAGGCACTGTATGTATATATTCTTGAACAGATTAGTGCTCTTTCTGCAATTCTTTTTGGTTTGCCAATATTTCCCCTATTTCACCATTGTTCACTTTTTTGCTTCTTTTGCAGCTTTGAATTCTTTCCTGTTTTCATGGCCATTATGTGCAGGTTAATAAGCAGCTGTAACAAAATGTAACCAGGTTGTAACTGTCTATAAGGAATAATGCAACTGTGCAGCTCATAGCAACCACAGGAGAAAAGCAGTGCATATACTGTAAGTTCACACATCCTTGTGACACACCCTCAGACGAAGTCGAAATTACGAAATGCGCCAGTGGGTGGTTATACGTAGGCTGGAAGTGACATCAGTACGTCAGCCGGAAGTGATGCTGGACTCACGGTAGACGAGTGTGGTGAGACGCTGGGATTACTAGCTATACTGTATGAGCGTGAGACTTCCTTTTGCTAATGGTGAGCATGGTTTAACCACTTCCCGACCAGCGCACGACGATGTACGTCGACAGAATGGCATGGGCAGGCATATTGGCGTACAGGTACGTCCAATATTCAATGCCGCCCTGCCATCGGGAGCACGCCACCAGCGGCGCGCTCCCGCGCTGGTCGGGACCCCCGTGAGTCCGGTCGCGGGACCCGCGGACTCGAGCGCCGCGGGCATCCCGGCGATCGTCTCACGGAGCGGCCGAATGGAGGAAATGCAGAGTAAACAGCATTTCTCCATTCTGTCAACTAGTGACGCTGATCTCTGCTCTATGTGATTGGAGCAGAGATCAGTGTTCACTAAATGAAAGCCCAACCTCCCCACAGTTAGTAACACACCCCTAGGAACACTTAACCCCTACACTGCCACCCACTGGTTAACCCCTTCACTGCCAGTGTCATTTACACAGGAATCACTGCATTTATATAGCAGTGATTACTGTATAAATGACAATGGTCCCAAAAATGTGTCAAAAATGTCCGATGGGTCCCCCACAATGTCGCAGTCACAATAAAAATTGCTGATCACCGCCATTACTAGTAAAAAAAAAATAATAAAAAATTATTAATAAAAATGCTATAAAACTATCCCTATTTTGTAAACGCTATAACTTTTGCGCAAACCAATCAATAATCGCTTATTGCGATTTTTTTTTACCAAACATATGTAGAAGAATACGTATCGGCCTAAACTGAGGGAAAAAATGTTTTTTTATATATTTTTGGGGGATATTTATTATAACAAAAAGTAAAAAATAATGCGTTTTTTTCAAAATTGTCGCTCTATTTTTGTTTATAGCGCAAAAAATAAAAACCGCAGGGGTGATCAAATACCACCAAAAGAAAGCTCTATTTGTAGGAAAAAAAGGACGTCAATTTTGTTTGGAAGCCACGTCGCACAACCGCGCAATTGTCAGTTAAAGCGACGCAGTGCCGAATCGCAAAAAGTGGTCTGGTCTTTGACCAGCAAATTGGTCCGGTCTGAAAGTGGTTAATTCTATTTTTGTAAGTGTTTTTAATCAAAAGTTTATAATTTAATAATGTGTCTGAATGGAATTGCGCTATGTGGACTATCTTTTTTGAGTTTTAGCGGAGAGTGAATGCCTATATTGGGACTGAGCATTCCAGGCTGGAGAAACACCAATAGAAGAAAGAGCTTTGCGGATTATGCGAGTTATACCGATCAGTAAAATGAGAGGCAATTTATTTTCATGAGTGTGGTGTCTTGTGAGGAATGGTGAAATCGTTACCAATCGTTACGTGGTGAAATGAGTGGACATTTGAGAGTGGATGCTGGGACTGTTTGGAGACACCTTCTTGGGTGTATAAAGGAAACTCTAGCTGCTACTAACACAGAGGTGGACTGATGCCTTCATATATACTCAGTGAGCAGTAGTGCTTTATTGTTTTTTAGATATATCATATATAGTAGCAGCTCACCATTTTGGAAATTTGTGTGTTATGGTTTAACCCTCTAAGCGCAGAATTGTTTGAAATTGCTATGTTCACACATGCTTTTTAATACATTTTTCATTGAACCTCACCTAGATCTCGGATGGTGCAGTGTTGCATTTTTAGCTCCTCTATCAGTATCGAAACTCTTTCTTCTAAGACTGCTGAGCCTAAATAAAACATACAGAATTACAATATGCACTAAATAAGTAACTCACATGGCCTACTAAAATGTTCTTTGCGTGATCAGGAAGAGGTTTGATCAAATGATACCTTTTCTGAGTTCTTGCTTGTCTCTCTCCAACTTGTCCATCAGTTCCTGACCCTGTTGCCCCTTTTTTTCTAACTTCCTTTCATTGTCCTTTGCTTGTCTTTGTATCTCCTCTTCCTGTTCCTGAAGCTGATTCTTTAAACTTTCCATGTTTCGTTGAAGCCTCTCATTTTCAACCTTGGTAGCTTCAAGCTGATTTCTCAGAGGTTGTATCAGTTGGGTGAGCTCTGACAGATGTTTAGCTATACGAGCCAGGTCCTTGCTCTCTTCACTGGCCCAGTATCGCATTTCATTGGGAGACAGGGTACCTCCAGGTGGTAAAACTTCATGGATTTTTGTGAGCGATGTGGGCAAATTCTGACTTCTACATACACTGACAATGGCATCACTGACTTCTTTCAAGCTACTTTGGGCAATGGCACATGAATCACATGGTACAAGAGCAGACTCTAATGTCTGTGACCCTACATTTCGTATGTCCTTTACAGTTTCACGTTTGGATTCTCTTGGGGTGTTGCTAATGCTGTGGTGGCTCTGAAGACGTGTGGGCTCTGTCTGAAGCCTGGATTCAGATAAATGAGACAGATCTTTCGATGCTTCACTCTTTTTAGTCACAATAATATTGTCTTGTATTGAGACTCTCTGCAGAAAGATAGGCAATAATTAAGTAGAAGTCCAGCCAAAAGTGAAAAGGAATAGCCCTTCAAAGATACAAGAGAAGATTTTGATGCAATACATTCCAACCACAGCTGGCTTCATTTACGCCATCAGATGATCTCTTCTAGGTTGAATGATGGCCAGCATCACTCAGTTCCTTTGAAACCCATGCTGCCATGGACCTGGCCCCAGCCGTGACTGGACAGAGTAGGAGAAACAGCACAAGGATAAGCTTTTCTCCTCCTATAAGCATGGTACTTGTCAGCATATGTTAACTCCTTGTGCTGCTTCTTACTTCCACAGTCTGGGCTCAGCTGTACAGGAACTGCAATAGACTGATATTGGGTCACATTTAGGTACTTAGACTACTTGCATTAAAAAAATCTATACTTTATATTTATTATGATGAATGAGTACTTACAGAGTTGCATTAATTTGCATATTTTATGTCTTCCAGCTTTGAGTGAAATGTACAGCTAAGGAATCAAATCTCTGCTATCCTGTGTAAATGCATTTCCTATACAGTGCATCCAGAAAGTATTCACAGCGCTTTAAATTTTCCACATTTCATGATACAGCCTGATTCCAAAATGGATTAAATTCATTATTTTCCTCAAAATTCTGCAAACAATACTCCATAATGGATTTTTGGTTGGTATTCCGTCTCTATCATTTAAAATATACCTAAATTATAAAGTCTTCATTTCTTTGTAAGTAGGCAAAATTTACAAAATCTGCAGGGGATCAAATAATTATTTTCCCCACTGTAAGTATTCACAGTCTTTGCTTAATACTTTGTTGAAGCACCTTTGGCACCAATTACAGCCTCAAGTCTTTTTTAGTATGATGCTACAAGCTTGGCACACCTATTTTTGGGCAGTTTCTCCTATTCTTCTTTGCAGGTTGGATGGGGAGCATCGTTGCACAGACATTTTTAGAAATCTCCAGAGATGTTTAAGTCTGGGCTCTGGCTGGGCCTTCTCAAGGACATTCGCAGAGTTGTCCCATAGCCACTCCTTTGTTATCTTGGCTGTGTGCTTAGGATCACTGTCCTGTTGGAGGATGAACCTTTGGCCCAATCTGAGGTCCAAAGCGCTCTGGACCAGGTTTTTATCAAAGATTTCTCTTTACTTTTCTGCATTTATCTTTACCTCAATCCTGATTAATCTCTCAGTTCCTGCCACTATAAGACATCACAGCATGATGCTGCCACTGCCATGTTTTACTGTAGAGATGGTATTGGCCGGGTGATGAGCGGTGCCTGGTTTCCTCCAGATATGATGCTTGCCATTCAGGCCAAAGAGTTCAATCTTTGTTTCATCAGACCAGAGAATTTTGTTTCACCCTTCAGGTGCATTTTGGCAAACCCTAGGCGGGCTGTCACTCTACCATACAGGCCTGATTGGTGGAGTGCTGCAGAGATAGTTGTTCTTCTGGAAGGTTCTCCTCTCTCCACAGAGAAACGCTGGAGCTCTGTCAGAGTGACCATCAGGTTCTTAGTCACCTCCCTAAGACCTTTCTCCCCCGGTCACTCAGTTTGGCTGGGCGGCCGGCTCTAGGAAGAGTCCTGGTGGTTCCAAACTTCTTCCATTTACAGATGATGGAGGCCGCTATGGTCTTTGGGACCTTCAATGCTGCAGAACTTTTTCTGTACCATTCCCCAGATCTGTGCCACGATACAATCCTGTCCTGGAGGTCTACAGACAATTCCTTGGACTTCATGGCTTGGTTTGTGCTCTGATATGCACTGTTAACTGTGGGACCTTTATATAGACAGGTGTGTGCCTTTCCAAATAATGTCAAATCAACTGAATTTATCACAGGTGGACTCCAATCAAGTTTTAGAAACATCTCAAGGAGGATCAGTGGAAACAGGATGCACCTGAGCTCAATTTTGAGTGTCATGGCAAAGACTGCGAATAGTTATGTACATGTGATTTTTTATTTTTAATACATTTGCAAACAAACTTCTTTCATATTATCATTATGGGGTATTGTTTGTAGAATTTTGAGGAAAATAAAGAATTTAATCCATTTTGGAATAAGGCTGTAACATAACAAAATGTGGAAAAAGTTAAGCGTTGTGAATACTTTCTGGATGCACATATAAAAAATGGGATGATTTGAGAAGACTGGTACAAAAAAAAAAAAGGAAGAAGTGTTTTAGGGCAACCAGTTGCATTCCATGTTTTATAAAAGACAAAACCTAACTGGTGGTTCTGAACAAATGCTCCAATTATGCACCACTTTTCTGTCCACAGCTGTTCATAAACTGCCCATGGTGTGTCTGACAAAAATAAATATAAACCAACACATACTGCACACATACAATGGGCATTACTGTACATGCAAATTATGAACAGAAATAAAGGAGACATTGCTAAAAGCAACAAACAGCTTGATTTACTTTTCCAACCTCTCAGAAAAAATGGAAGGTGGCAGTTGCAAGGTCTCAATATACTCTCCTTTGCTCCCCAGGTCACTGAATGGTAGTGGTGATGGGTTTGAGGTGGATAGAGAATGTATTTTTCTCTTTTCACCCCCCCCCCCTTTCTTCTCCTGCTCCCTCTTTCCTTTCAGCTTTGATACTTTTTTTTTTTTTTTAGGTGAATGGGTAGGGGTACAATGTACCCCATACTCATTCACATGGGTTGGGGGGGGCAGGATCTGGGGGGATCCTTGTTAAAGTGGGCTTCCAGATTCCGATAAGCCCCCCACCCGCAGACCCTGACAACCAACTGCCAGGATTGTCGAGAAGAGGCCCTTGTCCTCATCAACATGGGGATAAGGTGCTTTGGGGTGGCGGGCACAAGGCCCCACCCCCCCCCCCATGTTGAGGGCATGTAGCCTGGTATGGTTCAAGGGGGGAGGGGGGCGCTTACTCGTCTCCACCCCCTTTCCTGACCGGTCTGGGCTGTGTGCTCGGATAAGGGTCTGGTATGGATTTGCGGGAGGGCCCAAGCTGTTTTTTTGGTGTGGGGGGTTCCCCTAAAAATCCATACCTGACCAAAGGACCTGGGGTATGGTCATGAAGGGGGCAGCCATTACTTTTTTATATTTTTTATTTGGCGTGGGGTTTCCCTTCAAGATTATCAGAGCACAAGTTGCATGCCAAAGTCAAATCAGTTAAGACAGTGATCCGACTTTGATCCGATTTCAGTGATATTCAATGGACTGAAGTAGGATCAAAGTCGGACCAAAGTATTGCAGGGAGCATTTTCAAAGTCGGACCGACTTGTATTGGACCAGTTAAAATGGCTCTCATAGGGAAACATTTATTTTCACACATCATGCGACATGAGCTCCCAATGTCGGAGTGTTTGTCGCACAAGTGTGAACCCGGCCTAAAAAGTGGATATTGCACCCAAAAATTTGTATTCTCCAGTCTTTGCTAGAGCTGCTTGCACATGGAGAGCATGTCCAGGCCTGCCTAGTCAACATAGATAGGCCACAATGTCTATTTCTTGAAGTCTGACATTGTGAAAGGAAAGACAGGGGGTTGCAAAATCTGGTGCAGCTCTGCATAGAAACCAATCAGCTTCCAGGTCCTTTTGTCAAAGCTTAATTGAACAAGCTGAAGTTAGAAGCTGATTGGCTACTATGCACAGCTGCACCAGATTTTGAACTTTTAGTAAATCAACCCCACTTTTACTTTTACGTTAGAACCAGAACTGGTACTTAAATTGACAAGGTTTTTGACCAATCCAGATATCCTGATGAAGTCATGACCTGTGACGTAATGCATAGGGAAGTTACTGGATTAAGGAACAACCGCAAGTGACGCATAGAGACGTTTGTAAAACTGCACATTGTTTGATCTGCCTGTTTTCAGAATTGTTGTAAGTAGCCATTTTATAAACATAACTAAACCTATTTGAGTCATACGCTATTGGATCTTCCTGCTTATTTCCCGCTTTCATGTGCCGTGGATGAATGGGCGAAATAACCAACTGGGAGCCATTATTGCAATACAGCACTCTTAAGGACATCATCCCTGGTTACCACACTCAGGAGGACTCATCATTAGAAATATCTGAGTGGCATTTCTTACCCATTTAGAGGTAAGCGCATAGAGAGCACTGAGTGGAGCACACAAAGAGTACACAGTGGATGTCATCTGAAGAGTTTGCCTGTCACATTGCTGCACACCAACACTTTTTTGCACTAATTTGCATGCTTACTGTTTATGGATGGACTTTTATGGGTATCACTACTCAATATAAATAGGACTGTATTGGTACACCTACACACTTAAAGGTGTACACAAAGGATCATTTGATACTCAGAACTTTCTGATAATCTTGCACTATTTAGAGCCGGTTCACACAGGGGCGACTCGTCAGGCGACTTAGCCGCCTGACAAGTCACGTCCCGCTCTGTGCAATGGAACCGTTATAATCGGAGCGACTAAGGTTCCTGTACAACTTTTGGGGCGACTTGAGGCGACTTGCATTGACTTCTATACAGAAGTCATTTTGCAAGTCGCCGCAGTGGTCTCGTCCAGGTCGCCTGAGGCAGTCGCGCTGTAAGTTGGGCTGCCTCAGTGTAAACCGGACCTTAGTGTTCATTCAATTATTATTTAATATTTAGCACTTGATGATGATTTGCACGATTTTGCACTATATCAATTGTTTGTTTTAATTATCTGCACAGCAGCAGCTATTTTATCCACTTTATGAATTTATGGTAATGTGTTGTGCATTTTTTGAAAATAATTTATTTGCGTAGTTTGCACAATAGCAGTTTGCACAGCAGCTAAATAATCGAAGGTACAGCAAATAATTTATTTGCGTAGTTTGCACAGTAGCAGTTTGCACAGCAGCTAAATAAGCACATGCGCAGCAAATAATTTGTTTGCGTAGTTTGCACAGTAGCATTTTGCACAGCAGCTAAATAATCGCATGCACAGCAAATAATTTATCTATGTAGTTTGCACAGTAGCAGTTTTTGCACAGCCGCTAAATAATTGCATGCACAGCAGAAATTTGCATTAGGATTCACCATTAGTATTGATATAATTATTGATTTATTGCACTTTATCTATGAAGTAGAATACATATCAAACAAGGATTTTCCATCTTTGTAGTAATATTTGGTATATAGTTTGCGCTGATCACCTTTTTTATTTATCTTCTACAGATGCCCCCGTTGAAGTCCCCTACGACGAAACGAGTAAGGCCTGGTTTCTATGTTCCCATATTGCTTTTAATATTGTGATCACTATTTTTACTTTCATTTTTATTTGTATGCTGGTTTTATGCAAATAAACAGCCAACTCATTTTTTGACCTACATCATTGGAAGCCTTTGTTCCATTTTGTTTTACATATCACCTGTTTAGGTGTTGGTTATTTTAGCACTGTGTTTGTTATGAGCATATTGTTCACATTATTTACAGTATATTAGTACTGTTTTAATTGTTAGCGCTACATTGTTATTTTACTTCTTAATGGATGTCCAGTGGTGGGGTTCTCTCAGGATCCAGAAGAGGACAATGTTATCACAGAGGGATGACAAAGGACTGGTGAGAAAAAATAGTCTAAGCCCAGAAAAGGGCTTTGAATAAATATGAATAATAAAAAAAATAATATGAAGGATTAGTTTAAAAAATGTGTAAATCTTTAAAATAAATGTAAAGGGGGGCGTGGCCTAGTGCATGGAGCTGTAAGACATGCAGCGCGGCAGCTCCTGATCCTGATGGCTCTCAAGAGGTCCTATCTCCTCCATTACTGCTCCCATCCTCATCAAACCACACCGATGGGAAGGGGAAGTCCAAAAATCAATCTAAACCTGCTGGTGACTGGACACAGGGTGGCCTTGGCCCATTTCTCACCCGAGCATCTGCGGCCTACATGAACCAGGGGAAATCCAAGATGGCGCCAGCACCTCCCTCCCCGGCCTGCTCTGAGCCAGCAGACACCATGCAGGTACGTTCCAGGGGCCGCTCTGCCTCCCTTGCAGACTTTGAGCCACACATACACAGCCCCCACAGCCTCTCACAAGCCTCACTGTGCTCCGGTGATGGCTGGGATATGGAGTCACAGATAAGCTCCCTGCCTACAAAAACTAGCTTTGAACATTATGTCTCCTGCATAGAGAAGACGAATAGGCAGAAGATAACTGAGCTCAAAAAAAGACCTGGGGGTTCCCATGGAAGATATAGAGAACACTACTGATGGCATTTACAATACTTTACAGTCTTACGAGGAGACCCTAAACTCCCACACTGTTATGCTACAGGAGCTCATGTATCAGCAGGATGACATCGAGAACCGTAACAGACAGAACATTATCAGAATATGTGGCATCCCTGAAACGGTGGAGCACAAGGACCTGGCAGGGGCAGTCATCGTCATATTTAATCAGCTACTCCAGCAGCCTAAAGATGCTCCTATTGAATTGGACAGAGTTCACAGGTCCTCAGGCCTGAGCAATCCTGATTCTTTCTTGTCCGCGATACACTATGCAGGGTCCATTTCTACAAGGTCAAGCGGAAATTACGTGGGCCGCCAGCACACGAGATTCCACCCAGCTCAATGATACCCCTGTCATGCTGCTTCCAGATCTCTTGCGCCAAACCCTGGCCAGGAGACGCTCTTTCAAGCCACTCACATCTTTCCTCCAGGACAAACACATCAAGTACCAGTGGAGGTTCCCATTCCAGCTGTGGATCCACAGTGAAGGCAAAACAGCCCTATTTCGCACCTTGTGAGATTTGCTGCAGTTCCTGAATACCCTGGAGCTACCTCAGGTCTCCTTGACAAACTGGCTCCTCTCTCCTACTACCCCAGGTCTCCCATTCATCCCACCGTGGCAGAAATATGGCAAGAAAAAGCGCCCCCAGTTCTTCTTCCCAGATGCCCCCGGATGATTGAACCAGCACTGGTTCCTGCTATTTCTGCACCTTTGTTTCAGAGCAGTGACTGCTTCCCACTGTTACGGCCCAGGGCACACACATTACATCTGTGACCCATAAGGGCACGAGCCCTGGATCTATTGCACAGTCTGTGCACCAGCTAAGTTTTGTTCTTGCTCTTTATTTATTTTTTTGCGCTGTTTTCACTTTTTTTGTTTCCAGACTTTCAGAGGTGTCTCCTACCACAATGTAGCTGGCCTATATAATTATGACAGTATAGGTTACCCCACCTACTGCCACTGCTCTAATTTCATCCTCCACATTATCCCCCAAATTCCCCTATGCCTATCCGATGACAATATGGAGGACTATATGTTTTATCATGTGTTTCTATGCCTTTTAGTTCCTGTTGAGCTGTATATAATATATAATGCTTGTTTTTTCCTTGTTTGGCATATGTTTGCTCTACCCCAGTGGGTCCCCCGGACCGGGAGGCACTGTGTGCGCTTACCACGACTACCCCCCTTAGGACCAACAGTGCATGTATACGCATACATTTTCTAAACAGTTATACATTTTAGAAATATTATGTTACTTATGCAGTGGTTTACTGCTGCCACCTAGTGGCCTGTTATTTTTAGTTCAATGGTGGTTTTCCTCTTCTACTGTTCTAATTCTTATTTCTCTTCTGAACTGGAGATGGATCCTGCCCACCCGCCTTACTGTCATCGCCTCACCCCTCTCTATTCTGCCCCCACTGTCTCCCTCACACCCCCTTTTACCGCTCTCCCTTTCTCTTTTATTGAGCAGGCCTTGGTGCAAATCCAGCTCAGTGTTATTTATTTTGTGGACAATCAGTTTCCCCCTCTCTTTTCACTATCACCATGATGTCACATGATCATATAACATTATCATCTTTTAACTGCAGGAGTTAAAGAAGCTAGATATTATACCACTTCCACAAATCCAGGACTCAAATTTTACTCTTGCAGGAGACCAGGGCTGGACCGGCCTACCGGGATACCGGGAGATTTCCGGGTAGGCTGCCTGCCCTGGGGCTGCTTTTAGTTGCGGCTGCATCCTCCGCTCTCTCCTGTGGATCACAGCGCTGGCTGGCTCTGTGTTCGGCGGCCGCTCTGTAACATGCCCCCCCCCCCAAAACCATCTCGTGTGATAGTAGATAGAATCAACGTTCCGCCTATCACACAAGGCGGTCTGATGGGGGGGGGGGACTGTGTTACAGCGCGGCCACCGAATACAGAGCCAGCCAGCGCTGTGATCCAGAGGATGAGATGCTGCCTTTACAACCCGCTCTGTGTGCCTGGATAGGAGGATCAGCAGGGGGGCTGCATATAGAGGAAGTGAGCCTTCTATATTCCTCCATGCAGCCGCTGAATGCTTGCAGGAGTGAGAGGAAGAGAATTGAGCATTCAGCGGCTGCATGGAGGAATATAGAAAGATCATTTCCTCTATATGCCGCCCCCTGCCGATCCTCCTAACCCAACCTATTTTACTGCCCCAACCAGTTCACTTTGTGCTCCCTGCCCCCCCCCCCCCACGTGCTCTCCTCCCCCACCACACTCTGCTGCCCCCCCCCCACAGTTCTCTTCACCCCTGTTCTTTCTGCCCACCCCCCCCCCCACCTGCTCTCCAGTTCTCCCCATCCTTCTCTAGCCACCATCCCAGTGCTCTCCCCCCTGTCCCCCCCCAGTGCTCTTCACTCCCCCACTGCTCTCCCCCCCTTCTCCCCCCCAGTGCTCTTCACTCCCCCCAGTATTCTCCCCCCCGTTCCCCCCCCAGTGCTCTCCACTCCCCCCAGTGCTCTCCCCCCTGTTCTTACCACCCCCCCAGTGCTCTCCACTCCCCCCAGTGCTCTCCCCCCCTGTTCTTACCACCCCCCCAGTGCTCTCCACTCCCCCCAGTGCTCTCCCCCATTCTCCCCCCCAGTGCTCTCCACTCCCACCCCAGTGCTCTCCACTCTCACCCCAGTGCTCTCCACTCCCACCCCAGTGCTCTTCACTCCCCCCAGTGCTCTCCACTCCCCCCCAGTGCTCTCCCCCCTGTTCTTACCCCTCAGTGCTCTCCACTCCCCCCAGTGCTCTCCCCCCCATCCCAGTGCTCACCCCCCTGTTCTCCCCCCAGTGCTCTCCCCCCTTGTTCCTCCCCCAGTGCCCCCCCCTGTTCTCCCCCCCAGTGCTCTCCACTCCCCCCAGTGCTCTCCCCCCTGTTCCCCCCCCATGCTCTCCACTCCCCCCAGTTCTCTCCCCCCCAGTACTCTCCCCCCTATTCTCTTCACTCCCCCCAGTTCTCTCCCCCCCTGCCCCCCCAGTGCTCTCCCCCTGCCCCTCCCCCCAGTGCTCTCCACTTCCCCCAGTGCTCCCCCCCTTTCTTTTCCCCCCAGTGCCTTCCCCCCTGTTCTTTCTCACCCCCAGTGCTCTCCAGCTCTCCCCATCAATCTCCAGCCCCAACCCCAGTGCTCTCCAGCCCCCCATTCTCCCAACCCCTGTTCTTTCTGGCCCCCCGGTGCTCTCAAGCTCCACTCATCGCTCTCTCGCTCAGGGACTGCAGATCGGGACATGGGGCACAGGAGGAGCTGCAATGATGGGCACAGTGAGGCTGCATTCATGGGCACAGTGAGACTGCATTCACGGCACAGTAAAGCTGCATTTGATGGGCACTGTGAGGCTGCAATGGTGAGCACAGTGAGGCTGCATTTGTGGGCACAGTGAGACTGCATTCCCTTACCTTAGTGTATTCTTTCTGTGGAAGGTGGTCCCCCCCACGTTCTGAGTCCCTGGGGCCCCCTTGATGATTGTCCACTTACCACTTTTAACTGGAATTTGCATATATATATATATATATATATATATGAATCCATCCCTTTCTGATTTCATATCTATATATTATACACTCTTCATCAAATGTGCTTTAAAATGTATGGTTTTCCCTTTCATGAACAAGAAAATAATGACGTTATGCTGTTGGGCTGGTATAATAATGCTGTGGGGCTGGAATGAAATTTTTTCCAGGGCTGGTTTTTATTCCCAGTCCGGCCCTGCAGGAGACCCTCTTTAGGAGCACAGCTGTCCTGACCCTTAATAATCATTACTATCATCAGTGGTATCATAGTACAAACCCGCAAAACAAATCAAAAGGGGTTTCTATAGCCTTTCATAAATCTTTCCAACCAGAGGTTCTAGACTCCCTTGTTGATCCCTCAAGCCGTTTTCTTTTTCTCAAATTAAAATTAAACTCCTCTATTTTTACAGTGGCGAACGTGTATGGACCTGATCAAGACCAGGGGAGCTTCCTGTCCATGGTTCTGAACAAATTACTCTCCTTTAGCGGCCCCTGATTCATTCTAGGTGGAGACTTCAATGTGACCCTTTCTCCGACCGTAGACACTTCCTCAGGTAAGTCTTCCATCCCCCACTTCACTCTTACACACATTAAATCACTCCTGCATTCCGCTCAACTGGTGGATGTCTGGCGAGAGCAGCACCCATTTGAGAGAGATTACAGCTGTTATTCTGTAGCTCACAACTCTTATAGTCATATCGACTACTTCCTTGTCTCCCAATCTTTGCTCGATATTTCACTTAAAGCATTCCTTGGCAATATACTATGGTCTGACTATGCCCTCGTACACTTAAGCCTGGCACACCCCCCCTAAGTCCCATAACACATTTTCATGGCACTTGAACGGCAATTTATTGAAAGACACTCCATGTGTAGCAGTGAGTGAATGGACGATCCGTGACTTTATTCAGGATTACCGGTCTGACAAAACCAGCTTCCTTATTACACGGGAAACCTTAAAATGTGTGCTTCGGGGGACATTACTTCAACATGGCTCCCGCCTAAAGAAGGCCAGATCCAATGATATAGCCTGACTTCTGTCCACTATAGTTACACTTGAACTCGCACATAAATGGTACCCAGACAATATAACATATGTCGACCCATCCAATACATCTGCACCGTCGACCAGCAAAAGATTAGCAACACTCAAGGTCTATCAGATGCATTTCAATGCTACTACTCTCAGCTGTACCCATACAGGGGACCCACATCTCTCCAGTATGGAGGATTACATTTTAGAGACTGCCCTGCCACAGATAGATAAGGAGTCAGCTGATCTGCATAACCCTCTATCGGTAGGGGAGTTCCTAGGTGCCATCAAAGGGCTGAAATCTGGAAAATGTCCAGGCCAAGACAGGTTTTCCCTAGGTTCTACAAGTCATTTGCCCAGTCCCTCGTCCTGTTGCTCTCAGCAGCGTTCAATTCCATAGAAGATTCCCATCTACCATCTAAAGACCTTTTGCTTGCTAACATCTCTGTCCTCCCCAAACCAGGCAAGGATCCCTCTAAGTGTAGCAGTTATCGGCCGATTTAGCTCCTCAATTTAGACGTTAAACTTTTTGCAAAAGTTCTAGCGAACCACTTATCACTCCTTTTACCCTCAGTCATTCATAAGGACCAGGTGGGTTTTGTCCCTGGACGAGAGGCCAGGGACAACACTACTAAAACCATTCACCTCATTTGTTACATTCAGAGACACAATTTAAAGGCATGCCTTCTATCCTTTGACGCTCTCCATGGAACAGATAGGCCTTGTATCCATGGTTATGTCACTATACTCTCGCCCCTCTGCATCTGTCATGGTTAATGTTTCCTTGTCCACGCCTTTTCATATCTCTAACGGTACCCGCCAGGGATGCCCCCTGTCCCTCTACTTTTTGTTCTGGTAATAGAACATCTGGCTAGGGCCATTAGGCAAAACAATTCCATAGTGGGGATTCAGACACGTTCCTCCGACCACAAATTTTCGCTTTATGCGGAAGATCTTCTGGTCTACATCCAGCAACCACACACATCCTTGCCTTCCTTGATGCAAGAATTCCACAGGTTTGGGGGAATTTAGTAACTTCAAACTAAACAAAGATGGAAGTGCTTAACATCTTTTAATCGCCTACTACCCTCACTCAAGTACGGACTAACCTTTTGTTTCAATGGAACTGCAGAGGCATCTCCTATTTAGGGATAACGATTTCCTCCAGCTTATCAGACCTCTATACCCTTAATTATCTCCCCTTACTGTCCTGTCTTAGGAAATAATTTGATACACGGAATTCGTCCTCACTACCTTGGTTTGGTCGCATCAATACACTCAAAATGGACACCCTCCCTAAGCTACTTTATTTATTTCAGACGGTACCTATTACTGTCCCCAAACGTTTCTTCAATTCCCTGCGCTATGTCAATATGTTTCATCACACACATTGCTCACGCACCCCAAAACTCAAGGGGGTGTGGGCATCCCTGACTTTGAACTATACAGTAGGGCGGCCCTATATTCTAGGAAAGTGATGGCAAACCTTGACACCCCAGATGATTTGGAACTACATTTCCCATGATGCTCATTCACTCTGCAGTGTAGTGGAGCATCATGGGAAATGTAGTTCCAAAACATCTGGGGTGCCAAGGTTTGGCATCACTGGTCTAGGATATTGGAATGGTTCCCCCGCCCCTTCCCAAAAGCATCCACCATGGTATAATAAGATCTCTTCACCTTTGACCTAAGGGTCCTCCTATGGGGCTACAGGCAGAAGCTACACCTACTTTCCTTCTCCTCCCCATTAACCACTGCTGCCTTACATTTATGGTACAATAAAGGGCTGTCATTGCTTCTATCCACAGACCCCTCACATCAATGTTTGATCACCCCACTCTACCTCAGGGTATGGGATCCAATGTGGTTGGCCCATACTCACGCTCTACCTGGCCTTTAGCAGGCTAATTTGTAAGGCCCACCTCAGGTACCCCTGTTGTGCCAAGGGACTGTAACCGGCTTACAGTCCTTCATATATCTTCCTTCTGCTCTGATCTATTCTCCTCCCAAATTCATAGAACATTGACAGGCTATGAACAGCTGTGCTCTCTCTCAGAAACACCCAGACACTTGCTCTCTACTATCTACAAGTGACAACACTCACTGCTACACGATCAACCCCCCTCTTAGACCAGGAGGTAGTCCATGGACTTGGGAAGGGAGCTCTCTTTAGTTGACTGGCAAAAGTCATTCTACTTCACGCACAAATCCTCCATATCCAGCTATACCCAGAAAAAAAACTTTAAACTCCTCTCCAGATGGTACAGGGACCCTCAATCTTAACAAATATTTCTATCGGTCCCTCCTACATGTTGTAGTTTCTGTTCGACCGAGGGAAGCTATTTACACATTTGGTGGAGCTGTACTGGAATGCAACCCTTCTGGTCACAGGTTTTTACCATACATAGCAGCCTCTACAATCGGCCACTGGCACCCACTCTGGAGAAAGCTTTATTATTCATGCTTCCAGGCGCCATAGCCTCCCAAAAACACAATTTATTGAGCTTTTTTTTGTCAGCCGCCAGACAGCTTAACCATCTTTTCTGGAAAACAACTACCACACTGGTCAATGACATCATGCATATGGAAGAGATGCTAGCCCTGGACTATGAAAAATGTAAGGTCCTATGGCTCATTTGGATTGACTTTTCTACCTCTGACTCTTTGTAAAATATGCTGGCACCCCATAGCCAACACGGAAACACTTCCTGGATTACATTCCACAGGTTTGCTTCTCCAAGGTTTGCTCAATTCCCTTCTGATCCTCTCTCCCCTTGCTCTATATCTGAACTTTCTCCCCTTCCTCCTTTCTTTCTTCTCTCCCTTTCTCTACTCTTTCTTTTTTCTATATTTTTATGTCTTCTCACCCCAAATCCGAATGTTTTATTTCTCAACTTTAATATGTTTTGTCAAGATGTAAGGGTCTTAGCCTGTTGATATTGCAAGATACCTGCATGATGGTACTTCACAAGGCTTATGTTTTAACACACACTGGATACGTGACTTACACTGTACAATTTTCTGTAATGAACATTTGGTTATTATCAATGTTTTTCTATTTTGTTAAACATAATAAAAACATATTTCACTCTAAAATAAATATAAAAAATAACTGAACATAAAATAAAAGCAATAGTTACCCATATTTACCTTTCCACTTTGTGGCTTTTTGAATACACTTTCTAGCTTCACCATGCAGTTCCAATATTTCCGAACTGTCAGCCCAATGGACATAGAGGGTCCAGGACTACGGGCTGGAGTGAACCGACCTTCATTGTTTTTTAACTCTGTGTAAATTTCAAAACTCTGAAGCAGGAGAAGCAGCCTGGGCATATAGGGAAATAATTGTGAATCAGGAAATGTTTAAATAATGTCAAAGTTAAGCAGGTAAGAATACAGCATGACATTTCACCTATATATATATATATATATATATTGACGTGGCTGTACATTTGGGCTGGGCTGAGGGTCACTTGACGGACATTATTTTATATTTTACCAAACCTGGTTCCAAATCAGGATGTTTAGGACCTGTATCAATAAGCGTTGGGCTTGTATCTATGACATCAGTTTTAGACACTTCTGAGATAATTCAGAATTCATTGACAGGTACATTTGAACTTCAGATGGTTCCTTTCTGACCATTTGACCTATGATAGGAAATCCAAAATGTTCTTCAGAACAGGAGATGAGGAGAAATGTTCAAATAGGGACATCTGTTCTGATGACAACTGAGGATTCACAAAAAAACTGACAGCTCTTCCAAAAAAAAAAAAAAAAAGGTCTTGCCTTTAGACATACTTTAATTTAAAGTTGAATAATTGCAATTTATCTATTGTTTTACTGAATGGCCTATGTTAGATTTTCACTATTTATTTGAACTAAATTAAAGGGGTTTCTTTACTAAGGGAAATTGCTTTACTTTGCAAGGGAACTTGCCCCAGAGCTTAGTGAATGTGGTGAAATTTTACTTTGCAAAGAACACCCAATCACATGCAAATAACAGAATTTGTGCTTGGATGATGGAAGTCAAATAAGCTTCACCTCCTTCATTAAGCTCTGGGGAAAATTCCCTTGCAAAGCTCAACAGTCTGAACAGTATTTTCGCCTTTAGTAAATCTATCTCAAAGTGTACCTAAAGGCAAACCATTTTTTTGGGATAGAGTAGAAGAGAGGCTTCTTTTTCCACAGCTGCTGAAAAGGCATTTGACAGGGTGGACTGGACATTCTTACGGGCGGTCCTGACTAAATTGGGTCTCGGCCCCAACATGCTTGCTGGGATGGTTTATCTTTATGGCTCCCCACAGGCCCAAGTCAGACTAAATGGAGTACTCTCTGACTCATGCCCCATTTGTTATGGAATGAGGCAGGGATGTCCACTCTCCCCCCTAATATTTGTATTCTCCCTTGAATCTAAGCTGAAAAGGATATGCTTAAATCCCAATATTAAGTGGCTGAATGTAGGGTCTGTGGAGCAAAAATTGTCAGTTTACGCAGATGATGTTCTGTTTCATATCTCAGTCCCACTGATTTCCCTTCCCAATATAATGTCAGAATTGCAGGACTTTAATGAGATCTCAAATTTTAAAATACATTACAATAAGCCAGAGATCCTACCATTGAATATTTCTTGGGGACTTACGAACACAGCTGCAATCCTCCCTTTTCATGCTGCAATACCTCCTTGAAATACTTAGGTAGCCACCTTCCACCTCATTGCTCTCAATTATTTACCATTAACTATACTCCAGTACTCTCTACCAGAGCGGATTTACAAAAATGGGACAGATCAACATTCTCGTGGATGAGCCGAGTCAGTGGGCTAAAAATTAATGTGCTACCAAGGATCCTCTTCTATTTGCAAATGGTGCCCATTTCTTTACCCAGATCTTTCTTCTCGACCCTTAACAGTCTGTTCCTGCTATATATATGGCATGGAATTTGGCTTGGGCATCTTGGGTATGGGTACCCAGGGAGCATCGGGGGTTGTCTGAATATACCTCCCCTGTTACTATCCAACACTCTTAAGGTGTGGGATGCTTTAACTGGCATGGGACGGCCTGCCCCCTCAGTCTTGCTTCTGGCTCCATTGGGGAGCTTCCCCTGGTTTACGCCGGGGGAACACCTTTCCTTCTTTCGCGCATGGGCCTCTGATAGTGAGATGCAATTTGGCAGGTTTGTTCAAGACCAGGGGCTGCTTACTCTAGATGCTCTCAGTGGCCAATATGGCCATTTTCCCATGGATGAGTGGTGCTATAGACAGCTCTGACATTTCATTAGCAGTTTGCCTAAGGACATTCAATCCCCCTCTTCTGCTACCCCCCTTTGAGAAGCTCTGTATGTCCACCTCTATGATCCCATACGCTATCTCTGTGTTATATGGGATGTTGCAGTCACTAGAACCAAGGGGGAAACCCCTTGGCTCTTAGCTCTGTATGTCCACCTCTACATAACAGAATGGGAGAGAGACCTTCAATACGAATTCACCAAGCTCCAACTTGAACATTTGTATCGGTTTACACATTCCAGCTCTGTAGATACGAAAATGCAAGAGTGGGGGTTCAAATTACTGACTCGTTGGTATAGGGTCCAAACTTCTCCTCCAAATTTGCTAGAATCTACCCAAAACTGACTGATGTTTGCTGGAGGGGTTGTGGACAGCACATTCCTGCATGTGTAGTGGGAATGCCCCAAGCTTAGACCCTATTGGCAAGATGTCAGAACACCGGTCAGAGTAATTTTAGATCTTGAACTACCCGACTCCCATTGGACCTTTTGTTGCATGTCCCTACCATCTCTCCTAGCCATTACCGTAAATTTGTACTACCCCATCTTCTGAATGCGGCTAGGTGATTCAATCCAATCCAATGGAAATCAGCTCAAATTCCTAGTAGGGAGGATTGGATATGCTTAGTAAACGATATTATGGCTGCGGAGGAATGGATGGAGATATGCAAAGATAGACATGACAAGTTTTACAGTACTTGGGCTACGTGGATTCACTACACTAGTATGTTCCCACAGAATTTTCAACTAACAACTTCTGGAACGATGGACTTTGTCATTGATTGACATTTTAAGAGTTAATGGATTAGATCCAAGGAGTGTTCTATTGTATACTTATAAGTATTTATACTAGAATGCTGTTCTCTGTTACCTCTTTACTTTGTTTCCATTTCTCCATCCCCCCCCCCCATTCTTTTTTCATTCTCTGCCCGCGCTCTTATGACCTTCCCTGTTAGATTGGTTATCCTAGATATTACCCTCTATGTTACAAATACATATGGATGGGTGTTAATCGATACCGGGATTTGTTGATAGGAATATGGCAATTCAAAGTGTGTGGATTTATCTATATTAATACTACACATGCAGATTATATGCCCTTATGGTCCTTATGTCGGATGGTCAGTCGGACCCCTTTACATGTATCAAGTTGGGCTCTTGATGGGCCTGTTGACCAATGGATAACTATATTTTGCCTTTTTTTAGGGTTTCCTGTCTCTATTTCTTATGTATTGTTTTTACAGATAGAATAAATAAAGATTACTTAAAAAAAAAAAAAAACTCAACAGAAAGTGAGAAGATATCTTTCCAATGTGAGAAATATCCCCTCTTAATGCCCGTATATGTGATAAGAAAATTGCATGAAAAATTAAAAAAATAAAACGTTTTGCCGTTAGTTATACTTTAATTTTTTAGAGTAAATGTATGTATAATGTATATATATTTAAAAAAAAAAACCTCTCTATTTGGCATTCGCAATAGGTATCGCAGAACTACATAAATTTACCATACCTGTCAATCACAAGTTCCAGTAACACCATATGTGAAACCTGTGTGATTTCTGGATCATTCTCCACATAGTCATATCTATCCAGCAACTGTACCAGGTCTAGATCACAGGACATTTTATCTGGGAATTTCCAAGAGGGCACACGAACAGCACCCACTCTTGAGAAAACATCAATCACAGTACCCTGAAGATCAGTGATGTCCTTCCGCAGGCTTTCCATACATGTACGATCTCCCAACATACAAGCCATATTTCTGATCCCTAAGTAAACACAAGGCAATAAGAAAACTAACATAAAAAAGATAGAAGACATCATGCTACTATTTATTACACTCTTACCTCCATGACAGCCACCGATAGTCTAGCAAACCTGTCATGGGAAAACATGGAGGCTGCTATTACTGATCTCTACTTTTTAAAATTCCAGTTGCCTGACAGTCATTCTGACCCTCATTTTTCAATACTTTGAGTCAGAATAAGTATGCAGATAAGAGTTTAGGAAATACAGACAAAAAAAGTCCGATGGGGCATGCTTATGGTCGGATTATCTAACCAAAAGCTCCCATCTGACTTTTTCTGTCAGAAATTCTGACCGTGTGTACACAGCATTAGATTTAGAGCGACTGCACTTCCAAGTGCACTTGCAGTGCGAAGTGCATTTGCCTTTCGTAAATAACCCCCAATGTTTTACTGCGTAGATTAGTGCAATGGCGGACTCAGTAGGGAGCACTGCGATGTGCATTTTAGCACATCGCGCTGCTTGTTTTTTTTTTTACAACTTCATTCATGTCACTGCACAGCAGCACCGTACATTGCACCGCTGTGTGGTCACATGCAGAGCCATCTAGTAAAGTGCAGAAAAAGGCAGACCTGCAGCATTTTTCTGAGCTACAGATCTCACCAACAGTGTGAACAGGACACATAGAAAACAATTTATTTTTATGTGCCATAGTGGTGACCTGTGTTTATTAAGTGCAGTAAAATGCAGGTCACTGCAAATGGTGTGAACAAGCCTTAAAAATAATGAAGCCAGCAAACATCATCACAACTGTAATGCTGTATGTTGTACATTAAATGTGCAATAAATACTGTATTTATCGGCGTATAACACGCACCCCAAGTTTAGGAGGGAAGTTTAAGGAAAAAAACTTTTAGGAGGGAAGTTTAAGGAAAAAAAACTTACATTTTAAATGCCCATCAATGCAGCCTTATCAGCGTCCATCTGCAGCCTTCCCCGTTGTCCATCTGCAGCTTTCCCCAGTGTCCATCTGCAGCCTTGCACAGTGTCCATCTGCAGCCTTGCCCAAAATTGCAGCATGATGGTTTTTTTAAATACAGAGATACACAGATGTCGTGTGTATTTGGCTCCCCTCGCAGTCACGTCCCGTCACGCCCCTTGGCCCGGCTGCTATGATGGACACAACAACGATCCAATGGCGGGATGTAAAGGCTAGGAGGCGTGACTGGGCGTGACTGCGACCGGAGCCGAATGGACCCGAGTACACAGTACACAGTACACTCGCTCAGCTCGGTCAATGTCGGTGGCGCTCCTCTTGCCCTCACAGACAGCGAGGATCGGTGTATAACACGCACTCACGATTTTCCCCTGATTTTACGGGGGAAAAGTGCATGTTATATGCCGATAAAAACTGTACATTTAAATTACACACCCAGATCTGCATCAGGATGTTTTTTAGATGCTTATAGTGTTTCCACATTTCACTTGGAGACACTCAGTATAACAGGGCGACAATGCAGGAGCTATTGGGAGACAGGGAATGCAGCCATTTGATTTCTTGACAGTTCACTTGAGAGCAAAAGCAAATGTGACAGATTGGTTTAATTCAGCTTTAATGAAAGACGCAGATTTAAATTGACTGAAAATCATCTTAGAAAATTTTTTTTTACTAGAGGTAGGGATTTGTGTGTGAGCGTTAGGTATTGGGGTGCTTAAAAAAAAAAAATGTATTGTTAATTCTATTTTTACACTTTCCCCTTAATTTTGTATTTTTTATGCCAATTACAAGAAATGTAAACATCCCTTCTAATAGGAATAGGGCATGACAGGTCCTCTTTACGGAAAGATCTGGGGTCTATAAGTCCCCACATCTCTCCTCTATGCTGGAAAGCCAGAGATCAAAAAAAAAAATCGATCTCAGGCGTTCCACCAAAACAAATGCCAGTGTTTACATCTGCCAGACCCGGAAGTGATGCCATGACGTCGCTTCCGGCCTCCAAGGGTCATAGAGATTGCTGAGGGAATCTGATCCAGGACCAGCTCTATGGTGAACGGCCGCCGCTGCTGGATTCATTCTTCGTCTCCTTGATCGCACAGGAGAGATTGGAGAAGCACTGAAGCACAGGAAGTCAGAAAGGAGAGGGGGATGTCCCCTCCCACTGCCTGTAAAAGCCATCAAGCAGCTAAAGAGCCGCTTGATGGCTTTTACACTGTAGGGAATCGCCTGCTGAAAAAAAGATATCAGGATGATCCCTGTAGCTGTAGACATCATTCAAATATCTCCACTCAAATTTCATGATGTCATATGATGTCCACCTGGGGAAGTGGTTAAAGTAGGACTTTAGTCAGAAAATGAAGTCCTGTTAAATCACATCAGGTTAGCCCCTTTTGCATGTATAGCTATGTAAAACGATAAAAATAAGTGTCTATACTGTTTAAAGTTCAGTAATACACTGTTTCACCCTGCTCTGCACATGCTCAGTTGCTCTCTATTTTTAGGCACAGCCAAGATTGTAAAGGCTGATCTGCTGACACCCTTAAAGCAGAATTAAAACCTCCTATCCTTTACAGCCAAGGAAGCTTCTTCTGTTTGATCTGCAACTGTGATGGTGCTGCACATGTGATCAGTTCTGAACACAGCCATTTGATGGTTTGACATCAAAAAAATTTAAAGTCAGCAGCTAAAAATACTGTAGCTGCTGACTATTACTATTAGGACACTTACCTGTCCCGGGTTCTCGCGATGTTGGCACCCCAGCTGATAACTGGATTGGCTCTTGGGTGCTGCCGCCGCCATTCATGGAAAGGGGAACCGTCAGTGAACCCTTTCAGCTTGACAGCCGGTTCCCTACTGTGCATGGGTGAAGTGCACTGTGCTTTCTAACTGGCCCAGCGGTGGAGAAAGGAGGAGGGGGCTGAACTTCTGAAGGACGGTGGTGCATTGCAGTCTGCCTGGAAGTGGGGAAGGGTACCTGTCAAAAACAGGTACCTGTTACCCCCTCCCCCCTGAAAGGTGCCAAATGTGGCACCAGAATGGGGGAGGAAGCAGATAAGCGGATGTTTCACTTTTGGGTGGAACTCCACTTTAAGGACACAAGAAAATGTGACAGTTAGCAATCCCGGCATTCCAGGAATGGAACTGTTTTTTGTAACTGTTAAATTAATGGGTTTAGTTTCACTTTATGATTTACTACTGATTAGGTGCTCCGAGCTTCAGCAAAATGGCAGCCTCCAGCAACAAAAAACAGCACACACTCATTTTGGTAGCATAATTATTAATATGGAATGTATGTTCCTTTCTAAAGAACATGATAAATAAAATAAAACTGACCTAAAACCATTATAGCTTCTCTTTAAAGTGGAACTAAACTCTGTGATACTTTTGAAGTGGCACAGATATAAATGGTACTCGTTGAAAATCATGGGGTGTGACTTGCCATGTGACTTTGCAGCCCCAAGTCGCAGGACAAGTGTGAGAGGGGCCTAAAGGTCCTGACAAGGTGGAGAGAGCAGAAAGATGACTTTATCAGTCTTTTGCTGCTCCTTCACTGTCCAATCACTGGTTGGGAGACAATTAGGCTATAATTCTAAAATGTTGCAGAAAGAAAAGAAAACAGCTTCGATACGTAGATTCTAGATGGGTAGGTTGTCTGTCTGCAGTTCAGCTCTATGTTTTACATCTTGCAGTGCTATAGGTTTGGGAAGAACTTACTTTATTTGTAGACATGTAACTACTACAGAGCACGTGTGCGGAATAATTCCAGGACTATTCCATATCGGGGCTGATGAAGGGTCCCCGGGGGTGAGATCGCTGTATTCACAGACACGTCAGTTGGTGGAAGCCGAAAACTATCTTTGTTAGTACACTACATCCGTTACCATAACAACAAAGCGCCATATCCCATTGACTTCCGGTGCCGCGTATTTCCGGTGTTATTTGGAATGTGCTATTTTTTTACTAGAGGTGGGGGGGATTTGTATGCGTTAGTTTGAATGGTACCTACCATCTCTCAGCTAGGACTACACAGCCTTAGCCTAAAAGCATGTCTGATAACAGACAAATCCGACTTCTGTACCTGTCTGTTCTGAAAGCCAGAGTTTCCTATCCCCCGCTCCCTGAGCTGTGTGTGGTGTCTTCCACCACTTCCGCCCGTCCTTTTCTCCTCCGTGGTGCCGCCATTTTGGTGTTTAGCACCTGAGGATTCCGCCAGAGTCCCGGAGAGCAAGGCCGACACCATGCCGGCCGGTCCCGTCCAGATGTTAGCGCCTCCGGCGCCCGATGGGGGCCAGGTACGTGTGAGCTGTGCTTGTATAGAGCCTGCTGTCTTCTCCGTGTCTTATTGATGCCATACGTAATGCAGACGGCGAGCTGTGTCTATTGAGACCCTCCATATGTGCTGCTATAATCTCATGATAGTAGGGGAACGATGTTCACTGTACAATATGTTCATGGCAGGGGAGCTTTGGTCACCACCAGGGGGCACTGTACAGTATGATCACAGCAGGGGAGCTGTGGTCACCAGGGGCACTGTACATTCTGATCATGGTAGGGGAATTAGTATCTTTTTGACTGCACACACATTCCCCTTGCCTTTTTAGGCTACTTTCACACTGGGGCAGTAGAAGTAAAGCTGAAAATGAACCCTTTTATCCTAAAGCCAGGGAATCTGATCCAGGACCAGTTCTATGGTAAATCACCACTGGCGGATTCGTTCTCCGACTCCCTGATCACACAGGAGGGTGGAAAGGAGAGGGGGATGTCCACTCCCACCGCCTGTAAAAGCCATCATCCGGCTAAACAGCCGCTAAAATGGATTATACACTGTAGGGAATCGCCTGCTGGAAAAAAAAAAAAAAGATATCGGGATGATTCCCGTAGCTACAGACATCATTCAGATATCTCCACTCAAAGTCCATGATGTCATATGATCAGTGTTGGTCATCTTACTTTAAAAAAGTAATTTGTTAAGTTACAAATTACTTCTCCCAAAAAGTAATTGCATTAGTAACTCAATTACTACACTAGAAAAGTAATTAGTTACTCAGCAAAGTAACTGACTTTTTTTTAAAAAATATTCTATAATACAATTACGTTCTATAACATCTTTAATATCAAAGATGTTTTATATTAACTGATTGAAGAATAAAAAAATTATATACAGTATTTTAGTGGCAGCGGTGGTACTTGGGGGGGGGGGGGGGTGTCTGCGGTGGTACTGGGGGGGGGGGGTAGGGGTGGCAAGCAGTGTGGTACTTGGGGGGGGGGGGGGGGTGGCAGGCAGTGTGGTTCTTCGGGGGGGTGGCAGCGGTGGTACTTGGGGGGGGGGGGGGTAGGGGTGGCAGGCAGTGTGGTTCTTTGGGGGGGGGGGGTGCCATCCTCTTCCACCACCTCTGCCTCTTACTGATCCCATCCCCCACCACCGCTGATCTCATCCCTACCGTATCCCCCCCCATCACCTCTGTTGTAGAAGTGATGGTGGGTGGGTAGGGATGGGATCAGTAAAAAGCAGAGGTGGTGGAGGACTTGGGATGGATCGATTGCACTGCAATTCGAATCATCAGACAGTCACTTACTTGAATGCCTCCAGGGATGCCTTTCCTCATGGGGAGAGGAAGAGACCCTCGCCTTCACTCGATTGGTGTCAGCTGACTTCATTTTTCAGTGTCTGCCCCTCCTCCCTACATTCTCTCTCTGGATAGGCGGGGTGGGGCGGTCCAGACAGTCTCTCTGAGTCTCAGCCTCTTCTCAGCTCAGCGGGCGAAAGCCCCCTTCCCCGCGGAGGAAGGAACAGCCAGGCAGCGCGGCCACGACGGGGCCTCCTGGGCGGTAAATGTAATTGTGGTAACATCGCCCAAATAATGAGAACTGAGTTGCCATGAGGGGAAGAGTAATCAGATTGCTCGTTACCCTCTAAAGTAACTGCGTTAAGTAACTCAGTTTATTTTAACTGAGTTACTTACATCACTGCATATGATGTCCACCTGGGGAAGTGGTTAAAATAGAACTTTAATCAGAAAATGAAGTCCTGCTAAATCACATCAGGTTGCCCCCTTTTGCACACATAGCTATATAAAACATTAAAAATAAGTGTCTCTACTGTTTAAAGTTCAGTAATACACTGTGCCACTCTGCACATGCTCAGTTGTTCTCTATTTTAGGCACAGCCGAGATTGTAAAGGCTGATCTTCTGACAGCCTTAAAGTGGAATTAACCCTCCTATCTTTTACAGCCAAGGAAGCTGCTTCTGTTTGATCTGCAGCTGCCATGGTGCTGCACATGTGATCAGTTATGATAACAGCCATTTGACAGTTTGGTTGAGGACACAAGAAATTGTGACAGTTAATGATCCCAGCATTCCAGGCATGTAACACTTTTTTTTTGAGACTTTTAAATCGATGGGTTTAGTTCCACTTTGATTTATTGCTGTTCAGGGGCTCTTGGATTCAGCACAATGGCAGCCTCCAGCAAGAAGGAACAGTGAAAGCAATTTACAGCTCACACACATTTTGTTAGCATAATTATTGTGGACTGTATTCTTCTTGCTAAAAAACATATTATTATTTTTTTTTTTATCAAGCTGTATGGGTAAAGTTCAGCTTTCAGATTGGATGAACAAAGAGTTGGAAAGTCATTGTGGGGAATTTATCAAAACTGGAGCAGTTTTATGGCAGCCAATTATCTTCTGTCTTCAGCTTGTTCATTTAAAACGAACCAAAGTCCTGCTTTTAAAAAACTATGATCAGGCTCTTTATTGCAGAAGATGCATGCCGTGTCTCTTCAATAAAACAAACCTACCTGCCTGCTCGCAGTTGTTTTTGAAATGTACACTGAGCTGCACAAGCACATCTCAGTTTATATTCCAGCACAGCACCTGTGTACCAGGATGACTGTACAACTTGTAAAAGAGTGACATTATCCTGTGGTGACCAATGAGAATGGATGCGTGTAGAAAGATGCCAGGAAGGAACATTGGACCGCTGAAGGGTAGGTATCATTGAGTTTAGCTCTGGCTCAGGGCCAGTTCACGCCACATGGAGTCCTGTGCATTTTTTTTTTTTTCTGCATCAAAAAAAGCACAGACAGTAGATTATATGTTCCAATGGCCTAGTTCACACCAGTGCAGGAACAAAATATGCTGGATAGCTGCACACCAATATTCACCTTTTTATTGCATAAAAACCAGTCCAAAGCATCCAAGTGACCATAGACAACACACAGTAATGCGTTTCACACCAGATATGGTGCAGTCAGTTCCAGTGCAGAAAAAAAAATATATACTGCATTTTTTCTGCAAAGAACTGTACTGGAATGCAGCAAAATGCATCTAAACACACCAAAAATGACAGCAACAAAACCCCAGGAAGGTTTGGAAGGGGGTGGGGGGACACATTTAAAACCCATCAAAAAAATTCACCAGAAGGTAGCAAAAATGCATCACAAACACGTATGCAGAAACGCATCTGGACTTCATATCTGTGGTGTGAACTGGCCCTTAAAGGGATTGTAAAGTAAATTTTTTTTTTTTTTTTTTAAATAACAAACATGTTATACTTACCTCCACTGTGCAGCTCATTTTGCACAGAGTGGCCCCGAACCTGCTCTTCTGGGGTCCCTCGGCGGCTGTCTCGGCTTCCTCCTGCAGGTACTTCTCACGTTCATGCGAGCTCCTCGCATGGTGAGAAGCACCTGCAGGCGCGCTCCCGTGATACAGCCGGCGGCTATAGCCGCTCGCTGTATCACACGGCCCCGCCCAGGCACGCTGCGTCATTGGATGTGATTGACAGCAGCGCGAGCCAATGGCTGCGCTGCTTTCAATCCAGCCAATCAGTGGCCAGGCTGAGCGGCGAAGAGGATGGCGGGGGCGAGCGCGGGATTTTCGAGGGGTCAGGTAAGTAAAACGGGGGACTGGGGGCGCTGGCAGTGTGAGATGTTTTTTCACCTTAATGCATAGAATGCATTAAGGTGAAAAACATTTACCTTTACAACCCCTTTAAGATTTGAAAAATAAAAGACCTAAGCTGATTGGTTGGCCCTCATTGTGCCTGGTTACCAGTGCCTTTGAATAAACATGGCTGTGTATAATAGCTGGAGTTCACAGCTCCTTATGGAAGTCCGTGCGTCTTTCTGTTGTCCTAGTACAGTGATCGAGTATCAGCGACACACTACCAGTTCTTGTGTGACAGAACCACCAGGTGCCAAAATAGTCTAAAAAAGAAAACTAATGCTGGCACTTTTGTCTAAAAACCTGTAATTTGCGATATAGTACGTTCTTTGTGTTTTAGTTACACTTTAAAAGTCATAAATGTTGCTAATATGAACAAGTGTTGGCTTTCCATTGAAGAGAGTAGCGATGATCCACATGCAGCCAGCTATTGAGCTCCTAGAGTGTACCAAATTGGGACTACAATCCCCATATGGCCCTCAGTCACTTTTTTTTTTTATTCTTTAGCAGCAAATGGAGGAAGAAAAAAAAGAAGAGGTGGTTCCCTCCAAGCCTATTGTGGGTATTATCTATCCTCCACCAGAAGTCCGAAATATTGTGGACAAGACTGCAAGCTTTGTGGCAAGGTAAGTGATCATTTTTATTTGCCTTCTCTCCAGCCTTTTTCGATTTCATCATCTGTGGTGTAGCAGGAATGATATTATTGGTAGAGTCTCGTGTATAAAATTGTCGATGGTAACCACATTTAATCCCCCCCATATTTAAAGTGGATGTAAACCCAATGTCATCCTTTCTAAATTACTGCCATAGAGGTTATCTATAAGGATATACATGCCTCCTGCATGCATCCTTACCTGTCAAATGTCCCCTCTGTCTGCTATGAGACCCGAATATCTGCATATTCTGTGGGTGGGTCTGTTGTCTGGAGCTCGGTGGGTGGAGTCGTGATGTCATTAGACTCCCCGCCCACCTCTACACTCCCCTTGTCAATATGCATTTTCTCCTGTGTATTTCTTACACTGAACTTCTGCTATGATCACTAACATCCAGTGAAAAGACAGGAAAGTAACCACACGATTTCAGCATGCCAAATCATGCCGAGGTGGGGAACATCCAATTCTGGCAGAGGAAAGGAGTGGGAGGGAATTAAAAAATAATGCATGCCTCTTAGGCTAGTGCACGAGATATGTAAATCACCTATGATTCGCATCCACACTGCGGGGCTGATCGCATGCCATGTCTGTGCAATGTGAATTTAACCATTGCATTGAGCTCGCACAAAGGTGCAGGGACTCCCCAACCCCCTCCCCCTCCCGCACTGATATTGGATCGCATGGGTGTTCTCAACTACAGTGCCTTGAAAAAGTATTCAACAGAAAACCTGCCAAGAGATGGCCGCACACCAAAACTCAGACCGGGCGAGGAGGGCATTATTCAGAGAGGCAGCACAGAGACCTAAGTTAACCCTGGAGGAGCTGTAGAGTTCCACAGCAGAGACTGGAATATCTGTACATAGGACGACCATAAGCCGTACGCTCCATAGAGTTGGGCTTTATGGCAGAGTGGCCAGAAGAAATCCATTGCTTTCAGCAAAAAACAAAATGGCACATTTGAGTTTGTGAAAAGGCATGTGGGAGACTCCCAAAATGTATAGAGGAAGGTGTTCTGGTCTGATGAGACTAAAATTGAACTTTTTGGCCATCAAAGAAAACGCTATATCTGGGGCAAACCAAACGCATCACATCGCCCAAAAAAAAAATCCATCCCCACAGGAAACATGGTGGTGACAGCATCATGCTTCAGGAGTTCGGACTGGGAAACTGGTCAGAGTTGAGGAAAAGATGGATGATGCTAAATACAGGGATATTCTTGAGCAAAACCTGTACCACTTTGTGTGTGATTTGAGGCTAGGGTGGAGGTTCACCTTCAGCAGGACAATGACCCCAAACACTGCTACAGCAACACTTGAGTGGTTTAAGGGGAAAACATATAAATGTGTTGGTATGGCCTAGTCAAAGCCCAGACCTCAATCCAATAGAAAATCTGTGGTCAGATTTAAAGATTTCTGTTCACAAGCGCAAACCACCCAACAGTTGTGGGCATGTTCTGTAAATTAAATGCTGCAAGTCCTCAAATCCATGTTAATTACAGGTTGTGAGGCAACAAGACGCAAAAAATGGCAAGGGGTTGAATACTTTTGCAAGGCACTGTATGTGATCTGATTCCTGTGCGAGTTAACTGTTCGGACGGTGAACTGATCTGGGGGTGTCATTGCCCTTTGCAAACCACTGAGGGTGTTCATGTGAACTTCCTGTGGGAAAGATGCAATGCGGCAACCGACGCTGTAATTGTATTGGTTCCCGCATTGCACAAGTGTGAACCCAGGCTTAGTATGCAAAGTTACGGAATCAAAACGGTCAGACTTTTCTAAATCGTTTTCCAGGGCATCTTTTCTTTTGAGCGATGATTGGCTCCACCTTCAACAGGAAACGCAAACTAGAACAGAGATTAGAAAGCCCCTCCCTTATCTCAGTTTTTGTGTTTTTCTGTCCTCTAGGACAGACAGTGGTTCCCAACCCTATCTTCAAATGCCCCCAACAGGCCATGTTTTGGGGATTTCTCTTAGATAAGATAGCGGTCCAAAATACCAAGCCATAGACTGATTTAAAGCACCTGTGCAAGATAAAGGAAAACCTGAAAACATGGCTTGTTGGGGGTATTTGAGGACAAGGTTGAGAACCACTAGTCTAGAGTACGCTTCATAATGTTTGTTTTCCTGGCTCTGATAACTGTCAGTCAGCCCCCTTCCAGGTGGCTAGTAGCGGTGTGCTTGTGTTACCAACTCTCCTTACCAAAGAGTGGTCCTGTTCTGTGTTCTTCCAGCGGGATATTGCATCAGTTATGGTTGTCAGGCAGCTCCTGCAGCTTGTGTGGGTAGTGCCGGTGTACTATCACATAATGTCCCCCATTGGATAGTGTCCACTCTGTACTGTGCATGCGCAGTACACAGGACAACTACATTCCGAAAATAGCCGAAGATGAACGGCGCCTGCGCCGTGAGTCCAGGTTCTAGCCCCACCATCCAAGTGAACATAGTTAGAATAAAAAGAGCTGAGCGCAGTGAGGCCATGCCCGAAGCGTGGCGAGCCCGCGAGGGGTCCTCTAATATGTGCAGCCCTATGTCCATTTGGATTGTGGGGCTTGCACCTCGACTCACGGCGCAGGCGCCGTTCCTCTTCGGAGATTTTTCGAATCTCCTTCTGCTCTGTACGGCGCTGCGCCTGCACAGTATGGAGCGGACACTTCTAGATGTCCGGACGCTATATGGCAGAACACCGGGATGAATACTGATGTTGTCCATGTGCAGAGTGAATCTGTATGAAAGTGACTTGATAATTCTCAGCTGCTGCACCTGCAGGGCTCTGAGGGAAAGTGCAGGGTCTGCATCCCTTTAGACGTGATTTACCTTTTGGGAGTATCTCGCCAAAACTGACATTTTGTTGCAAATGATGCCCAAAATCTGACTTGTGTCTTGGTTCAGACTTCTGGGAAAATCAATCAGCCAATCGCAACCAGGAAATAACATTACTGGGGCCCTTCTGCACACCATTCTTTTACAGTACTCCTCCAGATTGCCATATTGCATTTTACAGAAAATGACAGCACAGCAGATTGAAAAGGAAAGAATTTTTTTTATATTACGTTACAATTGTACATGCTATATACCGTATTTATCGGCATATAACACACACCTTCATTTTAAGAGGGAAGTTTCAGGGAAAAAGTGTTAAAGAACTTTAAAGAAAAATAAGGGTCACAGTCTGTCTGCAGCCTGCACCATTGCCCATTGATGCAGCCTGCACATCCCTGCTCATCTGCAGCCTCGCCAGTGCTGGATTATATAGAGCTGTGATCTCCTGTGTACCCGGCAATCGGTCACACACAGTCCTGCCTCCTGTGATAGACAGAACAGAAGTCCAATCCTGGGCCAAAAGGCAGGGCTATGTGACTGAGTGCCGAGTACACAGGAGATCGCTGCTAATTTATTAGTTTCGACCTCGGCGTTTGAGAGCTCACTCCTGTGAAGGTGAACAGTAATGCCAATGTCCTTATGAAAGTCCTGGGAATTTTCAGGTTGGGCTCATGAAATATATAAATTGCCTATAGCAAGGGCATTTCTGAACTCTAGTTGAAGCTGCACCGTTTTTTATCTACAGATGCCCCTTATCTGCATGGGCAATTTTTTGGTAAAGGTCAGCCAACTCTTTTTAAAGCTATAGGGTGAGCATGACAGCCACACAATCAGCTTTTTCAAAAGGACAGGTCAGCCAGCACTGGCAGCGGCCACGTTCCCCTCATGCTAGTGTCCTATAAATGAGTGTTGGTAAATTTTCCAACTCAAATAATAACTATCTAGTGTTTGTTTTCCAGCCTGCTGGAAATTCTGGTGATTCTGTATTACTTTCTTTTAATAAGCAGATACTTGAATTTTTGAGAGAACTGTCTGACATGCGTTTTTTTTATTTTTTTATTTCTTGACAGAAATGGCCCTGAGTTTGAAGCCAGAATCCGCCAAAATGAAATCAACAATCCTAAATTTAATTTCTTGAATCCAAATGATCCTTATCATGCCTACTACCGTCACAAGGTCAATGAGTTCAAAGAGGGAAAGGCACAGGAGCCATCTGCTGCCATACCTAAAGTTATGCAGCAGCAGTCTGGACAGCAGCTTCCTCAGAAGGTATGTGATTGTGCCACAAATGGAAACAATGTTGTTTTCTGAAATGTGTTATGTTGCAGTTAAAGCTGTGTGTGTTGTGTTTTTCTTAGTTTTTGCAGCCTGCAAGGTAAAGCCATAATGTTAGTATGTATCACATACTAGCTCATTATGTGAAACTTACCTTGGAGCGAAGCCTTTCAGCAGCGCATGTCACCACTGATGAGTCTTCCATCTTCACTAGGTCGGGCTGTGTGAGTGGCCGGAGCTGCCATATATTGCACAGGACTCTGAAGGAAAGGCCCCGTGCACGTTTAGGAGATATTTTCGGTACATATAGGTAAACCTTATTATAGGCTTACCTATTAGAAAAATTGTGCATGGGAGTTTACTCTCACTTTAAATTGATATGTGGTGTTAAAGTGGTTGTGGTGTTAAAGTGGTTGTACTGAAAATATCTCCTAAACGTGTGCAGTTTTTGGAGATCTTAACCTTGTAGTGTGCCGTCATCGGCTTAGTGAAGAAACGCTCCAGCCAGTCAGAGCCGGAGTCCGCGGCACCCTGGTGCTTCCACCAGCAGGGACATTGTGGGCTTTGTTTGCAGGTAAGTGCCACATGATGGGCTAGTATGCATATGAGCCCATTATGCTTCTACCATTCCCCCCCCCCCCACATAAATAAAGCGACAAATGTTTTGTTGTACTTTAGTTTTGGGTGCATTCTTATAATTGCTGTACTAAGCTAGTGTGTTTTTTTTTCCCTTAGGTTCAAGCTCAGGTTGTCCAAGAAACCATAGTTCCAAAGGAACCCCCTCCAGAGTTTGAGTTTGTAGCCGATCCACCTTCTATCTCTGCCTTTGACCTGGATGTGGTGAAACTGACGGCCCAATTTGTCGCTCGTAACGGGCGCCAGTTTTTGACTCAACTGATGCAGAAGGAACAGAGGAATTACCAATTTGACTTTCTGAGGCCCCAGCACAGTCTTTTCAACTACTTCACCAAGCTTGTGGAACAATATACGAAGGTATCCTCTTCAAAGCTGAACTCGGGCCACATCTAATTTGTTATAGACTTTTTGAGGTCTACCTTAAAAAAAAAAAAAGTTATTTTTTTATTTTTTCCCTTGCCGTTGAAGGTTAAGTTAAATACATTGGTTTCTGTCAGTCAGACGTTGCCCATTTGCTGTCTATAAAGCTCCATACACACTCAGATTTAACACAAAACCATGTAGTGCAAGGGCCTGCCTGATTGCATACACATTGAAACTCCTAAGATTTCACCTCATTATATGGTTTTCGTAAATCTGAAGGAAAAACTCAGCAGAAAATCTGATAGTGTGTATGGGGCTTAAGATGTATCTATAAGACTTATTGCAGCATTGCACCTATGTATTAGGCAACTGGTTTGTATAACTGCCTCTCTGTAACAGCGTTGATGAAACTGCTGGCCAAATAAGAGCTTTGTGTGCTTGCAGGGATTACACTACCTCTCTCTACTCAGCACTGTCCTGTGTAGTGCTTGGCAGCAGTACAGCAGTGTTGCTGGTTAACGTTCTCTAACACTACCCATTGAGAGCCTAGTGTGCCTGCAGATTTAGGGATGTGACAGTGCTGAACCTAAAACTTTTCCTCCCTAATCCAGTCACCTAACGCATCAAATTTCTTATTCCTGTTGTCGAAGCCTGGAAGATTTCTCCAACTATCCACAAAAACAGCCCCCAACCCTCTCTGGTAGAGTGTTTTAAATACAAAGATTTTAACCACTTTCCCTCCGGAAGATTCACACACATGACTGGACAGCTTGGGTCAGGAGGTTGAATATTACAGACTTACTGAATCACATAGCTCTTGCTTTACCAAAAATTAAGTGTGGTGAAATTTAGTAACTTTATAAAAAAATAAATAAAACTGCAACAGAATATCAAAGTTGTGCGTTAAGGAATTTAAAATGACAAGCAGCTGATCTGTTAGGCTAAAGTTTGATGATTTTCAAGTGCAAAATCATTAAACGCAAAGGAAATAAAACTATTTGCCCACTTTTCCCCTTTTTTATAAATATCCCTGTTTTGTGTTCATCTCCCAACTACACAACAAAGCAACTATATAATACAAATGTTCTCCATTTTGACTTGTCCCTTTAGGAATAATATAGCATATTTAAGAAAATGTTCTTGTAAAGGCAACAAACATATCTACATGTTTGAAAAAAGAAGAGAACTGCGCAATCCCTAATATTTCTATTAGGATATAAGCCACCCAAAAAATGCTTCATATGGCTTTAAATCTAAAAACTGCATGTGACAAAAAAATATATATATTGCCTACAGCTTATAGAGTGAACATATACATGTATATATTGCCTACAGCTTATAGAGTGAACATATACATTGGCCCTCATAAACCCTAAATTAAATACGTAATGTTAGGTCTGTAATACCAAGCATTCAAAGCAGAAAACATGTGAAATTTAATCCAATATGACTATGCATGTGAAAAAATAAAACAGCATAAATGTGACAATATAAAAAGTCCTTTTGTGAGTCCAAGTAAAAACACCTCGTGTTGAATGAAAAAGGTCCAATCCAAAGCCCTATGGATTGGCGTGAGACCAAACTAGGTGTACCTCCACCAAACAGATAGCCCTAGCCCCTTACCAGATGCCCCAGTAAGGAGCGCTTATCACAAATCAGGTCAGAAGATGGGTCAATCTTGAGCGATCCCAATGGAACTTTCTACCATAAACCAGATTAGAGGGTACGCCAGCCTTGAACCATCCAAACCAGGGGAGAACACTTTATGGAGCAGGACTCATATATATTTCATTGGAGAATCAAAAAGGTCCGCCATAGAAAGAAAAAATACTCCAAATAGTGTAAAATCGTTTAATAAAACCATAAGAGTAAAAGGAAATACACTTACAGACGTAAGGAAACACAGGGCATATTATCAAAATTGGGCAAGCGTCGGCCGATCGCGAGCTCAAACGATATCCCTTCCGGTACCAGTTCAAATTGAGGCAAAAAAGCGTGTCACGCCACCCAACGCGTTTCGTGAAAGAGTCACGTCGTCTGGGGTATGGGTGACACGCCATATTGCCTCCATTATATAGTGAGTGACTAGCACAAGCCACCTCCTCCCTTGCACAGGCATAATTCACTTCCGGGGTCAAACCGGAAGTGTGGCATGTAGATTGTGAATCAATGGGTCAAATAAACACACTAAATAGTATGGACCCAATACACCTAAAAGGGGGAGAACGCTAACCGATGTATATCCTTGTGAATAAAAACATAGTGAGGCAATAACGCCAACGGCCATCGGGCCGCCAACCTCCGTACTCACGGTGAGGAACCAAGCCTCACTATCACGTCCAATGGCGTTCGGGGTCAGAGGACCAGAGCGGCGGAAGTGACGCATATCGTGCAGTCACTCGCCCATCTCTGGTATGCAGCCAGAAAGCGCCGCCCCCTACAACGGCATGATGACACGCCATGCGTGCCAGGCGGATGGACAGCGCGCGCTACCCCCAACCCGGAAGTGCGCGCGCGCTCCATCTAATACCAGGCCTCGCTTTCGTTGCAAATGTAGAGCAGCAATGAATCCACACGGAAGTGGTTGCGCTCCATCTACAACCAAGGGTCACCTGCATTACAGGGATAAGATAGCAAAAGCCAGCTATGCCAAATAGATCACAAACAGGAAAAATAGATCAAAATCGACACAAGATAAATAATAAAAACTGAAAAGGAGGAGGGGGCCTGTCCACACAGTCACACCATACAAAAATTACAATGACAACTTAAAAATACACATCAAAACTTGATTCGGCTCACTAAATAATAGAGCCCCTCAAGTATATATCACATCATTTTAGTAGTGGATATAAAATAAAATAAAAATTAAAAGTAATGAATAAAATAAACATCACCCATAGTTATAGGGTAGGGAGGGCATAACCGCTATAATAAGAATCCCAGTCTACATCATACTCCCCAAGTCCTCCGAACCTAGAGTTCTAATGGAGGCTACCTCTATACTAAGAGAACCCCAATATTCATCACACTACCCAAATCCCCAGAACCCGAAGTCAATTTGAGGGCTGACACTTCTATTTGTAAAACACTCTCTAGGGGTTATAAGAGAAAAGTTATTTGTACAGAAAACACAGTATTGCAAAAAAAATACATGTTTCTCACAGGAAGCAAGCTGTGGTCCTTCTGGTATAAGAAGATGATTGTGTTTGAATATTTTTAATACTACGTCTGTTTCCCATGTATGCTCGGGCAGCTGTTCAACAGCAAGTCATTGCAGGCTGGCTGGGATGTGACTGACTTTATTACAAAGCTATTAATAAAGATGACCGTGTGAGCTCTCCTTCCCTGACACTGGATAATACTTAGTAAGTGATCTCTTCGTCTGTTTCAGATCCTGATTCCTCCAAAGGGATTACTCATCAAGCTGAAGAAAGAAGCCGAGAACCCCACAGAAGTTTTAGACCAGGTAATTGTCCAATCTTTTTTTGGCTGCAGGTTTTTTTAATTAACATTTTACAATCCAAACGACATTCCTTCTTTTTATTTTTATTTTTTTGTCCGGTTTCTGTTAATCTCTAAGACAGTTTGTTAAACAATCTAAAGTATTTAACTTTTTATAAAAGTGTTTCTATTGGCTCAGATCTGTTTAATATTTTCATTTGACATTGTGTTTACTGTTATGAAGCAAAGTACAATCTGGAAGACAGTTTTGACAAAAAAATAGTGATGTTACATATTAAATGTCAGTGAAAATTAAACACATTTAATTTAGACTTGGTAACCTTATTAGGGTTCTAAGACCCCTTTTGAGATGAATAAAGAAGTTCGCTTGGTCTGTATTCAAACTACTGGGTTGAATACCTTATTGAATTAGGTTTGTTTGATTACTTTGTCCTACAGTGTGATGCAAACAGTCTGTTAGTCTGTCGACCTGGTGGTTGAATCTGTTTATTTGGAACTTTGCTTTAAAATTTTCCTCTTCCCTATGTTTAGGTGCGTTACCGTGTGGAGTGGGCTAAGTTCCAGGAAAGGGAGAGAAAAAAAGAGGAAGAGGAGAAAGAGCGAGAACGTGTGGCCTATGCACAAATAGATTGGCATGATTTTGTAGTAGTGGAAACTGTTGACTTCCAGCCTAATGAGCAAGGTAAAAACTGATCGCTGCTTCAATGGAAATTTGAAATCATTCAAATATGATGATTTTATTACGCCTCTTATCACATTTGCTCTCGCCAAAAATGCATTCAACGTTTCTAATTCTGTATATAGAAGGCCAAGTTTTTTTTGTTTGTCTTTCTTCCCCTAATTTTAGTATAGCTTGGTTTGAGTTTGATTAGAAAACTCTTAAGTGAGGGGTAATGCCCTATTAGTCAGCAGAGAAAATGTAATGAACAAGAGCGCCATAAGTTTATAATCAATATTACATTTAATACTCAGATGAGACTTGCAGAGTATTATGGGTTTTCTAAAGCGCAGAAGCAGACACTCTCTAAATCCCTGTATGGGTCATTCCTTTTGGCTTGACTATAAATTTGCAGCTTGGGCTTGGCTTTAAAAAAGAAGAAAAAAAATTTTTTATACTCTACCTGCTCTGTGCAATGGTTTTACCCAGAGCAGCCTTGATCTTCTTCTCCGGTCCTCCACCGGTGCTCCTTGCTCCGGCTGTGTGCCCCCAGGGCAAGCAGCTTGCTCTGGGGGCACCCAAGCAGGTTCTCTCCTGAGCCGCTGCTGTGTCCATTCACACACAGAGCCCTGTCCCTCTGTCTCCCCTCACTGGCTGTGATTAACAGCAGGGGGGGGCAGGCAATGGTGCAGGTTGCTGTCTCAGCCATTGAGGGGGAAGAGTCCCCGAGGCTGACATGCACATCGCTGGATCAAGATGAGACTTATGTATTAGGGGGTCTGGCGGAGCTGCTGCACACACAAGGCTCCTAAATGGCTTCCACTGCTGCCTCTGTTTCCTGTTGGGAAAGGAACATAAACCAACACCACTGCGAATGGGCACAGCGCTGGATTAAGATAGGTCTCGGGTAAGTATTTAGGGAGGTGAGGGAGCGATACAAAAGTAGCTTTCTTTTCTTTCCTTTTATTTTTCTCTTATCTTTTAAAGTAAACTATAGGCAAAACTTTCACTTTTATTTTGCATAGAGCAAGGGAGGGTTATTACCCCATCTTTATTCACTTCTGTCCCAGGAGAGGAAATCCTTGGGGACCCCTAGGTACTAGTGTCCCCATTGGAACACTTCCGCTGTGACTTTTTTGGGGACAACCCAAAAATTTTTTTTTTTTTTTTTTTTTTTTTTTTTATTTTTACTTTCAATGATGGTAAACGAGACAAATGGAGAGGGTTTGCCTTTAGTTATACTTTTATTGTAGGGAGTTCATTAAGGTAAAAAAAAAAAAATGTCATGACAATATAACCACTTTTAAACATAGATAACATGATTTTTAAAGAAAAATGTATTTACCAGGCAGGGCTGCCCTCTCTCTCCAGCACTTTTCGCCATCGCTATGGAACCGGTGGCGGAAGCATTGCGGGTCTCGCCCCATATCAAGGGATTGAAAATGGCCTGGCTGGAGGAGAGGGTGGCACTGTATGCTGACGACCTCCTGCTTTTTCTGAATGACGCAGGCCCTTCTCTTAGGGGAGCGCTGCGAGTACTGACTGACTTTTCTAGGATAACTGGACTGCGGGTGAACTGGACGAAGTCCCAGTTACTGGCTATTGACCCTGAGGCAAAACGACTAGCCCCGCCAAATATCCAACTGCAATGGGTAGATGACATGGTGTATCTGGGAGTGAGGGTTTCGAGAGACGTATCCAGCTTTATCCCCCTCAATCTAGATCCGGTGGTTCAAAATGTCAAGGCTAGGTTGAAAGCCTGGGAAAACCTTCCCCTATCCCTCTTAGGCCGCGTTAACCTCATCAAAATGAAGATAATCCCTAAATTTACCTATCTATTCCGTAACTCCCCACAATGGATTCCTTCCTCATTTTTTACGAAATTGAACCGTTTGTTCTCTTCCTTCCTCTGGGGCTCCGGCCCCCATAGGTTTAAACTATCCACGCTGATGCGTCCGGTGCTGCGGGGGGGGTTGGCGTTTCCTGACTGCCAGAAATATTTTCTGGCAGCACAGTTGGTCACGGTAGTCTGGTGGATGACACCAGACCTGTCCAACACTGTGGTGGTTCTGGAGGCTGCGGTGGTCCGATCCGTGGAGGCCCTGACACACTTACCCCTGCGGGGTCCCAGGGCCCCCTATGACCTGACACCCTCTATGCACACAACTCTAAGGGCCTGGCGGGCGGGACTGGGACTGGAGGGGTTTCCGGGGACTGCAATCTCCCCGCACACCCCCCTATGGAATAATCCTGCCTTACCCCACCTCTATTCACTACCAGACCCCAAAATTTGGGCCAGATGTGGCATAAAACTCTTATCTGACCTCACGACCGGTACGACTATACACCCCTTTAATCACCTGGTATCTCGCAATAATGTACCCCCCTCGCATCTATTCCGCTATATGCAGCTATCCCATGCTTTCAAGGCTCAAGTGGTACCCAATACCACGCAAATTGTGCAATCCGCCCTGGAAAAGATTACAAGATCTGAATGTACTAGGAAACCGACTTCGGTCCTGTATGCGCACCTTATTAGGGTCTCTTATCCAGATCTGTCAAAGCTCCGGCAGAGATGGACTCAAGACATATCGGATCTGGATTCCGAGGACTGGGAGGACATGTGGGACTTTCCCTTCACCATCCTGGTATCCCTTCGTGACCGCCTCATACAATACAAAATTCTACACCGGGCATATATTACCCCGTATAGATTACATAAAATGAGAACCTCCCTGTCCTCGGAATGCTGGAGATGCACTGGGGATCCGGGGGACTTTATACACATCTTCTGGTCCTGCCCGGTAATTCAGCGTTACTGGTCACAGGTACTATCCATAATTCATGAAGTGGTGGGAATAGATGTAGCCCAGACCCCACGGATATGCCTTCTGGGATTGGTGGGGGGGGTGGCCCCCAGGATAGCAGACAGAACCCTGATAGGACTTCTACTCTTTTATGCCAGGAAAATGATCACCTTATGCTGGAAAAAGCAGGCCCCGCCGTCATTACAACTGTGGAAATCCCATGTCAATAAAGTCTTACCACATTACAAAGAAACGTATCATAACAGGGGTTGCCCCAAAAAATACATGAAAGTGTGGTCTAAGTGGCTGGCTGATGCCTCCACAGTGACTACAGATTAACAGGTCCGGGATGTCATCCAGAGGGAAGATGGGAGTGTGGATGGGGAGGGCCCCCTGGCATTGCTCCACTTCAATGTCTTGGTTTTTTAGTGTTACCAATCCTATATGCCTAGTTCAATTATTCTGGGGCCACTTGCGGCCCGACTACAGAAATTGGTCCTAAGTTGTTATATGGAGCGGGAGCCAACCTAGCACTAAGTTAGTGAATGTTGTTGTGGATGTGCTACAGGTGTCGATTATTCTGTTAGAATCACTTGACGACCCCTGCGTGGGTCTAACCATAACAATGTGGCATGTCACTGTTTTTGTTTTTTTTTGTTGAATGTTCGTTTGTCTGTCTAAAACTCAATAAAAAACATTTATAAAAAAAAAAAAAAAAAAAAAGAAAAATGTATTTTAAATTTTTTCTTTTAAACCTAAAATAATAAAAAATTGAAAGGCCACACAGTCTTTTTTTTTTTTTTTTTTTTATAAAGTATATGGTGCATTGAATTGATAAGGTATGTTTTGTTTCAGGCAACTTTCCACCTCCTACAACACCGGAGGAACTGGGTGCCCGCATATTGATCCAAGAGCGATACGAGAAATTTGGTGAAAGTGAGGAAGTTGAAATGGAAGTAGAGTCTGATGAGGAAGAGGAAGTAAAGGATAGCAAGACTGAAGAAGGCACATCTCAAATGGATCAGGATACTCAAGTGCAGGATATGGATGAGGTGCTATACCATTTTATTTATTTTTCCCTCCTAAGTGATTTATATCCTTTGTCCATGTAGCCAACATTTATCTTTAATGTGTGTGGGTTTTCTTTTTTTCTTTTACAGGGTTCAGATGATGAAGATTATGCACAGAAAGCTCCTCTTCCTCCTGAGTCGCCAATGCCACCACCTTTACCTCCCACACCAGATCAAGTAATAGTTCGTAAAGATTACGATCCAAAAGGTTGGTAACCATTCTCCACTAGTCAAATGTGTTGTGCTGTAGTGCCAAGTCCTTAACCACTTTGTGTTTTTTTTTTTTCTTTTCTCTTTAGCTTCTAAACCACAACCACCTGCTCCTGCACCCGATGAATACCTTGTATCTCCTATTACTGGGGAGAAGATTCCTGCCAGCAAGATGCAGGAGCACATGCGTATTGGACTTTTGGATCCTCGTTGGTTAGAGCAGAGAGATCGCTCCATCCGAGAGAAGCAAGGGGATGATGAAGTTTATGCTCCAGGTTAGCAGAACAGAATTTAGCAACAGTGTTTATGAAAAGCAGCACATTTTTAACTGAAAGGAAAAGTTTGCCTTTCATGACATGTTACATCCATATACAAGGTGTAACATGTTATGAAAGGTGAACTTATCTCCCACACCCCCCGCTTTGACAGCTAGCAGGGGGTCAAAGCTAGCTGTCAAAATGAGGGGAAAAAAACTCCGCCTAGCTGTGGCACTCATTTACAGTTTTCTTCCCCCCCATGCGCTAAGGCGCTATGGTAGTTTGTTGATTTTTCCTGTCAGTATCTGCTTGCCCGTAGAAGGTGCGAGCAATTGGATACACTGACAGGTCTACATGGCTGGTCCAATGCTTTACAGGCCCTACAACAAAAAATAATGCATTTTTTGCCAAAGGGTGAACCTATCCTTGGACATGAAATATGAACAAAGCATATCCCTCCTATAGTGTGTACTTGTCTCAATTAAAAGCAATAAGTTTCATTGTTGTCATTTTTGAATGGACATAGAGAAGAGAGGACTGCAGATAAACATGTACAGCTTATGTAGGAGGATTTGCTTCATCTTAGAGCTGCACGATTCTAGCCAAAATGAGAATAGCAATTTTTTTATTTTTGCTTAGAATAAAAAGATCACGATTCTTGCGATGTAAAAATCTTTCACGTTATACAGAAAAAAAAATGGGATATCTACCGGTTTAAACTTTTTTATCACCTAAACAGTCTATTCCATTGACAAATTGTTGCAATGTTTATACTTAAAGAGGGAGTCCGCCGGGAGTCCGCGTTTTTTTTTTTTTTTTTTTTTTTTTTTTTTTTTTTAAAAGCCAGCAGCTACAAATACTGCAGCTGCTGACTTTTAAAATAGTGACACTTACCTGTCCAGCGCGCCTGCGATGTCGGCACCCGAAGCCGATCTCTCGATCGTCTCTCGGGTGCTGCCGCCGCCATCTTGGGTATGGGAATCAGGAAGTGGAGCCTTTCGGCTTCATTTCCCGGTTCCCTACTGCGCATGCGCGTGTCGCGCTGCACAATAAGGATGGACCCGCTGCCTCTGGGATCTTTGTGTTTCCCAGCAGGCAGCGGGGGACTTTCGGAAAGGGGTGTAATCTACGCCCCTTTCCGCAGAGAGCCATCCCGGAAGTGGGTGCAGATACCTGTACTGTACAGGTACCTGCACCCCCCCTCCCCCCTGAAAGGTGCCAATTGTGGTGCGGGAGGGGGGGAGGATTCCAATGAGCGAAAGGTCCACTTTAGGGTGGACCTCCACTTTAAGTTCAGAATGTTTGGATTCTTGGCAGACAGCCCAGTTTTTCTCCTTCATTTCTTTTGACTGCTGTGGTTTCAGAAGAGCGGAGAGAATACTTTGCATAGAAAGAATTGTGAAACACTTTAGTCAAGATTGCGAAAACGTTTCTTGACGATTAATTGTGCAGCTCTACTTCATCTGTGTATCAACCGGGGATACAAGGGTTTAGAACCACTTGAAACGTCTTTTATAGGTTAGCCAAACGTTCTCAAGTTCTGTTTTATTTAAATTCCTTCTTGGAAAGCTGTCCGTAAAATTCCCTGCTCTGAAAGAGGGAGACAATTGTACACCCACACTTGTCCCTTTCTGCCTCTTTTTCGTTTGTTTACAATTTGGATGTACTTTGTGTTTCATCCTTTTTTGTCTTTTTTAATCTTTCTTCTTCAGGGTTGGATATTGAAAGCAGCTTGAAGCAGTTGGCTGAACGCCGTACCGATATTTTCGGTGTTGAAGAAACGGCTATTGGTAAAAAGATTGGAGAGGAGGAGATCCAGAAACCAGAGGAGAAGGTATTTTAACGTTTTATGTAACAAACTGGTGATAAAATGCAATGCATAACCTACAGTAATGCAGGAGGATTTACAATTTTGAAACTGGTTAATTCTTGGTAATTTATGGTATAATTTTGTCATGTTCAGGTTACTTGGGATGGACACTCTGGCAGCATGGCACGTACCCAGCAAGCTGCACAGGCCAATATAACGCTACAGGAACAAATTGAGGCAATCCATAAGGCTAAAGGTCTGGTTCCTGAAGAGGATGGCAAAGACAAGATTGGACCTAGCAAGCCCAATGAAATCACACAGTCGTCTCAATCTTCTGCGCCTACAATGCCCAGTTCTGCTCCTCCCATCACCTCTGTTCCAAGACCTCCACCACCAGTGTCTATGCACCAGCATATGAATCCTCCTGTATCCCGGCCACCATCTGTAAGTTTTTTTACTTTTTTTCTCTTGTGACTTTTTACAGTGGGGACGAGAGAGAGAGAATACAAAATGAAGCATGTTGGTAATAAAAGTAGGAAGACTAAAAAAAAAAAAAAAGTCATCGTTCTTGGCAATTTAAAACTTCAACTTAAATTAGGTAAATGAGAATGTGTAGGTTTCATAAATGGAATAATGCTGGGATTGTCACTATCATTTTCCCCAGCATAGTAATCTATTTTACCTATTGGTAATCCCATTTAATGCCAAAGCAAAAAGTTTCACTTTCGTGTGTATGTGCAGGGGAAAAGTAATAGTGAGCAGAATTTTTTTTTTTTTTTTTTTTTTTTTAAACTATGTGAGCATGTCAGGGTTGTGCCCTAGCTTACCCTGTATGGTGTGTGTGTGTGTGTGAGTGGTGTGTGTTTTTTTTTTTTTTTTTTTTTTTTTTTCTTGCTATACCAAAGTGCCATGATGTGCCTCCCCACAGCAGTTCTCGGAGTGCATATAGTTGCCCCCACTACCCTAAGGTCTTCACAGTGCATCACGCAGCCTCTTCTTCAAAGTCACCCCACTTGAACCCTGCACCTCCGGTTTTACTGTGGACTCAATTCATATTGATGACCGGTTTGTACACTACCTGTCCTTTCTTCGGAGTATTAAGTATATGCTCTTGAAGGACCTTTTCGTGGAGGATGTTGGAGCTGGCCATACATTGTTAGAATGTGGGTTGATTCAGAGGAATTGGTGAAAATGCTTACAGTGGGTGGCTCTGCTGACTCAACTACTCAATTGACTTTTATCGGAGGTGCTGGGCTGAACAGCGCCTGCAGCCAGTAAGCTGCAGGCACTGTTTGGTTATACACATCACAATAGCCTAGCAGTAGTACATCTATACTGTTTTTGTGGATGTAAAAATCTTCAGGCTGACTGAAACAAATCTATTATTGTATGGTCGGGTTTATCTTTCAGAAATTTTAAGGCAAGGTTTCCTTCCAACACATTACAGGAAAATAATTAATTTTAATGTGTGCCGTAAACCATATATTTTCAGATATAATTGGTATGTTAGATGATGCAAGCACTCTGTAGACTTTGTCTGAGTAAGACTGTTCAGATTATTAAACCTGAATCTTTTAACAGATGCCACCACCAATCCGTACTACTATGGTGTCCGCAGTACCTGTGATGCAGAGGCCCCCCATGGGCTCTGTGGTGCGCCTTCCTCCCGGTTCTGTTTTAGCATCTTCAATGCCTCCTATTCTGCACGCACCTAGGATAAATGTGGTACCAATGCCACCAAACCCACCTCCCATGATGGCACAGAGAGCACCTCACATGCTTGTTCCAACAGGTACATCATTTTTTTTTTTTTTTTTTCCTCTACAGATATTCAGTATTTTGCAGCCATTTCGATGATATTTAGGTTGTATAAACTGCATGCCTAAATCCCCTATAACATCTTTACATTTTGCTAGTAAAAATGTTCAAACGGTTTAAGCCTTGGTTGACACTGCTGCTGATGTTGGTTAAAAGGTAACACCCCAAAAGCAGGTTGCAAACCCAGTGTTCTCCTCATCTGGATTGCATGGGTATAAATGCCCATGCAATCCTATTCCAGTGCAGGTAAATAAAAAAGGAGCCACCATTTAGATGTGGGGCCAAAAATGAATGGGCTGAAATTGCTCTACACAGAATCGCATGTGATTTGCACAGAAATGCGGTGAGATACACATGCAGTTTTTATTGTGAACCCTAGGCTAATGCTGAACTTTATGGATTATCTAAAATATTGTGGTAAGGCACCACCTTCTTGCATTGTTAATGTAACAAGGAACTTGCAGACATGAGAGAGCTGATTGATAACCTCTTTGGCCAAGTGATACTCTAGTTTTCAATCAGAAAGTTGGGGGTGCTGCTGCAACGGAAAAAGTGAAGCCATTGACTTACCAGGTGTAACTGCACTTTCTACACAAAATTACATATTTTGGCATATAACATAGTTGAGATGCATATATCTGTGTGATCAACTATATGCTTAAATTTTAGTTTTACATGAAACTACCCAGCTTTGTCTAGAATTCCTTGAGATGCTCACCTCTCAGTTTATATGTAACTCGCATTATATTTATATCGTATTTTTATTGACATTTGTCTATTTTGTGTTTTTTACATTCTGATTCAAACAAATACTTAATTGAAAGCCTTCTGCTTTTAGCATTTGTCCCTGCTCCGCCTGTTGCACCTGTTCCTACATCCGCTCCATTGCCACCATCTCATCCACCACCACCAATGGAAGATGAGCCTTCTGCCAAGAAAATGAAGAGTGAGGACTCGCTGATTCCAGAGGAAGAGTTCTTGCGCAGGAACAAGGTTAGTTTTATTACCTTAATCACTAATTTAATTGGAGAATTTATTTTTTTCAAGCAAGCTCAGTCTTTTTTTTCCCTTTTTTTTTCTTAGGGTCCAGTTACAGTTAAAGTACAAGTACCCAACATGCAGGACAAGACAGAATGGAAGCTAAATGGCCAAATTCTGGCATTCACCCTTCCCCTTCCCGATCAGGTAACCTACAGTAGTGTTGGTGTTTTATTTCATAACAAAAAAAATAATGCACTATGTGCAGAAAAATGATAACATATAGTATTAATACAACAACCATTTGTTGCAGCAGTACAACCTATAATCGGTTTTCCCTTTTTTTTTTTTTTTTTTTTTTTTTGTGATTATTAGGTCTCTGTAATAAAGGTTAAAATTCATGAGGCAACTGGGATGCCCGCTGGAAAGCAGAAGCTTCAATATGATGTAAGTATTGAAACAGAATTTGTATTCCATCGTAAATGTGAAACGGACCCATACATAGCTTGTACATCCTATGGTCAGTCTCCTGCCTGGGCTTTTGGGTGTAGCTCCAGGGACTGTGTGTGTGTGTGTGTGTGTGTGTGTGTGTGTGTGTGTGTGTGTGTGTGTGTGTGTGTGCACAAATGGAGAATGTGAATCTCCTGACAGATTTTCACCTGTAAACATTTGCAGGAGGGAGGGTGTTGCTCTTAGTTTCTAAGTTGCCCTGCACCTGAACGGGTAAATTAAACCCCTTTATTTAATATTGTGGGTGTCCCAATGATTGTAACAATCAGTCAAGCTAGCTAGAGGTTGGACACCTATGTGCGGTGACCATACGGGGGAGTTTTGGGCTAGCTGTGGGTGTTTGCAAAGTGTACACTTTGTTTTGCTTGTTACTGGCTTTTTTTTTCCCCCTGCGTGATTGCACACAACAGTGCGCCATTTCGCCTTGGTTTGCCATGGCACATATGTGTTCGCAAGCAGTTTGACTTCGCTGTAGATGCTCCGTAATCTTGATCGGGAGCACAAAGATTTGCGTCATGCGAATACAGCCACGCTGTTCGCAGAGACCAGAGCACAGTCAGCTTATTTAAGCTGTTAATGCCAAGCATGCAGTGCTTCCAGAAGGCAGCTGTGGGACACGGCATGCTCCAAACTAGGCATTTTCAGCTGTTCATTTCTCCTTACCCGGGTCACGTGAGTCACCGGGTGTTGCTTGGCAGGCTAAACGTGCTTGACAGGATTGTTGCATAGGGGCTTGGTGAGCCCTATTAAGGGGTCTCCCTTCTGAGGCATGTTAATAATACACACAGGTACTCCCTTTTTGTGGCTAGTAAATGTCTTCAAATAAGATGAGCGGGACTAACACTATAGGGAAGGGCACACCTATGTCATCGGTAGTTCCTGATGAACCTAGTTGTATCCCTAGTGTTACATCCCCTGAAGGACCAGAGGCTTCCAGGCAATCTGAACCGCTGCACCTATCTGGGATTGTGCCTACAGTCAATGCTGCTACTTCACCCTTTATCACTAAGGATGAACTGTCCTCAGCCCTAGCCGGGTTAGAGCACAGGATTACTGGCATGATTGCCTCCATCCAGCAAGGTTGCAAAAAGTGTGACAGATTCCCCCCTCCCCGGAGCCTCCTAGTCTGGAGCAGGATTGGCTTGAGGATGGGGAAGAGTTTAAAGCTCAGGATTCTGTGGATGGCCTGGCAATGAGTCTGCTTCTGAGCAATCTGGACAAGAAGAGATCCAGTTGGTGTCTGCCTCTCAATCGGCCCTTGTACACACGGTCAGAGAATCTGTCGGAATGAGTCTTATCGGACCGTGTCGTCAGATAATCCGACTGTGTGTGGTATGCATCGGACTGATTACGTCCGAATCTCCGTCCGACCCAATTTTCCAACATGTTGGAAAGATTTCCCGACCAACTAGGCCGGACGGACCTAATCTGATCATGTGTAGAGCATTTTCATCGGACCAAGTGCCACGCATGCTCAGTTCAAATTCCTACATCAAAGCTATTGGCTACTAGCCTGAATGTAGCCCCATCGTAACGAAATTACGTCATCACGTTCTGAAAGATCGGATTTTTCGCCAACTTGGCCCGACCGTGTGTATGCAACAGTTTCGGACACAATCCGTCAGACTAAATCCGACGGATTTGGTTGGCAAAATCTCCGACCGTGTGTACGTGGGCTCAGAGGCTTTTGATCCTAATTCTTAAGGCCCGTACACCCGATCAGAGTTTTTGACAACAAACATGCAAATTGGCTGTTTTGAGGCAACATCCGACTGCGTGTACGCTCCATCGGACAAACTTTAATCGGTTTTCATCTGATTTTTGTTGGCTGTGCGAACAGACAAACTTTTTGACAACATAAGTCCAATGGAGCAAAGTCCGATCGCGTGTACACAAAACCATTGGACTTTTGTACAAAGTACAAACGCATTCTCAGAGCCAATGCAAAAGATCAGACCACAATACAGAAGTTGACCAAAGGTGGCGCTGGAGTAATTGAATGTCCTCTTTTGAAGTGTCATCAGTACGTTGAAACGTCACTATGTTCGTGTTTGTCGCCTAAAAAGTCTGATTGTGTGTATGCAATACAAACTTACTGCCAACTCCCTTTGTACAAAAAGCCAAGGGAAAGTTTGTGCAAAGTCTGCTCGTGTGTATGGGGCTTTACTGAATTGGTTTATTCTGCCTTTCAGTAACCTCTGCAAGAGGCAACTTGGTCTCCCTGGTCCTCTTTGGGATCCATGAGGCTTCTTCAGGCCACACAGGCTTTCCCCTGACACCCTCTGTTGGAACAGGCAGTGTATGCTGATTGGAAACATCCTGACAGGATTTTTGTTCCTCCTAAAGAGGTTTTCCCTTTTATATCCCATGGATAAAACGTTTAAGAAATGGAGCATGCCAGCCATAGGTGCAGCAGTCTCTTCCTTAACCCCTTCCCGTCGAGCGTACGCAGATGTGCGTACTCGGCTTTTGCGGGTTATACAGAGTTACAGGCATCATCCAGGTATTGTTTAGAGCGGGCGATCGGCTGTTATCCTGGAGGGGAATGGGAGGGGACGTCCCGTCCCGCCGGGCCTCCCGGCAATCCGCAACTTCTGGCGGCTAGGGACAGCATGGAACGAAGCTGGAAATAAAACCAACCAACCCGATTGCAAACACAGAAACAACGTCACTTCCTGTTTACTCGGCTGCCAATGGCGCTGGTTTTAAAGTAAAAAATATATACAGAATCGCTAATACTTGGAAGTGCAAAGGAGGAATTGGAGGTCTTTTAGACCATCCGATCCCTCCATAAAGAGTACCTGTCACCACCTATTACTGTCACAAGGGATGTTTACATTCCTTGTGACAACAATAAAAGTGATCAAAAATTTTTTTTTTTTTTTTTTAAACACAACTTAATATAAAAATAAGTTTAAAAAAAAGTTTTTTTAAAAGCGTCCCCGCGAGCTCGCTCGGCAAGGAAAACTCATACGGAAGTCACTCTTGCATATGTAAACGGTGGTCAAATCATGCATGTGAGGTATCGTCGCGATTGTCAGAGCGAGAGCAATAATTCTAGCAATAGACCTCCTCTAACTCTATCCTGGTAACCAGCTGTGCTGTTTCCTTGCAGGAGTAAAATCAACCTTCTACCAGAAAGAGTCGCTTGTATGGCATCTTTCCCCATTCAGGAACAGCTTTGTATTTGTTTTGGTGAACATAGTTGACATTTTTTGGATGAGGTGGAGATTGTGATCATCCGCATGCCTCCACCTCGGTCAAAGACGTCTTGTACAAGCGACTTTCTCTATCTGCAGAGTGGAAGCCGCTCGTACCCGTGGGGAAAGGCAATACAAGTTACGGTATGACGCACAAGCTGCTAAAGTTTATAAAAAATAAATTCTAGCAGCTAGACTGTTCTTCCATAGAATTTGTTTTCTCTAAGCCCAAGCAAACTATTTAAAGTAATTGATTGGAAACCTGGAGCTTTTAATGCCACCTGCCACAAATCCTACTTTTTTAATTTTCAAATTTTTTTTTATTTATTTTTTTTGTATGTTGGGTCTAGTACTTTTGAAAGTAAATGAGAGCTTGTAGCACTGTTTTGTAGTTTACAAGCCAGTCATTAACATCCTTAATTTTTTTTTCTTGCAGGGAATCTTTATTAAAGATTCAAACTCTCTTGCTTACTACAACATGCAGAATGGAGCTACAATCCACTTGGCACTGAAGGAAAGAGGAGGACGTAAAAAATAAAATTGCTGGTTTTGACAAAATACATCCTTGCTGCCAGATTGTGATGTTGTAATGCTGATTATTCATATATGTAGAAAGTCAATTTAGAATATGTTGCTAAATAGCCCTCATTGCTAGATATGACACTAGCACAGTATGCTTATTTTTGAGCATGGTTCCATGCAGATCTTGCACTTTAAACAAGACCTGTGTAAGTTAAAATGTTTTACAGATAAGATTGTTAATATCCTATCAGCATTTGTACAATAAAGACCATACCGAAAAACAAAAATTTCACTGTGAAGTGTTTTGTATTGCCAAATTGTGTTTTGACTTTTAAAGTAGAGGAAAAAAATTTGTATTTAAAATCCCCTGGCAATTCAAATACAAATGAAAATCAAAACATTTGTGTATATATTTTAAAAGAAATTCTAAATGGCCTCCCCTCTTCCTTTTTTCATAATCCGTTTTCAGCTGCATAAGAGGCTTGAAAAGGTGAGGGTGGAGACTGCAGGTGGCATGTCAGCAAGGGACAGAGAAACCGAACACTGATCTTTCCAGTAATAAGCTGTGAAGAGGGGTGGGTAAGAACCATTGGGAAGACAGGCAGTCTGAGCTTCCAGCACAGCCAGAAAACTGACCACACTGGGATGAATGTGCTTTCATGCATCGCATTGTCAGTTTGAAATGGGAGCAAGGGAACTGGCAGGATTACATCTTACAAAGGAAGCAATATATAAACAGGATATTATTTTTTTATTCTTCTTGGAGGCACTGTGGTCTTGTGATGGCAATGCAATATCTGTTCATTCTGTAAGGGCAACTTGTGGGCCTTTATTCCCAGTAGTGTAATTTTCCCTCTCCTCTGTAGCCAGTAAGCAAAAGGTTGACCAGCACAGGGGCTGGGCTGTACTGTGTGGCTTGCATGGATGCAGACAACAATACTAGAAAGTGCCTGTGTGCAGCCACCGTTGTCGGGGAAAGAAGAGAATGATTGATTGCTAATTGTCTTGATTGGACTGTTTATAAGACATTTTAGCAAATTCCAATAATGCGTAATATATATATATTTTATTTTGTTCTAAATGTGCAGAAATGGTCGTGTTTTATTTTTTATTTTTTTTCCTTTAACCTGATATTACACTAAGTTTTTAATGGGGGCAATAGCATAAGTGGGTCTTTAGCAATAGTTAAAGCGGTTTTATCCACTGCTTTGTGATGTTTACCTACAGGTAAGCCTATAATGAGATATTTACCCTGTATGCAGCTGCTGTCAGCGGTGCATGTGCTGCTCTGAAGGTCCAGCAGATCATGCTGAAAATTCAAAGCTCCTTGCTGGAACGGAGGACTCCAGCGCATACGCGGGAGTGACATCCTTGTGGCTCCAGCCACACAGAACATGTTGGCTCCCTCATCGGGGACCCCGGAAGGTGGTACAGGCACTTCATTCTTAAATAACTATTTAATAATGAGCTAATATTACTCGTACTGCAGAATACGACTTCAGAAGTGACATAATGTGTTGAATAGTTTTGTATGTATTCTTTTTTGTTTCTGAGCATGTGCAATCTTGCTCTTATGATTTTTTTTTTTTTTTTTTTTTGTATGAAAACCATAATAAAACAAAATCAAATGTTGAATTCACATGCGACAAATTTTATAGTCTGCACATCCAGCTTTTGTCTGAGGAAAAAACTAAATCGGCTGTCAAAAGCACCATACTAATGATTTGAAAATCGGCAGATTGTTCGTTGGACGAAATTTCACTTCTGATTTTTGTATCGTTGTATACGGATCTTAACCTCTTTATTTTAAAGTGCCCACACTGCAGTTAAACCTGAATACTGAGGTTTTAATTTAGATAAAACAACTTGTACAGTTGTCCGGTTTAACTTGGTGATCTGGCAGCTTTTTCTCCCATGAAACAGCCGGATCGCTCTTCTGTGTACATATCCCTGTGTGTAAACACAGAACTCTGTGCTGTGATTGAACACAGCTGATCAGCAGGTCTCAGCCAAAATCATTGGCGGAAACCTGTTGATTAACCACATTATGGGTTGGTAGGGGGCACATATGCATGCCCCAAAAAAGACAGGTGGCCATGTATGGGTACATTGTCTGGCCTGTCTGTGCCACCCATCCTCAAAACTGCTGTGGGTGGCAAGTGGTGCATGCTGGAAAAAAAAAAATACTGCATGCAGCTGAGGGTGTACACATTGCTACAGCCACGATGCTTTGCTTCATGACTGTGGCAAGAATTCTATCCCCAGTTGCGTTTGGTGGGCACTACTGTTCACCATTTGCAACCCATTCAAATAAGAGGGTCCACACTGCAACTTCCCTATAATCATGTGCCATGCATATGGTTGCAATGGGGGTGATGCAGCATTTAGGCGGTTCAAACAGGTGGTATATCGCCACCTCACTGCCTGTCAAAAGCCTCTTAAAAAGCAATCTATGAATTTGTTTTTCAGAGTATTGGCAGTCTTTTTCAATCAGAGTAGAGGTATATGCAATTGTCAAGGTGGGTGAACAATGGACTTGCCAATTTTGCAACCTCTACTATGCATGTCCTCCAGTTTGCCACCTGCTACACACCTTCTGCCATACTTTCCAGCACAGTGCCATTTTTGTGTGTCTGTGTGGTCATCAGGGGTGGAGTGTAGGTCTGGCTTCCAGCACAGGCACAGAAGGGATTGGCTGGATCACAAGGAGCCGGGGCAAAAATCATGGGCTTCATCAGAACCCTGGGCTGTTCACTCCGAATCTTGTCTCTCAATATCTCACAGAATTTGTGTGAGAAATAAATAACAGGATTGGCACAGTGCACCTGCTCCCAGCTAGGAGGCGGAGCTGGCAATGAGAGAGGTCACACTGATGGCTCAGCTTGGAGATGTGCATCCGCTCCCAGCTAGCCAGAGCCACATGCTGGCAATGACTAAAGCAGGTGACGATGACAGGTCACAGATGGGAGGCAGAAGATTCTGATAGGCCAATCTCGTTCAGCCCCACTAAGAGTGCCTGCTGGATAAGACGGCTGTGCCTTCACAGCCTCCCATTGGCTCAATCCCAACACGTGTTTTCCCTGCCAAGCTTCATCCAACCCAGCAGCACTGCTTTGTCTTGTCCACAACCACCCCAGACACATCACCCCTGGCCCCAGAGCCATGTGGGAGATGTAGTTTTATGGGGTGGCGCACTGGCAATGGCTTGTCGGTGTTTCTTCCAAGTAGCTCATGTGCCCACAGAGAGGGCTCTGCATGCCATGTGTTTACCATTGCTGGTTATGGGGATCTTTTACAAATTCTGAAAGCTGTAAGGGAAAAATTGCAAAAATGGTCTGGCCACCTGAGTTTAAAAGTAGAGTGCAGGGCCTGGCAGTAAATGGTTAATATTTTATACAGGTGGGGCAGTGCAGCGCCTCTGTGCAATAAATACCCCAACAATCTGACAACCCACACTGGATAGTTTTCAAAGTATACTCCTTTGTACTTATAGCTGCTTGGATCTGCAGAACAAACCTTCAACACTCCACATTAAGGAATTGTGGCAGTGTTGGTGGAATATAGCCTGCTCTAAAATTATGGTAAATAATTTCCAATTAAGTTCCAATTTGGAGTAATGTTTAATTTTGACCAGTTTCTGAACTGCTAGCAGGATATAAGTAGGACCTTCCTTTGGCTCTCACTGCAAGCAAGTGCAATCCATTTCGGACGAAAGGATAAAAGTATTGCGCAAAATACTTCCAGCAAGGTCAAGGATTGTAGTGGGCTGTGGTTCTCAAAGATTCTTGCAAGGAAAGAGATTAGTCTATCATTCTCAGATATCTCGTGTATGTGACTAAAATAGGGTGGCATTACTTGGGTAACTTGAAGTTGTTAAACCTTATTTGCTTTCTTAATAAAAGCTGCAAAGGGCATGCACATACAGTGGTGTTAGTATGGGGGTACAACGTGTGTGTAGGCCAGGTCTGCACATCCTACAGCAGGTTGGGACAGACAAGTATTTGTGTGGGTAATATACTGTCATTTTATGCCTAGTAGGCACACTATATGCCAGTAATAGGCATCTGGCAAGAAGAGGTTAGACTATGGCATAAATGACTGGTTCCTTTCTGAGAAAGAGAAAAATGCCACCAGCCCACCCTTTTGGCAAAGGACTCTGGAGTAACATTACTACCCCTGGCAGAATTTGCCTTCAATAATGCTAAACATTTGGCTACAGGTCAGTCCCCATTTTTTGCTAACCACGGGTTCCACCCGATCTTTCTACCTGACCTCATTCCGGATTCAACGGTCCCGGCGGTTTAGAGTACCGTCAATTTTTTGACCCGTAACAGCAAGATATTGCAGGAAGCCATGACCAGGGCACAAGCAACCAGTAAAAGAATGTTTGATAAGGAGAGGAGAATTATGCCTGCAACAAGGCGATCAAGTACCGTTGTCCACCACTAATCTTAAGATGGCTTGCCCCGCAAGGAAATTGGCACCCAAATTTATCGGTCCCTTTCTGGTAAAACGGAAATTAAATGAAGTTTCCTATGAGCTTGCCTTGCCAGAATCATTGAAGATCCACCATGTGTCATGTATCGTTGTTAAAACCTGCGGTGACAGACCCCTTCCCAGACAGGGGATCGGGGCCACCTGAACCTGTGGTCATTGACGGAGATGAGGAATTTGAAGTGGAGGCCGTCTTGGATCGCAAACTGCGGTCCTCACGCACGCATGTGCTCGCATTGGCGCCCAAACAGTCTAGAAAAGATGCTTTCAGTATGCCGCCCCTTGCGGTTTGATCTGCTCCTGTTACCCGTGTTCCTGACTCTGTGCCTGTATCCTGTTCCTGTGTTGACCCGGCTTCCTGACCTTGCTTCTGTCTCCAGTCCCGACCTCGGCTTGTTTGACCCTGCTATTCATCTGCCTGATTGCTTGTTACCAAGACCCTGCCTGGACTCCAAGTACTCTCTGCCTGCCGCTTATGCTGTTACCTTGATGTGTATGACCCGGCTAGTCTGACTCTGCTTCTGCCTGCAAGCCTGCATCTGCCGACCTGCACTCACTGTTCTGCAAACCTGCTCTGGTCCACCGGCACCCATTGTTCTGCAAACCTGCATCTGCAGATCTTCATCCTTTGCACCGGCTGGCCTGCATCCGCTGCTCTCTGTGTCTGCTGTTCCAGCTTCCACTTGGCGATACAGCTCCAAGTAGTGAGGACTAAACAGGCACCTTTACCTCACCGTGCTCTTACCACCACTGTCTCCACTCCAGTGGTCTCCGAGCCGGGGTGGTACGGGAGGTCTCCCTCCACACGTCAGGCTCAGATACGAGGTACATTACACCAGGAGGAGAGAGATGGGGGTGGGCGTGATCCACTTAAGTATCTCTTTTTTCGTGTAAAATAAACGGTAGGAAATTAGTAATTTGCAATGATGAGAACGCTGTTCGTCCTCATGAACCCCCAGAAGGGTCTAGAATTCTAGAATTGTCTACAGTCTAGAATTGATGAACCTGAATACCTTTGTCCAATAGGCCGAAACTACGGGACAGTCCCAGGACATATGAAACAATGTGCCTACGTGTGCTTTACATCTAGGGCACTCAAGGTTCCTGTCTGGAAAAATTCAATGAAGTTTTTGGGGTGTGTAATATACTCTGTGTAAAAATTTTACCTGAGTTAGCTTGTCCTTGGAGTAGATAACCAGTTTGGAGCTGTACTTAAGACAGTCCTCCAATCCCTCCCTGTTCAGGGAGGGTATGTCCATGTGATAGGATCCCCAATGATTCCCATAACTTCTCCAATTTGGGGGAGTCAGTGCACAGAAGTGCGCCGTATAGGATGGAAAGAGGCTTGGCTTGGTCTCCCGGGGCCAGAAGTTCCTCAATGAGGAGAGGCAAACGCAGAAACTGGGCCCTGGTTGCATATTGTAGTTGCAAGTACGGGAACCCTATCCATCGAGGCAAGTCATATTTGGCCCTCAGATCTGTGAATTGTAGCAGGGTACCCTGGGGCATAAAGTTGTAATGCCATATCTGGCCCACACTTGGGGGTCTGGGATGGTGCGGTAGGTTAGGATTTCCCCACAGAGGGGGCCCTGGCAACCACTGGTCCGGCCACATAAAATGCAGCTGAGCAGCAGTCCACACCCTCCATATCACCCTAGTTGGCCTTGGTGGCCTCTCGTATGCCCCGGGTCCCCTGTAGGCAAAACTGCGGAGCCCAGCCAATGAGCTCAAGCAGCTCACCTCCAGACAGACTGCAGCGTTGGATTTAGATCCCTGAAACCACCACTGAACCATAACTAGTACTGCAGCCTAGTAATAGACCTGAAAGTTGGGGAGGGCTAGTCCTCCCAGGTGAGCAGGCAGCCACAATGTGGAGTGGGCCATTCCATTCCAGATAAAGGAGCCTATACATTTATCGATCTCTTCAAAGAAAGCAACAGGGACCCACACTGGACAGTTCCTAAATAGGTAGTTAAATTTAGGCAGCATAACCATTTTTATTAGATTGATATGACCCAGTAGATTAAAAGGCACATTCGCCCATGCTGAACATTTTGTACATAGAGCTGACAGGGCAGGCAATAGATTTTTCCCTATAAAATCTGAAGGGTGTTTAGTTACCAGGACCCCAAGGTAGCGGAACTCCTCAACCCAATGCAGGGGGGAGGAGGCCGCTCCGCGGATTGCCCCCTCATCTAAGGGGAAAAGTATTGACTTGGTCCAATTAATCCCGATACCCGAGTACCCCCCAAAATTGTAAAAAATTCATAGGGCGGCAAGGAGTGAGGGACCCGCATCATTGAGGTACAATAATGCATTGTCCACATACAGGGACAGCTGCTCTTCCAGCTTACCCAGCCGCAGGCCCAGAACATCTGGGGCACACCTGATCAAAGTTGCCAGGGGCTCCAGGGCCAAGGCGAACAGACTGGGGGAGAGCGGGCATCCCTGTCACATACCACGAAAGAGAGCAAATGGCTCCGATAGCCAATTTTTTTGTCCAGACTCGCGTTCTGGGTGCACGATATAGGAGCTGGATGTCGTGGATAAACTTAGGGCCAAACCCAAATCGACGCAAAACCTCCCATAAATCCGACAGAATCGAATGCCTTTTTGGTGTCTAATGAGGCAATTACCCTGGTACCCGGATTATCATGTGTCACAGATGTATTTATGAAAAGTCTTCTAATGTTAATGTCGGTCCCTTTACCCGGCATGAATCCTGTCTGGTCTATATCGATCAAATCCTCGATCATCTGGGACAGCCAGTTAGCAAGGATCTTTGCAAAAATCTTGGCGTCTACGTTTAGTAGGGATATGGGTCTGTAGGACGAACAGTCTAGGGGATCCTTGCCTGCTTTGGGGACCAACACTATTATAGCTACATTCATGGAGTCAGGTAGGGCCTCCAGGAATTCAAAGTCAGAAAGTAGCGTCATCAGTTTGGGGGCTAGGAGTTCCGTGAAGGTGGAGTAAAAGTTGGACGGCAAGCCATCCACCCCGGGGGCTTTGCCTCCCTTTAGACCACCCATAGCCAGTTGCACTTCCTCCAGGGTGACGTCAGCAGAATAGGAAAGAACAAGGAGTCTAAAAAAAGAGGAGAGATCGTAGTCCAAATAGTCCACCCTGGAGGTGTAGAGTTCCGCGAAAATTTCTCTACTATTTTGCTAATTTAGCAATGTTTGATTATATACATATCGCATTAAATTTTTGCTGACACCTGAATGGATCATTTAGGATCTCCAAGGTCACTCATTTCTAGCCATGCCATGTCCGCCTTCCCATCGTTCCTTGGTCAGGGTTGTTTGGTTGGCACCGCTTCCTCAGCTCCCTTACCAAGCATATATTGCTGCCATCCTCGGTGAACATAGCCACAGGCACCTAGGCTTTGCCAATTGGTGATTGGTGAGTATGGGGTCTTTCTTTTTTCTGTAAAGGCCCCCTTACCATTTGTCCATCATTTATTCATGTGTTACATTACTTTCCCAAGGTGTCTTTCAGGACAGCACCTCAGAGATAGTGATTCCTCCCACGGACCACAGAAAACACCTCCTTCCTCCAGATCTTTAAAGGGAGGCACCTCCCTACCACACTTCAGTTTTTGTGTTTCCTCCGGCCCAAAGGGAACATCTTTTAGAAGGGGAGCCAGGACCTCTTAGGTGCTCCTGAGACACGTGGCCTACTCTAATTTTTTCCTCTTTTAAAGACCCTTTGTCCTCCCATCCTACCCAGGCAGTGGCAGCGGTAGCGCTTTGGGATCCTCTTCCCCCTTTTGGTGCTCGCTGAGAGCCAGAGATCAAGTGGCCTGCAATGTTCTGGGAGGCACGGCCGCACATGCACCGCAGCCATTTTGTGTGGGCCAATGGGAAGTTTGGGCCGGAAGTGACAGAGCGGGTCGCCGGGTCAGAGCCAACATCATTTCCGGCGTGGACGCAGGGGGAGGAGGCAGGACAGAAGCTGATGCCTATTTCCGCTTCCAGTCCAGTGCAGTGGCACTATGGGAGTCTGGAAGTGGCATGTGAAGCCACGAGTGGAACGCTGCACACCCACCATGGAGGATGCAGCGTCAGCAGCGGTGGGGACAGGCACAGGCACCAGCAAGGCTCCCTTACCTGTTGTTCCGGTCTCTTTCTTCTTTTTACCTTTTCCCCCTAGTGGCAAGGGGCCTGTTTGGGCACTGGAGGTTACCTGTTTCTTCCTAATGCACCTGTGGGGTGGTCTATAAAAGCAGAGACTGGGTCTCACTAAGGCTCCCCTGGTTTTCTTGCTTTTTTCTGTCCTCTCTCACAGGCCAAGCGCTCAGACCCAGGCAAAAAGAGATGCCCTTCATGCAGGGCCAAAATGGGAGAAAATTGGAAGAAAGCCCTATGCAGTACTTGCATCACTTCTTTAGTTAAGGAGGGGAATCGGCTTCTGTTTGTGATGACTTGGTTGCCTCTGCAAATAAAGAACTATATGCCACGATTCAGACTTTTCGTGACTCATTAGTTAATCCGGCTGCTAGTCAGCCCTCCACTTCAGGGTCTTCCCAGGGTTCGCTTTCTGTCCCGGTGTTAGAAACTCTATCTGAGGGTCCTTCTGCCAGCGAAGGACATTCCCCTGCACCTTCCGTTTAGGACTCGGAGGAGGAGGCTGAAGTGGCCCCCTCCAAATTCAAGTTATCCCTGGAAGAGGTTGATGGGCTTCTTAGAGCCATTCATGTTATGTTGGCAGGATCCGGAGAGAAAACCTTTTTTCTCCAAAGCCCACTTAGCCCTTGTACACACGGTCGGAGAATCCGTCGGAATGTGTCCTATCGGACTGTGTCGTCGGATAATCCGACTGTGTGTGGTATGAATCGGACTGATTCCGTCGGAATATCCGTCGGACCCAATTTTCCAACATGTTGGAAATATTTCCCGACCAACTGGGCCGATCAGACATACTCCGATCATGTGTAGAGAATTTTGATCGGACCAAGTGCCACGCATACTCAGATCAAATTCCTACATCAAAGCTATTGGCTACTAGCCTGAATGTAGTCCCATCGTAAAGAAATGATGTCATCACCTTCTGAAAGATCGGATTTTTCGCCAACTTTGTCCGACCGTGTGTATGCAACAATTTCGGACAAGATCCGACGGACAAAATCCGACGGGCAAAATCCGACGGATTTGGTTGTGGAAATCTCCGACCGTGTGTACAGGGGCTAAGACATTTTCCTTTTGAGGAGACCCCTCTGCAGTTTGGAACAAGGTTCCCAAGTTGGATGCTGCCTTCTACCAGGTCTCGAGATCCACCAACCTGTCCTTTCAAGACATGGGGGTTCTAAGGGATTCAATGGATAAACGTATGGATCTTTTGCTCAAAAGATTGTGGCAATCAGTCATGAGCAATTTGAAGCCAGCTATGGCCACAACATGTGTAGCCAGGAACCTGGAATACTGGATTAACCAGCTGAAGTGTCATATAGTGGCAGATTCACCCAAACAGCAGATTTTGGATTCGTTTTCTACCTCATCTTCTGCAGTTGCTTATATAGCAGATGCTTGGGCTGAAGCAATTAGAATGTTGGCTAGATCAGCAGCCTTGAAAAATACCGCAAAAAGAGCTTTATGGCTAAACACCTGGCCAGGTGATGCATCGTCGAAAAGTAAACTTTGTTGGATTCCCTTTTCAGGTGACTTTTTTTTGGCCCTGATCTAGATAACATTCTAGACAGGACTGCTGATAAGAAAAAGGTCCTTCCCAGTTAAAAGAAGAAATAACCCCAAAGAGTTTTTTTCAACCTCAAAAAGTTTAGGAGCAGGACAGCAAGTCCCAGGGGAAAAGGAAGAATTGGTCAATACAAGGGGCGAAAGGAAAGGGTGGAATCCTTTTCTGTCCTCATACATAAACTGAAAAACCCCAATGACTTGACCAAGCAGGTGGGCGGAAGGCTGCAAAATTTCCTTCCGCAGTGGTCAGGGATAACATCAAATCAGTTTATACTGACCACTCTCTTTCAGGGCTACACAGTGGAGTTTACCGAAAGCCCCCAAAAAGATTTATGGTGACGAATACCCCAAAGGATCCAGTAAAAGCCCTGGGTATGAAGTCCCCTTTAGAGGAGCTGATGCAGCAGGGTGTTGTGATCCAAGTGCCATCAAAGGAGCTGCAGGAGGGGTTTTATTCTCATGTCTTCTTGGAAAGAAAACCAACATGAAAATTCAGATTGATTCTCAATCTAAAGCCTCTGAACAAATCCATCAAATACCGAAGGTTCAAGATGGACTTGATTTTTTCAGTCAGAAATCTGCTGACCCCATATTGCTTCAGGGCGTCAATAGATTTAAAGGATGCATACCTGCATATCCCAGTTTCACCCTAGTCCCAGAAGTATCTCAGGTTGGTGGTAAGGCTGGAAGGAGTGATTCATCATCTACAATTCAGGGCCTTACCGTTCGGTCTGTCATCCTCACCCCAAATTTTTACCAAAGTGATGGCAGAAGCTCTAGCTCCGCTTAATCTACAGGGAATAGCAGTAATTCCATATTTAGAAGACGTGCTATTTTTCGGCCACTCAAGGGAAGAGTTGCAGAGCAACTTAAAGCACGTAACCATCTGGAATCCCTGGGATGGATTCTAAACCTTCAGAAATCCTCCCTAAGCCCGTCTCAAGATATTCGCTTTCTGGGTTATCTAATCTATTCAGTAGATCAGGAAATCTTTCTCCCCCTAGAGAAAAAGAACAAGATTTGCTACACAGTGTCAATACTGCAGACCAACCAGCAGATAACGATAATACAGGTTATGACGGCATTAGGAGTACTGACTTCAACAATGCTGGCTGTCCAGTGGGTGAGACTGAATTTCAGATGTCTACAAACTTTTCTCCTGAGATCATGGGAACTTAGTTTGGGATCCTTAGACACAAAGGTGATGATTTCAACCCATGTGAAGAGGTCACTATGGTGGTGGAAGAGGCAAGAGATCCTATCAAGGGGTCTAGATTGGGCTTTTCCAGTCGAACAAAGATTGACAACGGATGCCAGCTCCTGGGGTTGGTGGGCCCACCTAGAGAAGGACTTCACTCAAGGAAGTTGGTCTAAGAAAGAGGCGACAAGTTCCTCAAACTGGAGAGAGCTCAAAGCGATCGTGTTAGCTCCAGTAACAAGCTCAAGATCTCTGTTAACACCATGTTCAGGTTCTAATGGACAATGCCATGGCTGTGGATTATCGAAACAGACTGGGGGGGCACAAGGAGCAGGTCCTTGCAAGCACTGGCAATGGAAATTCTTCGGTGAGCAGAATACTTGCTGTCTCTGTCAGCAATCCATCTAAAGGGGACCTTGCACTGAGCAGGGATCCCATTCAAGAAGCAGAGTGGTCGCTGAATCCAGAAGTCTTTGCGATGATTGCCAGAATGTGGGGACAGCCAGAGGTGGACCTGTTTGCCTGAAAGGAGAATGCTCAGGTTCCTCAGTTATTTTTCCTAAATAATCTCGATGGGTCACTAGGAACAAATGCATTGGTGTATCCATGGAGATTTCATCTTTGCTACGCTTTCCCCCCATTCCAGTTAATTCCATTGATATTGATGAAGATTCAGAGGGAAAGGGTACCAGTCATCTTGATTATGCCCTTTTGGCCAAAAAGGGCCTGGTTCTCAACCGTTGGCATCTACTTCTTAGGCACGATCTACTGATACAAGACTCAGTAAATCACCCAGAGGAGGCCAGTCTGGCCCTCGCAGCCTGGTATCTGATGAGCAACTCCTAAAAAGCAAGGGATTTTCTAACCAGCTGATTTCAACATTAATATCAATTAGAAAAAATGTAACAAGGGATATTTATACTAAAGTCTATAATACACGGTGCGAATCATCTGCCCAAAACTCAGGGAGCCTTGTTTCTATTCTGGGGTTTTTACAGGATGGAGCAGATAAGGGAATAGCGGTCAGTACCCTGAAAGTACAGGTTGCTGTGCTAGCATAGCAGTGTTATTAGAAAAATCTGTGGCCCCGGAACCACTGGTAATCAGATTTTTTAGAGCTCTTACAAGATCTAAACCAGCACCGGTCAAAGGTTTCCCTAAATGGGATCTGTCGGTAGTCCTGCAATCCCTAACAAAGAGCCTGTTTGAGCCTTTGGAGGAAGCTTCTCTCAGATATCTCACTCTTAAAGCTGTGTTTCTGATCGCCATTGTCTCTAAACCCAAGATCAGTGAGCTAAATGCTCTGTCAATTAAGGAACCTTACTTGTCTATATTTCCGGATAGAGTTCTACTAAGGACAGACCCAAGATTCTTACCTAAGGTAGCTTCAATGCATAATCATTCTCAAGACATTGTGCTTCCAACATTCTATGCACACCCATCGGAGGAGAAGGAGACTTTTTTCCCACATGGTGGATGTAAAAATTACTTTGTTATGTTACCTAGAAAAAACAAAGGACTTTAAGCGTACAGATTCATTATTTGTCATTTTTTGGGCAACAGAAAGGGTTGCCAGGCTTCTAAAGTTTTTTTAGCTAGATGGCTGAAATTGTCCATTTCGGAGGCATATTAGCACGCAGGTTTGTCTCGACCAGCGGGAATTTGTGCACACTCCACCAGATCACTTGTGGCCACTTGGGCAGAGAGAGCAGATGCCACCGCTGAACAGATTTGCAAAGCAGCAACGTAGTCAAATTTCTGCCCATTCGTGCGACATTACAGGCTAGACCTCACATCTGCCAGCGATCAGGCATTTGGCAGGAAGGTCCTCCAAGCTGTTGTCCTACCCTAAGGGGGTAAGTCTATGTTATCCCCTGAGGTGCTTTCCTCAAAGACTCCTTGGGAAAATCCAAGTTAGGCTAAACCGGTAACTTGTTTTCCAGAAGCCTTATGGAAAACAAGTTACCGGTAAGTCTAACTTGGATTTTTTAATTATTAATTTCCAGATATATCCTACAAGCATCCCCCCAAAGAGCGAGCCACATCTTGTGAAACACGTTGGTGTTATAGATGTAATGTATACTCATGTACTTTAAATGCAATGCGATCTTACAATATTGCACATAGTTAATCGGCTTTGCCTTTCTATGTTACTTTCTATGTGTGACTATTTCTGTAATAAATACTTTACTCTATATACATTTGTCAGTTTTATCGGCCAATTGTGCACACTTCATTCAAAGTCCCAAGGGCGACATCCATGTTTCTATCACCTGTATTGTTTAGGCCCTATCTCTAGTAAAATGCTAATTTCTACAATGCTGAAGTACAATTTTTGACCACTAGAGGGGGAAATTACAAAACAAGTCACTAGATTTTTTAAACCGATAGATAAAATATAACATTCCATTTTACACTGAAAAAGTACAAGAAAATTACTTTCCATATTGCTTGTAAAAGTCCCAAGCAAAGCATAGAGTATAAGGTATTTGACTTGGAGTAATCTCTTGTTCATATATATTTTAATATACAGACCACAATTTTTTCATCTCATACCAACAACTCGTCCAACAACCTCCTACTTGATGATGCCTTTCCGGCTCTAACATGTACATTTTAATCCTTCTTGACAATATTTATCTCCTCTCCATTCCCTATTGTGCAGTAATGTCACTTATTAAAGTGCTGAGCCCATAGGATCCTGAGAAAATACTGGAAGAGGCAGGCAAGCTCTCGACTCTTGACTTGGGCGCAGCTACCCTGTGCAACATATTGCCTGGGGCTCAGTATGTGACATGTGGCTCCTATCTGGTATCTCTGCTACTTCTGGGGCACCTTTCTACAATTCCTTTATGACGATGGAGGAACTCACATCTGCTAGGGGTACGGCAGCAGAATACTTGCTGGTTTGGATTGCCTTGCTCGTATAAGGAAGTGTTCCACCTCTCCCCCCCCCCCCCCTCCTTTTTAATGGAGGAAGAACCAGTAGAGGAAGACAGGGATGTTTTGGTAAAAGCAGATGCAGAATAATCCTCATTCGAGGGATCTACTTCTAAAGAACCTCAGGGTCAGGATTTATCTCAGATCCAAAAGGCTGTTCTGAGTTTTCTTGTAAAGTTGCCCAGAGTAATTTGAAGTCACTGCTTCCTGAGTCATCTACTCCAATTTTTACAGAATTTGGTTCATGGCAGTTTTCACAACATCCTCTCCAATCCTTTCCTGTACATTCTCATTTAATGGGAGTTTTGTACATGGACTGGACTCATCATGACAAGGTGTTCGTTCTGCCAAACAAATACTCTCTACAATACCCTATGGAGAATGAATTCACTAAGAAATGGAGTATGTGCCAAGCTGCTGTACCACACTTGCTTACAACCCATCCTTCCATTCGTGTTACCTGGAATATACAGTATGTAGGAGAGTCTTTCGTGCTCCACCTTCCTTCTTTATGCAAATGTGGAGAATCCTTCTTTTAGAACAGGCATTAAAGACCCTTTTAAAATCCTCCTACAGCAGCAACTGTTTAGAGACCAATATTTTGTGTCCAGGGATTGTTGGCTTTCTATGAAACCACTAATGTCCCCCCCCCCCCCCCAAACTCTTCTTTTGGAGTAAAGCACAACTTTTTACCATTTTTGGCTCTATTGAGTTATACATCTAAATGGGAAGTGGGATTTTCAGATTACCTTTACGCTAGCGGAAAGGGCTATAATCCTTTTTTACATATAAAATCTCAGTTTTCTCAAAATACCAGGAGTCTGGTGTTACAATACTAACAATATGGTATTCTACTCATATACAAGGATTGACCAAGTCAAAAAATTGGCGGACTTTGTGGGTACACAATGAGAGGGAAAATCGGTAAAAAGGTATACATTTTATTACAGGGTAATTAAAATTAGAAAAAACACATAACCAACATACAAACAACAACCTATATGGACACAGTTACCAGTTACCCAATGATGCAGTTAAAGAGGGCTGGATCTAAGGTACAAAAATTTATGTCATAATGTATTAAAGTAGGAGAAGAATTTATGATCCAGTAATGCCTCCAAAAACTTGCTTGTTAACACGTTTCACTAAAATATTAGCTTCCTCAGGACAAAAACTGGGTAGGTGCTGGTATATTTAAAAACAAAAGAGTATATGTGTAAATATTTAGTGTAGTATATATCTGTATAAAGCTGGCCATACACCTATAGATTATCTGCAGATTTTCTATGGTTAGATGGAAAAAGTGCAACATATTTCTCAATGTTAGATAAACTGTGTGGATGGAGGAATCTCCCACTTTTTCCATCTAACCATAGAAAATCTGCAGATCATCTATAGGTGTATGGCCAGCTTAAGTATAACTATGACTGTTTACAACATTTTTTCAGAAGAAGTACATATACAAAAAGACCAATTACTTATAGACAAAACAACATGTATGCTTGCCTGGTAAACTTGTGGCTCAGGGTATAGGAGAACCTCACAGAATTAACAGACAACTGAAAAAGACGGAGTTTAAAATTTTTATGTGTGCAATGATAGTAAAATACACACATATCATGTGGTCTATGGCAGGGCTCAACATTTCAAGTCCTGAGCCACTAGCCAGGCCTTAAGAGTTACTCGCCACCTGTGGTGGCTGGTGAAGTTTTAGGATGGGGGGGCGCCAGACCATGCCCTTCCTTTTTGACCCCTCCCACTTGGTGAAAGTGGGCGTGGTTTCAGCAGAATAGTGGGTGTGGCTCGTGTCTGAGATGAACGAGGGAGAGAGGGATGGTGGGACAGCGGGCCCAGATCCTACACAACAATAGAAATGTGTATTCTAGAAAGTTTAACAATCAGTAGATAAAGGTATTCCAAAAACCTGGTGTTAGCACTTAAATCATCCCGGCACCATGATTGTTATGGTGTCAGGATGATTGAATTGCATTATTTCTATTATTACATTGTTTACATATAAAATGAAATCATTCAACTCACCATAATGCAGAATCAGTGGGAGCCCTGAGCGTGTTACTAGCCACATTGCCTGCCACCAGATGCCATCAGGTGTCCCCTGCGGAGTCCGTCCTTACATCAGGTGCCCCCAGTCCCTCTTTACATGCAGCCTGTGTCAACGCCAAATTGCAGCAGCCTGTGTCACCATCAAATTGCAGCAGCATGTGTCACCATCAAATGCAGCAGCATGTGTCACCACCAATTCAGCAGCCTGTGCCACCACCAAATGCAGCAGCATGTGTCACCACCAATTGCAGCAGCTTGTGTCACCACCAATTGCAGCAGCCTGTGTCACCACCAAATGCAGCAGCATGTGTCACCACCAAAATGCAGCAGCATGTGTCACCACCAAATTGCAGCAGAATGTGTCACCACCAAACTGCAGCAGCATGTGTCACCATCAAATGCAGCAGCATGTGTCACCCTCAAATGCAGCAGCATGTGTCACCCTCAAAATGCAGCAGCCTGTGTCACCACCAATTGCAGCAGCATGTGTCGCCACCAAATGCAGCAGCATGTGTCGCCACCAAATGCAGCAGCCTGTGTCACCACTAATTGCAGCAGCATGTGTCACCACCAAAATGCAGCAGCCTGTCTCTTCACCAAAATGCAGCAGCCTGTGTCACCACCAAATACAGTAGCATGTGTCACCATCAAAATGCAACAGCGTGTGTCACCACCAATTGCCACAGCCTGTGTCACCATCAGATTGCAGCATGTGTCACCACCAAATGCAGCAGCATGTGTCACCATCAAATGCAGCAGCATGTCACCATCAAAAAGCAGCAGCCTGTGTTGCCACCAATTGCAGCAGCCTGTGTCACCACCAAATACAGTAGCATGTGTCACCATAAAAATGCAACAGCGTGTGTCACCACCAATTGCCACAGCCTGAGTCACCATCAAATTGCAGCATATGTCACCACCAAATGCAGCAGCATGTGTCACCACCAATTGCAGCAGCCTGCCAGTGTCACCATCAAATCCCCCCGCCCCTTTTTACTTACCTTGCTGTGTGTTGTCCTCTCCAGCTGTGTCTCCTTCCACAGCAGCGATGGAGAGGTCCGTCCTCTCATACTTCCTGTTTTCTCTCTCCTGTGTCACCACCAATTACAGCAGCATGTGTCACCATCAAATGCAGCAGCATGTCACCATCAAAAAGCAGCAGCCTGTGTTGCCACCAATTGCAGCAGCCTGTGCCACCACCAAATGCAGCAGCCTGTGTCACCATCAAAATGCAACAGCATGTGTCACCACCAATTTCCGCAGGCTGTGTCACCATCAAATTGCAGCAGCATGTGTCACCATCAAATGCAGCAGCATGTGTCACCATCAAAATGCAGCAGCATGTGTCACCACCAAATGCAGCAGCATGTGTCACCATCAAAATGAAGCAGCATGTGTCACCACCGATTGCAGCAGCATGTGTCACCATCAAAATCAGCAGCATGTATCACCACCAATTGCAGTAGCCTGCCTGTGTCACCATCCAACCCCCCCTCCCCCTGTTACTTACCTTGCTGTGTGTTGTCCTCTCCAGCGTTGTCTCCTTCCACAGCGGCGATGGAGAGGTCCGTCCTCTCATACTTCCTGTTTTCTCTCTCCTGGGCGCAATTGGAGAGAGAAAACAGGAAGTGACCTCAAACTCAGATGTCAATCAAACCGCCCGGCCATAGTATTATATACAGTGCCTTGCGAAAGTATTCGGCCCCCTTGAACTTTTCAACCTTTTGCCACATTTCAGGCTTCAAACATAAAGATATAAAATTTTAATTTTTTGTGAAGAATCACCAACAAGTGGGACACAATTGTGAAGTGGAACGAAATCTATTGGTTATTTTAAACTTTTTTAGCAAATAAAAAACTGAAAAGTGGTGCGTGCAAAATTATTCGGCCCCTTTACTTTCAGTGCAGCAAACTCACTCCAGAAGTTCAGCGAGGATCTCTGAATGATCCAATGTTGTCCTAAATGACAGATGGTGATAAATAGAATCCACCTGTGTGTAATCAAGTCTCTGTATAAATGCACCTGCTCTGTGATAGTCTCAGGGTTCTGTTGAAAGCGCGAGAGCATCATGAAGACCAAGGAACACACCAGGCAGGTCCGTAATACTGTTGTGGAGAAGTTTAAAGCCGGATTTGGATACAAAAAGATTTCCCAAGCTTTAAACATCCCAAGGAGCACAGTGCAAGCGATCATTTTGAAATGGAAGGAGTATCAGACCACTGCAAATCTACCAAGACCTGGCTGTCCCTCTAAACTTTCAGCTCAGACAAGAAGAAGACTGATCAGAGATGCAGCCAAGAGGCCCATGATCACTCTGGATGAACTGCAGAGAACTACAGCTGAGGTGGGAGAGTCTGTCCATAGGACAACAATCAGTCGTACACTGCACAAATCTGGCCTTTATGGAAGAGTGGCAAGAAGAAAGACATTTCTCAAAGATATCCATAAAAAGTCTCGTCTAAAGTTTGCCACAAGCCACCTGGGAGACACACCAAACATGTGGAAGAAGGTGCTCTGGTCAGATGAAACCAAAATCCAACTTTTTGCCCACAATGCAAAACGATATGTTTGGTGTAAAAGCAACACAGCTCATCACCCTCAACACACCATCCCCACTGTCAAACATGGTGGTGGCAGCATCATGGTTTGGGCCTGCTTTTCTTCAGCAGGGACAGGGAAGATGGTTAAAATTGAGGGGAAGATGGATGCAGCCAAATACAGGACCATTCTGGAAGAAAACCTGTTGGAGTCTGCAAAAGACCTGAAACTGGGACAGAGATTTATCTTCCAACAAGACAATGATCCCAAACATACAGCAAAATCTACAAAGGAATGGTTCACAAATAAACGTATCCAGGTGTTAGAATGGCCGTCAAAGTCCAGACCTGAATCCAATCGAGAATCTGTGGAAAGAGCTGAAAACTGCTGTTCACAAACGCTCTCCATCCAACCTCACTGAGCTCGAGCTGTTTTGCAAGGAAGAATGGGCAAGAATTTCAGTCTCTCGATGTGCAAAACTGATAGAGACATACCCCAAGCGACTTGCAGCTGTAATCGCAGCAAAAGGTGGCTCTACAAAGTATTAACGCAAGGGGGCCGAATAATTTTGCACGCCCCACTTTTCATTTTTTTATTAGTTAAATAAGTTTCAAAAATCCGATAGATTTCGTTCCACTTCACAAATGTGTCCCACTTGTTGGTGATTCTTCACAAAAAATAAAAATTTTATATCTTTATGTTTGAAGCCTGAAATGTGGCAAAAGGTTGAAAAGTTCAAGGGGGCCAAATACTTTCGCAAGGCACTGTACTACGAGCGCCGGACGGAAGCTACTCCGCGCTTCAGAAAGCGCCACAAGTCAGGCTACATGCCCGCAAATGAAGCGCCACATCTGCAATCTCGTGATTGCATAGACATGGTGCTTCCCATAAGTGCACTGTGTCCGGCGTCGCACCGTGTCCGGCGTCGCACCGTGTCCAGCATCCGAACACAGTGCACTTAAGGACCTTTTTTTGTATTTTTGGGCCAGCTTTGACTTTTTTTTTTGAGACTGCCGGGGGGGCCCCTATGGAGAGGCCGCCACTACTCGCCACCAGTTGCCCCATCCAACCCCTCCCCTGCCCCACCCCCTAAGTTCGCGCCTAAACACGCCCTTGTAAATTATCTCATAAAATTACACTGTTAAATGTTTTAAGCAGAATTAAGTTCCAAAAATAAATATTAAAACCAACTTTAACAATATTAACATAAATCATATCAGTACCTATCAGTGCAGCCTCATTGTGCCCATCAAATGCAGCTTTACGGTGCCCATAAATGCAACCTCACTGTGCCGATCAATGCATCATTGCACAGGTCCCACCCCCTAGAACAGCTTGTTTCATAGGTGGAATACTGATTCAATCTACTATCATAAAAGGCGGTCTAGGGGGACGGGACCTTGTTACACCGCATCCCCAAATCAAAAAAACGGTTTATGCCCCCTATGTTGGCGATGTGGCACGCAAAATGGCACGTTGCTCCACATCTTCTGGGAGTGCACAATTTTGACCCCCTTTTGGAGACAGGTACTAGGAATCATTTACAAACTAACGGATGTGGATCTTCAAGACAACCCAGCGGCGATATTACTGAACCTAACTCCAATGTCCAGTAGGCTTTATCATAAATCACTATTGAAGCACCTCCTGAATGCAGCCAGGGCGTGTATTCCCATTATGTGGAAGCAGAGGTCCCCTCCGACAGTGACGCAGTGGTTTGCTAGGGTTTGTGACATTCAGCGGATGGAGTGCCTCACGGCTGCTTTGGGGGAAAGGGAGGAGGAACATAGGGCACGTTGGACACATTGGGATCTGTTTCGATTTTCAGATGAATACAGGTCCTACAATTAATCGGGATGCCCCTCAGCGGATTGGAGCCGGGGATCGTCGGCCTCGGCAGGGCTTTATCAATTTTTTTCCCCTTTCCCCCTAATTCCTCACTCTTTCCCCTCTCTTTCGCTTTCCCCTCCTAATTTCAGCGACACCAACGGTGTCACTCACTCTTTCTTCCCATAACTAAGAAAAACTTCTGGTTTGCGATACCCCATTTTGGCACCACTCCCGTGTTTATAGGAGTGAGCCCTATATGTTACAGACAAAGACGACGCTTAGATGCATGTTGTTTAAATATCTTGCCTTGCTATCTGACCAATAGGAATAAACTTGTCTTACCCCCTGGAGGGTCTCCCTCTACACAGAGGGTCATACTAAAATAAGCAACACAGGTCTATTGGTAATATGTTCAGTTTAAGTTTGATATTTCAGGCTGAGCAGAGGGTTACTCCTGCTGACATAACGGACCTGTTAGTTAAATCGGGTTGTTTGTGTTCCTATGAATACCTAACTACAGTTACAGATGATTGTTTTTGTCGTTTGTATGCAGGGGTCAAGTCCTAGGGAAAAAAGTGTGGGAACTCCCACCCAAGATCCACTCCACCACCCAAAAAAAATTAAAAAAATAGGACATCGGGGCACATCAAGGCACGGGGCACATCAGGGCATGGGACACATCAGGCCACATGGCACATCAGGGCACGGGGCACATTATGGCACATCAGGGCACATTATGGGGCACATAGCACATCAGGGCATGGGGCACAATATGGCACATTATGGGGCACATCAGGGAACATTATGTGGCACATTGGGGCACATAGCACATCAGGGCACATAGCACATCACGGCACATAGCACATAAGGACATGGGGCACATCAGGGCATGGGACACATCAGGCCACATGGCACATCAGGGTATGGGGGAAATGTTGGCACATTATGGCACATCAGGGCACATTATGGCACATTATGGGGCACATAGCACATCAGGGCACATAGCACATAAGGGTGCGGGGCACATCAGGTCACATGGCACATCAGGGCACATTATGGCACATTATGGGGCACATAGCACATCAGGGCATATTATGGGGCACATAGCACATCAGGGCACATAGCACATAAGGGCACGGGGCACATCGAGGCATGGGGCACATCAGGCCACATGGCACATCAGGGCATGGGAAATGTTGGCACATGGGGGCACATCAGGGCACATTATGGGTCACATAGCACATCAGGGCACATAATGGCACATCAGGGCACATTATGGGGCACATAGCACATCAAGGCACATACCACATAAGGCCACGGGGCACATCAGGCCACATGGCACATCAGGGCATGGGGCACATTATGGGGCACATAGGACATCAGGGCAGGGGGCACATTACGGCATGGGGCACATCAGGGCACATTATGGGGCACAGTGTGGCACATAGGACATCAGGGCAGGGGGCACATTACAGCATAGGGCACATCAGGGCACATAATGGGGCACAAAGCACCCCAGGGCACATAGCACATAAGGGCATGGGGCACATCAGGCCACATGGCACATCAGGGTATGGGGGAAACGTTGGCACATCAGGGCACATTATGGCACATTATGGGGCACATAGCACATCAGGGCACATAGCACATAAGGGTGCGGGGCACATTAGGCCACATGGCACACCAGGGCACATCAGGGCATGGGGCACATCAGGGCACATTATGGGGCACATAGCACATCAGGGCATATTATGGGACACATCAGCACATAGCAAATAAGGGCACGGGGCACATCGGGGCATGGGACACATCAGGCCACATGGCACATCAGGGCATGGGGAAATGTTGGCACATGGGGGCACATTATGGCACATCAGGGCATATTATGGGTCACATAGCACATCAGGGCACATTATGGGCCACATAACACATCAGGGCACATTATGGCACATCAGGGCACATTATGGGGCACATAGCACATCAGGGCACATAGCACATAAGGGCACGGGGCACATCAGGCCACATGGCACATCAGGGCATGGGGCACATCAGGGCACATTATGGGGCACATGGGACATCAGGGCAGGGGACATATTATGGCATGGGGCACATAATGGGGCACAGTGGGGCACATAGGACATCAGGGCAGGGGGCACATTACAGCATGGGACACATAATGGGGCACAGTGGGGCACATAGGACATCAGGGCAGGGGGCACATTACGGCATGGGGCACATAATGGGGCACAGTGGGGTACATAGGACATCAGGGCAGGGGGCACATTACGGCATGGGGCACATCAGGGCACATAATGGGGCACAGTGGAGCACATAGGACATCAGAGCAGGGGGCACATTATGGCATGGGGTACATAGGAAATCAGGGCAGTGGGGCACATTACAGCATGGGGCACATAGCACACCAGGGGGCACATTATAGGGCACATCGTCATCTTACTAGGCAGTATGCAGAGTAGCACAGGAAGCGTTTGGCTGTAGTAAGTTCTCCCTCACTTCACACAGTGCTGTTAGCTCCCTGGCGGCCCCTCCTCTCTTCTCGTCTATCCCCACTGGCTAGTGACATCATCTGGGATAGACCATAGACGAGAAGAGAGGGGGGGCTGCCGGGGAGCGAACAGCGCTGTGTGAAGTGAGGGAGAGCTTACTACAGCAAAACGCTTCCTGCGCTACTCTGCATACATCTCATTCAGGCGGCTCTAGTCCTGCAAAGGGAACGGCGTTCCCGCTGTGAAAATAGTGCAGGGACGCCATTCCCACGCATTCCCGCAGGACTCGAGCCCTGTTTGTATGGCATATTTGTGTATTCAGCATTCCTTAAATAAAGATAAAAAAAAAAAACGGTTTATACTAGAATGGCTCTCACCTCGTATACAACGCTCATGTAGAGGTATATTAGAATATATTATAAATCACACACAGCGGTAAAAAGTCACAGATTCCCGCTACAAATGTATTTGATACAGTATCTAAAAATAGACAGAATCCATGATTAGGTGTTAAACCTTTTGAGCGGGGATATATATATACTAGAATTGAATACACAAAAGATACACAATATATGTATGAACGGTACTTACCAGTAGTACTGAGAAATGGCCCTTGAGTACAGCGCCTTTTTTTAAATGGATGAGTGCTCAATCCCTTAAAGTATAGAGACTGATAGGATGTCTAAAAAAGGGGGGCATAGCAACCTATTAGCATATATGTGGAAAACGCCCAAATGCAGGCATAGCTGACAAGAAAAGGAAAAATAAGAAGACGTGAGAACCGACCTGAATATCCCATAGGGGAGAACATTGTTAGGGCTCAGATCAGTATTGCCGCATAAGCAGGGGAAAATGTACCCCTATAGTAAAAACAGTTGTAAAAATTGAATAAATATCCAATTTCAAAAAAAGATGTTACATAATGATTTGCTAGAATGGCTAAGCAAACATTGCGGCTTACCCTTCGGCACCGCACCCCTATGTATGGCTTTCCTCACTGTGTATGGCACCTAAAATCCATGTATCTTATATAGAGGCTTGGAAGTGACAAAAGAGAGGGGAAAGGGTGTGGTGGCGCCAAAATGGCCGATTCACGTGATGTATAATAGTGTCACGTGATCCAAGTCATGTGATCATATACATCCTCATATGATAGGGCATGGAAGTAGCAAGGGAGCTTAACGGTACAAATATGGCACCAGAAGGTAACCAGTCACATAACTTATAACAATACCATGTGATCATGGTCATGTGATCGCAAACCGATTCTTAAATGATTGGGCAGATAACAATATGTGACCATATACAGTGCCTTGCAAAAGTATTCACCCCCGTTGGCATTTTTCGTGTTTTGTTGTCTCACAACCTGGAATTAACATGGATTGTTTGAGGATTTGCATCATTTAATTTACAGAACATGCCTACAACTTTGAAGATGTTTTTTTTATTGTGAAGCAAATAACAAATAGGACAAAATAACAGAAAAGGTCAATGTGCATAACTATTCACCCCCCTAAAATCAATACTCTGTAGAGCCACCTTTTACGTCTATCACAGCTTCAAGTTGCTTTGGATGAGTCTCTATGAGCTTGCCACATCTTACCACTGGGACTTTTGCCCATTCCTCCTTTGCGAAACTGCTCCAGCTCCTTCAAGTTGGATGGTTTGTGCTTGTAAACAGCAATCTTTAAGTCTGACCACAGATTTTGTATTGGACTGAGGTCTGGGCTTTGCCTAGGCCATTCCAACACATTTACATGTTTTCCCTTAAACCACTCAAGTGTTGCTTTAGCAGTGTGTTTGGGGTCATTGTCCCGCTGTAAGGTGAACCTCCATCCTAGCCTCAAATCACACACAGAGTGGTACAGGTTTTGCTCAAGAATATCCCTGTATTTGCATTATCATTGGTGTGAGCGTTCTTCTACATTTTCCTAGTGGGAGCCTGGAACAGAGGGTTCTCCCTCTTCTTTTTTTTTTTTTCTTTAATCTTTTAATTTTAGATTGTAGGTTGTGTTTTTGATATGCATATGTTTATCTTAAGGCTGGGTTCACACCACAGCGATGCGGGAACGCCGCGAATCCGCGGCGTTTTCCCGCATCGCATGACTCCCGCCGGCAGTTCACACTGCCCTATGCGAACGGCTGGGAGTGTCAATGAAATGTTAATGACACCCCCAGATCCGTCCGCATATCGCAGTGCGATCTGCAGACTCGCACAGGAATCGGATCGCATGGTGTGAACACCCATGCGATCTGATTCTGCTGCGGACCAAAAAAAGGGTCCCGTGCGAGTTTGCTGCGGGAGCGATGCAAATTCAGCCATACTATCTGTATGGCTGAACTCGCATCGCTACGGAGATAGGATGTGATTTGCACTGCAGTGCGGTGCGAATCACATCCGGATCTCCCCCCGCAGCAGTGTGAACCCGGCTCAAGTGTGATATCTGGCAGCATTTACTTGCTATGTTATCATAGGACACCCCCCCTCTAGTGGTCAACACCCCCCTCTCTTTCCTGTTTTGGAGATGGAGTCCACACATATATGCGGTGGCCTGTTCCTGCTTGTCCCTGGGCAGGACTTTTGGTCAGAGAAGGTCAGATGGAGATTGTTTTGTGCCCCCCCTTCTCTGCTGAGGGCCTGCAGTACAGGGTTTCTGCTGGACCTGTGAGTCCACACAGGCCAAGCAAGCCGGGAACAAATGCGTATCCACCTGAACATATTTATGCCAGCATCGAGAAATTGTGCGCTAGCCATATAATCTGTCCCTTTGCAGGAAATGTTTGTTTTGCATTAATAAGGTGTATCTGGCAGCTTGCGTCAGTCTGTTTAATTAATCCTTGCTTCTCAAACATGTTTGATTAAGCTATTATTGTTTGTATTCTTTTTATTTTGTCATGAATAAAGATTACATAAATACATGAATAAAGATTACATAAGAAAATAAGGAGTTCCCCCAATGTAGCATCAGCAACATTCACTGCAAATGTATTAGTGGGACATTATATACATTCGCAAGGGCATTTAGCCACGGTGCAAGTACCAACAGCAGGAATCTACTGATTAATGCTACTGGGATTGACAGCTGTGTGCATCGAGCCCTTAGCCCTTGTACACACGGTCGGACATTCCGATGGACAATGTCCGATAGGACCGTGTTGTCGGATAATCCAACAGTGTGTGGGCTCCATCGGACTGTTTCTGTCGGAGTATCCGATGGATCAAGTTTTCCAGCTGGGCTATAAAATTTTCCGACAACATGATCCGATCGGATTTTGTCCGATCATGTGTAGAAAATTCAGATCGGACAAAGTGCCACGCATGCTCAGATCAAATTCCTAGACCAAAGCTATTGGCTACCAACCTGAATGTAGTCCTGTCCTAACGAAATAACGTCATCACGTTAAGTACGATCGGATTTTCTGACAACTTTGTCCAACTGTGTGTATGCAACAGTTTTGGACAAAATCCATCGGACAAAATCCGTCGGATTTTGTTGTCGGAATGTCCGACCGTGTGTACAAGGGCATACACTGCAATGGCAGGTTGTCAGCAGCCACAGCTATTCATGCCTGTTCCAACTGTGCTGTGTTAATGAACAATGCAGACTAATACACTTTGCTTTTATGTGGCCCCCTTGGTAGGAGCCACCCTTGCGAGTGCAACCTAATAGACTTTACTTTAATGTGGCCACTTGGCAGGAGCCACCCCTGCGAATGCAACCTAATACACAGTTTTTTTTAGGACCCTTGCCATGTGCCATGGCCTGCTGTTACAGGTTTTTCACCTGTGGACCTCTTGAAATTTCAAAGGCCCTCTAGTTAAAAAACAGCTGTGTTAGAGAATTGGATTTAGGCTTTACTGAGGACAGTCCTTGCAGCTGGGTTGGGAGGGATACCAAGAAGAGTCTCCCAGCAGCCACCCCACCCAGAATACACATACAAGTACTCTACACTGCTTTTATACTTCTTCACTGTGTAAAATATATGAGCGGAAAAAAAAACATTGTCTCTCCCAGAAATCTTCCTTTCACTACTTCATACAAATTTTAACTAGCTAGCAACTGGAGAACATTTCCACCCTGATGTTGACTCTGTCTCTAAATTCTGTATGTGAATTATGGAGAATAGAAATGACATCCAACCCTGTTACAATCACACTGAGATCATGGCAGCAAAATAATCTTCCTTTAATTAAATAAACAGCTGAGGAAAATGGTGGCCAATTCCTACTAAATTTTTGTGGCCTCCAGAATACTTTTAGTGTTACTCTTCATATACAAAAAGATTCTTTACTAAATGTGATTTTTGAACCCAGTCACACCGCTAAATATATTTCACTGATGAGATAAATTTATTTACCTGAGCATACCAATAACATCATATAGGGGTTGATTTACTAAAGCTAGAAAGTACAAAATCTGGTACAGCACTGCATAGAGACCAATCAGCTTCCAGTTTTTTTTTTTTTTTGTCAAAGCTTAATTGAACAAGCTGAAGTTAGAAGCTGATCGACTATCATGCACATCTGAGACAGTTTTTGCATTCTCCAGTTTTAGTTAATCAATCCCATAGATTCATTCCTATTATTTCATTGTTTAAACATTATACATGGCATTAACCTGATTACCTCCAAGGTACAACTTTTCCCTAAGCAGTTATAAAAGATATTTGATGCAGGACCAGATTTATATTGCCCCCCCAGGCCAGTCACCTTATGGCTCCTCCTCCCACAACTGGTTTGTTTGCTAACTTCCCAACACATACATAAGGTATGTGCATTGTTCTGTCAAAATATCATGAATGTGAAAAAAATTGTAATGCACACAATTATATTGAAAAAAAAAATGTTACTTATTCTGCGACAAATGAACACATATGAAATAACTTCCATTACCATTTAAAATGTAAATATGTCCCCAGAGCCATGTATATATGTACGATAGTAAGACAACCAGAGACATGTCTGCAGAGCCACAATCAGAATCATAGTGAGATAGCTAGAAACATCTGCAGAGCCCAATCAGAATCATAGTGAGATAGCTAGAAATGTTGAGGAATCCAACGTACATAATGATAATCAGAAAATGTCTATTTGCTTATGTGTATACATGTTCCCATGCTCCTTACTTATTATGTAGCATACAGATTGACCCTGTTCTGCGGGAAGATGGCGTCTACACCCTACATCCCACACGTGCAGAAGAATGCATTCGAGATAAGAAAACCAGCTTCAACCAATCTTCAAGCATCAAGTTTCTTCATTTCTCTTGTATTGTAACCAATAAGATGTACCAATTAGACTGACATAGTAATGACGTATCTTTCTGTATAAAATATTAACACCGCCCACAAATAAGTCAGTATTTAGAAGTAGCCTGAGCTGAACATATCTCAGAGTATTTAGAGAGTGTTTACTTCTAATGTGCATGCACATTTATACTTTTTAATTAGAAATAGCAGCAGATAACCAAGAACTAATTTATAGTTCTTATCCATTTCAACTGGCGCCCAAATGTGTGGGGCGGCTTTCAGGCTTCCATCGAAGGGAGACCACATTCCAGGACTGAACAGCTGGCCAGATCAGAGAAGGGGGTTAAGCGCGCAGCCCTAACAGTACGGTAAGCATATTTATCCTTACCATTTGTACGACTTCTCTGGTTTGGCTGGTTGATTTTGTCTTGTTGGCTCCTTTCGATTGTTCAAAGAGGCAGGTAACTTATTTCTCGCCTGAAGCCGTTTTAACGAACCTGCTAATGGTTTTCTGCTGACTATTATCTGTTCAGTGTCTGTCATTCTGAAGGATTGAAAATTTAGCAGACTGAAAGTGCAGCTGCAGGTGTGTGTCCATCCTCACCCCTAGATTCTACCTCTAGTGGTTGGGTGGAATTCTGCAGGCATTTATAGACGGGGTTACTCGAGGTTGGCTGTGTAGGACCTCTGAGGGTTAATCTCAAGCTGTGAATTAGGGCAGTTTGAAAGAAGGCTTGCGGAAGTGGCAGCCTTGCAACCGTCTATGAATGTTCTGCTCGGGAAAGCTTTCCTGAGGGTTTATCTCAAACTGTGAATTAGGGCAGTTTGAAAGAAGGCTAGCTGGAATTTGGCAGTCTTGTGACTCAGGTGAGCTTTTCCCGAGAGCTATCTTTGCAGTTCAAAGAGTGTCAGGTGTCATGTCCTGTACTGTGTGTGTATTTGTCCATTACTGTTTGATATACACGAAGAGGGTGACGGTGAGAGAAAGTGGCTACCTGAAGGATCAGTTGGGCCATAAGCCACTGCTCCACACCACCTCTGATGTGCTAGTTTTGACCCTCGAAGAGATAGAATAGTCAGGAGTGTGCTAGGAGATAGATCTCTCGCAGGGATGCGAGCCCCCACCCTAGGAATTCTTTGATAAGACAGCAGTCAGAGGAGTATTAACCACTTTGTTGCCTGTATTCTCCTCTTAAGCAGTCCGCTGAAAGAGAGAGAGAGAGAGAGAGAGAGACAAGGGAATGCTAGAATGTGATATTAGAAGAGGAGAGAAGATGTTGCAAGAAGCAGAGGAATGGCATGTGCTGATAAGAAGACAAAGGGGAGTCTGAGTGATAACGGCTTATTGGATGTGGCAGAAGCATGGTACAGGACGGCAAGGGCATTGCACAAAGAAGGTTGGATAGAAGAGAAAATCAAGAAAGATGCAAATTGTACTATGTATGTGTATCACAGAGTTGATAATGTGGCTGTACCGCCCCCATATACAAAAAACTGGAACGAAGGAGGAGAGGGACAACCCTGCTATCCGCCTAACGCCCACTCCCTTTTCACCACCCCAACCCGAGCACAACCCACTGTGACCACTCCCAGTGGCGGCCATCTTGGTACAGCCAAGCCCTCACTTCAAGCACAGCCCAGTGCACTTCCTGCCGGCGGCCATCTTGGTACACCCAAGCCCTCACTTCAAGCACAGCCCAGTGCACTTCCTGCCGGCGGCCATCTTGGTACACCCAATAGGCCCAGCCATGGCCTATAACCAGTTCTTCCCGTTTTAAACCAGGATGGTTCCTACCACACACCTGTCTTCCCTAATATGGAAGCACTACCTTCACAGGCCGGATATGTTAATGATGAAGAAGCGTCCGAGTGGGAAGACCAACAACAGGCAGCAAGGCCACCTGCTGATTTAACCCCTAATCCGGCTCCGGACTCACAGTTCCGAGAGGATCGCAAACATATGCTGACAACCATGAGAAACAGTGCCCATTCTCAGCCCCCCGCCCCAACACCAGTCTCGGTTACCAGAAGGGACACTGGTGATGTATGTCGCTTTTACCCCATCACAAGCAGCAACCTTAGTGACAAGTCTGCCTGACCCAGAGAAACAGCCAATGCTCTTCTACCGCAGGATAGTGCAGATACAAGAAGCTTACTCAGCTGCCTGGAGAGACTTGATCAGCCTATGCCAAATTAAAGCAGGACATGTCTTTTGGCCAGTCATGCAGACAGCCTTCAATGATGCCTGCCTGGCAAGTGCCACTTCTTATACCTCAGGCTTGGAGTTCTGTGCACAACTCCGCGACTGGGCAAAGGAGAAATTGGCAGATCAGACCACCACAATCCAAGATATTGCCCAAGATAAAGGGGAGTCTGTGGAGAAGTATCATGCTAGACTCATACAGGCCTTTGAACATCTGGGCTTCTCCCTCTATGAAAAGACACACACACACGTGTTATCATCTGCTTTTGTCTCAGGACTCAGACAGGATATCAGAAAAAGCCTGATGGTGGCCCGCCCTGAATATCGCTCAATGAAAATGTCCAATTTACTGTTGGTGGCCAGAGGGATAGAAAACCAAAAAGGAAAAAAAAACAACGCCCCTCATGGTAACACAAGACGAAGATCCCGCCTACACTCGTCCACCACCACTGCCCAATACCAGGGAGAAGATCATCTGTTACAACTGTGGGAAGCGGGGTCACATCAGAAGAGTACGCAGAGCCCCAAGACATCTGAGACAAGACAGGGATCCCCGCGAAGGGCAACATGGACATGAACCTTCACCACCACGCCCCAACTTATGCTAGGAAATGAGCAAACCCGTGTCACCCCTTATGACAGTGTCCTCAAATGAGACTGGGGGACCCCTAGCAAAGGTCACGTTACCTATACAAGGAAAACCTACCACTTTTCTCATTGACATAAGTGCAGCCAGGAGTGTGTTGAGGGCTGAGGACCTGCCTGATAATTCTTTCCACTATTGATGTTTCCTGCGTGGGAGTGGATGGGGTGCCCCGCTCCAGTCCACTCACTGAGCCTCTCCAAGTGAGGACATTTCCTGATTTGCTTACCAGATTTGTGGTGTCCTCTACATGTCCCTTGAATCTACTAGGAGCTGATGTGCTGTCCAGACTACAGGCGTCAATCATCTTCACACCTGAAGGGGGCGGTGAAGTTACATACTCCCCTATCCTTGGAAGACTCATCTGCTTTGTATTCTCTGCCTCACCTGATGACACTTCATGAAGCAATAACTCCAAGTTCAATACCGCAGGAAGTACTTGACAGAATCCCTGTGTGCCTATGATCCACAGGACCGGAAGACAACTGTCACTTAATGGTGACACCAGTTTCAGTCAAGCTCAAAGAGGGCACATCATTGCCCCGGAAACCACAATACCCCCCCCCCCTAAAGTTAGCTCAATCTGCAGCTATTTTGAAGCATGTCAAGGCCCTCGTGTCAGATGGAGCCCACCCTGCGCATCTCTATGCAACACACCTCTGTTCTCTAGGAAGAAGAGAACCCCTAAAAGAGAACAAGCTGGTTGCGGGGGTGTCCCTGACTGCAAAGTACCTCACAGTGGTGGACCATGCAAACGCTCTCTTCAGTGTCCACCCTCACCCCTCATGCTGGTACCTTTTGCATTCACCCACGAAAAGACAGCAACGTACCCAGACAGTTATGCCAAAAAGGGGCACAGAACTCTCCAAGCTAGTTTGCAAACGCTATGGCTAACATCCTTGACACATAACAAGAGGATCACCTGGAAGTGACTCTCCTCCAATATGTTGATGACCTTCTCCACTGTGCAGCTGCCTTATCCACTGTTGAAGTCACCTCAGAAAGCCAGTTGGGCTATCTTGCCACACAGGGTTGCGAAGCCTCAAAGCCCAAATTGCAGTGGTGCTCAACATCTGTAATTGTTCTTGGACACTGTCTTGTCCCATGGGACAAGACACCTCACTGAAGACAGGGTGAAAGCAATCTCTGACATCCCACTGCCACAAGGCCAGAAGCCCCTTCATTCCTTCCTTGGACTAATTTCGTATTGCAGAGCATGGATTCCAGAAGGCTCCCTACTGATGCAAGCTTTGTATGATACCCTGAAAGCAGACCCCTTCCAGATGTCTCCTGAAGCAATATCCAACTTTGAGGCCTTCAAGCACACCATCTTTGGTGCTAGGGCTCCCAGACTACGACAAAACGTTCAAGCCCTTTGTATCTGAACATCTGGGACATGCTACAGGTGTACTCGCCCAATCACACGGCATCTGCCAATGCCCTATAGGATATTATTCCTGTCGGCTGGATGCGATAGCAAGAGGAGGCCCATCATGTCTGTGAGCTGTCTTTGCTGCACAAGCCTTGTTTGACAAAACTTCAAACTTGGCTCTCGGACTCTGCCTTGTTCTGCTTGCTCCCCATGACATTGCTCCCATACTCCACCAAGATCCAGCCGAAACATCTGTCCATTGCCAGACACTTGAGACTCCTGTGTTTCTACCTTCTAGACAGCATTACTCTATTACGTTGTCAAACACCGAAACCTACCACCCTTCTTCCACTTCTCGAGGGGGGTAAGGAGGAGGAGTCGAGTCTTGACTTGTCATCCCATAACTGCATCGAACTAATGCAGCTGGAAACCACGCATATCCCCACCATGAGTGAAATACCCCTGCAGGATCCAGGTCACCACTGAAAACTCGGTTCTCCAAACTGAAACCTTACCGCCGGTGATGTCTGCACAGGTGGCAGAGCTGCAAGCACTTACTACAGCATGTAAATTGGCAGAGGGAAAAAGAGCCAACATTCATATGGACTCAAGATATGCTTTCAGCGTTGCCCATGATTTTGGTGTTATCTGGAAGGACAGAGGGTTCCTAACGGCTGCAGGAACACCTGTGAAACAGCTCAGCCATCAAGGACTTGGACGCCCTGCTTCTCCCAACCCAAGTGACTATTCTAAAAATAAAAGCACACAACAAACTCAACTCGAAGGAAGCTCGAGGCAATCTAGCCAATTCAGCTGCCAAACAGACAGCCAGTGGTCCACGGGAAGTGGACAGCAGGGTGGTAGAAGAAGACCACTCCATGCTTACCCTACAGACTCTCCCAGTGGACAGAGTTTATCTGAAATAATTACAGGAAGCAGCAAGTCCGGATGAGAAGGAAAGCTGGAAAACGGAGAGGAGGAACTCTCAGAGATGGACTATTCGAGTGCAGCAAAAAGCCTTGTCTACCCAGGAGTATGTACCCAGCCATGGTGCAATGGGGAAATGGAACTGCCCACTTGACAAAGACTCTTATGAACTTATGAGTTACTTCATTGACCAACAACTTCTGCAGATCATGCACTATCTGCAACAAATGTAACCCAGAATGTACAGAAAAGGCACAGAAGAAGCACCTGGCAAAAGCTCTTATACCCCTTCCAGAGGATACAAATTGATCACTCCCAAATGTCAAAGGAGTGACAGATTCGAATACGCCCTAGTGGAGGTGGACATGACTGCCAGCACCACAGCTAAGGAACTACTGAGTGAGATAGTATGTAGATTTGAGGTCCCAGAGGTGATAGAGAGCGATCAGGCCCAGCCTTCACAGCAACCCTTACAAAAGATTAGGGCAGCACTGGGGGTTCAGTTGGCTCTACACACCCCTTACCACCCTCAAAGTAGCGGGAAGGTAGAAAGGATGAAAGGGACACTAGAAAAACAGGATGTTAAAGATGGCCCAAAAGACTAACATGAGTCGGCCAGACAGTTTGCCCATTGCCCTGTTCAGTGTCAGACACACACCCCGGGGGAAATATGCCCTATCTCCTTATAAAATTTAGTTTAGTTCAGCCCCCAGACTTGGCTGTCACTTTCCACAACAGTTACAGTTGCAATCTGATGTGTTGACTAATTATGTAACCGCATTATCACGAGAATTAACCCAAATGCATGTCCAGGTGTTTTCTTCCATTCCAGATCCTGAATTAGATACAGGAACACACCAACTACTACCTGGAGATTGGGGGCTGGTAAAGAAATTTGTGAGAAAACATTCTCTTGAACCCAGATATGATGGTCCATTCCAAGTTTTGCTGACCACAGCCACCTCAGTGGAATTGGCCGGGAAGAATACCTGAATACACGCCTCCCACTGCAAGAAAGCTCCACCCCCGAGGACAAGATCCCGCCCACTTCATGACGACCATGCTGCATATCCTTTTTCTGTTTGGTCTAGGGGGGAGGCCCAGGAGGTGGTCATCACAAAAAAAAAAAATAAAAAAAAAATTACATAATTACATTTTGGTACAACTCTTCAGGTACACATGTGACCACCTTTACCTTTGATTACTGTGACATAGTACCTTGTCCGTTTGACTCTTTCATGGCAATGCCATTGGTACAGTGACATCCCTGTTGGTAAGGTGAGACATCCCTGATGGTAATATGTGTGTTTTACAGACAGTTACTGGGGCCAGAATTGTGGTTCCTGGGAGGGACAGTGGGTTGGAACATAGGACCAGATTAGAGGGTATCTGGACCGGTGAATGTGCCCTTGAAAAGGTGATTATGCCCCTCCATATCCTAGCAGAAGATACCCCTGATACATACACTGACCCAGCACACAGTCAGAGGAGGAAGCGAGCAGCTCTCTCCGGAAGCTTTGACCCTCATGTGTACATAGATGCTATAGGGGTCCCAAGGGGGGTCCCTGATGAATTCAAAGCCAGGGATCAGGTAAAAGTTGGTTTTGAGTCTTTGATCCCCATAATAACTGTGAACAAGAATGTAGATTGGATCAATTACATATACTACAACCAACAAAGATTTGTGAATTACACTAAAGATGCCCTCCAGGGAATTGCTGACCAGTTAGCCCCCACTTCCTACATGACATTCCAGAACCGGATGGCCTTAGACATGGTGTTAGCTGAGAAAGGAGGTGTCTGTAAAATGATAGAAAAAACGGGAACCTGTTGCACCTACATTCCTGATAATACCGGCCCAAATGGTAAAGTAACTTTAGCCATAAAGAAATTAGAGGATTTGTCATTGGAGTTGAAGAACTCCGGTATTACAGACCCATGGGATCAATATTTTAGCTGGATGAGTGGGTGGCAGAAGGTGGTCGCCCAGATAGGGGTAACGGTATTAATAATCCTGGTTCTTTTAGCTTTGATTGTATGCTGTATTCTACCTTTTGTAAAGAAGTTAATGAGCAAGGCTGTGGACAACAGCACACCTACATTTCTCTATCAAGAAGAAGAGGACCCTCTTATGATGGAGGATAACAAACCTTTCACTCCTCTACAGTCACTCCCTGTCCAAAATCTCACAATCCTCTAGGGTTATAGGGATAGATAGCACCTGATTGCCCTTCTCCAGCTGTATCGAGGGGGGTAGTGAACTAGTTGCTGCCTAACTCTATATACAGCTTAAAAAGAGTTGCTGAGGAGAATGGGCCAGGTGAGTAGGACCTTTAGATGAGGGACAGAAGAAAATAGCCATTTTAGGGGGGACTGTTGAGGAATCCAACGTACATAATGATAATCAGAAAATGTCTATTTGCTTATGTGTATACATGTTCCCATGCTCCTTACTTATTATGTAGCATACAGATTGACCCTGTTCTGCGGGAAGATGGCGTCTACACCCTACATCCCACGCGTGCAGAAGAATGCATTCGAGATAAAAAAACCAGCTTCAACCAATCTTCAAGCATCAAGTTTCTTCATTTCTCTTGTATTGTAACCAATAAGATGTACCAATTAGACTGACATAGTAATGACGTATCTTTCTGTATAAAATATTAACACCGCCCACGAATTAGTCAGTATTTAGAAGTAGCCTGAGCTGAACATATCTCAGAGAGTGTTTACTTCTAATGTGCATGCACATTTATACTTTTTAATTAGAAATAGCAGCAGATAACCAAGAACTAATTTATAGTTCTTATCCATTTCAACAACATCTGCAGAGCCCAATCAGAATCATAGTGAGATAGCTAGAAACATCTGCAGAGCCACAATCAGAATCATAGTGAGATAGCTAGAAACATCTGCCGAGCCACAATCAGAATCATAGGGAGATAGATAGAAACATGTCCGCAGAGCCACAATCAGAATCATAGTGAGAATCATAGTGAGATAGATAGAAATGTGTCTGCAGAGCCACAATCAGAATCATAGTGAGATAGCTAGAAACATGTCTGCAGAGCCACAATCAGAATCATAGTGAGATAGCTAGAAACATGTCCGCAGAGCCACAATCAGAATCATAGGGAGATAGCTAGAAGTGTATCTGCAGAGCCACAATCCGTATCTTAGTGAGATAGCTAGAAACATGTCAGCAGAGGCACAATCAGAATCATTGTGAGATAGCTAGCAACATGTCTACAGAGACACAATCAGAATCATAGTGAAGTAGCTAGAAACATGTTTGCAGAACCACAATCACAATCGGAATCATAGTGAGCTAGCTAGAAACATGTCCGCAGAACTACAATCAGAATCATAGTGAGATAGCTAGAAACGTGTCTGCAGAGCCACAATCAAAATCATAGCGAGATAGCTAGAAACATGTCCACAAGAGCCACAATCAGAATCATAGTGAGATAGCTAGAAATGTGTCTGCAGAGCCATAATCAGAATCCTAGTGAGATAGCTAGAAACATGTCTGCAGAACTACATTCAGAATCATAGTGAGATAGCTAGAAATATGTCTGCAGAGCCTCAATCAGAACCATAGTGAGATAGCTAGAAACATGTCCGCAGAGCCACAATCAGAATCATAGTGAGTGAGATAGCTAGAAACATGTATGCAAGAGCCACAATCAGAATCATAGTGAGATAGCTAGAAACATGTCAGCAGAGGCACAATCAGAATCATAGTGAGATAGCTAGCAACATGTCTACAGAGACACAATCAGAATCATAGTGAAGTAGCTAGAAACAAGTCTGCAGAGCCACAATCAGTATAATAGTGCAGAGCCACAAACAGAATCAGTGAGATAGCTAGAAATGTGTCTTCAGAGCCATAATCAGAATCATAGTGAGATAGCTAGAAACATGTCTGCAGAGCCACAATCAGAATCATAGTGAGATAGCTAGTAACATTTCTGCAGAGCCACAATCAGAATCATAGAGAGACTGCTAGAAACGTGTCTGCAGAGCCACAATCAGATCCATAATGAGATAGCTAGAAACGTGTCCGCAAGAGCCACAATCAGAATCATAGTGAGATAGCTAGAAACATGTCCACAAGAGCCACAATTAGAATCATAGTGAGATAGAAACCTGCCTGCAAAGCCATAATCAGAATCATAGTGAGATAGCTAGAAACATTTCCTCAGAGCCACAAACAGAATCATAGTGAAGTAGCTAGAAACATGTCTGCAGAGCCACAATCAGTTTTATTATAGTGAGATAGCTAGAAACATTTCCTCAGAGCCACAAACAGAATCATAGTGAAGTAGCTAGAAACATGTCTGCAGAGCCACAATCAGTTTTATTATAGTGAGATAGCTAGAAACATTTCCTCAGAGCCACAAACAGAATCATAGTGAGATAGCTAGATACATGTCTGCAGAGCCACAATCAGAATCATAGTGAGATAGCTAAGAAACATGTCTGCAGAGCCACAATCAGAATCATAGTGAGATAGCTAGAAACATGTCCTCGGTGCCACAATCAGAATCATAGGGAGATAGATAGAAACGTGTCTTCAGAGCCATAATCAGAATCATAGTGAGATAGCTAGAAACATGCCTACAGAGCCACAATCAGATTCATAGTGAGACAGCTAGACACGTGTCCGCAGAGCCACAATCAGAATCATAGTGAGATAGTTAGTAACATTTCCGCAGAGCCACAATCAGAATCATAGAGAGATTGCTAGAAACGTGTCCGCAGAGCCACAATTAGATTCATAGGGAGATAGCTATAAACGTGTCCATAAGAGCCACAATTAGAATCATAGTGAGATAGAAACCTGCCTGCAAAGCCATAATCAGAATCATAGTGAGATAGCTAGAAATATGTCTGCAGAGCCACAATCAGATTCATAGTGAGACAGCTAGAAACGTGTCCGCAGAGCCACAATCAGAATCATTGTACGATAGCTACAAACATGTCTGCAGAGCCACAATCAGAATCATAGTGAGATATCTAGAAACAAATCTGCAGAGCCACAATCAGAATCATAGTGAGATAGCTAGAAACATGACCACAGAGCCACAATCAGCATCATAGTGACATAGCTAAAAGCATATCTGCAGAAACACAATCAGAATCATAGTGAAATAGCTAGAAACATGTCCGCAGAGCCACAATCAGAATCATAGTGAGATAGATCTAAAGATAGTTTTCCATTTAAGATACATTAAAGCAGACTTCCACCCAAAAGTGGAAATTCGCTCAGTGGTAATAACAGATGCCAGCCTCTCAGGTTGGGGAGCAGTCCTGGAAGAAGTGTCTGTCCAAGGGAAATGATCCAGATCCAAAAAGACCTTGCCCATCAACATTCTAGAGATTTGGGTAGCACGTCTAGCCCTAAAGGCCTGGACATTCAGGTTGTAGAATTCTGTCAGAATTCAATCTGACAATGCCACAGCAGTGGCTTATATCAATCACCAAGTGGGCACCAGAAGTCAGGCAGCCCAGGCAGTGTCTGCAGAGCCTCAATCAGAACCATAGTGAGATAGCTAGAAACATGTCCGCAGAGCCACAATCAGAATCATAGTGAGTGAGATAGCTAGAAACATGTATGCAAGAGCCACAATCAGAATCATAGTGAGATAGCTAGAAACATGTCAGCAGAGGCACAATCAGAATCATAGTGAGATAGCTAGCAACATGTCTACAGAGACACAATCAGAATCATAGTGAAGTAGCTAGAAACAAGTCTGCAGAGCCACAATCAGTATAATAGTGCAGAGCCACAAACAGAATCAGTGAGATAGCTAGAAATGTGTCTTCAGAGCCATAATCAGAATCATAGTGAGATAGCTAGAAACATGTCTGCAGAGCCACAATCAGAATCATAGTGAGATAGCTAGTAACATTTCTGCAGAGCCACAATCAGAATCATAGAGAGACTGCTAGAAACGTGTCTGCAGAGCCACAATCAGATCCATAATGAGATAGCTAGAAACGTGTCCGCAAGAGCCACAATCAGAATCATAGTGAGATAGCTAGAAACATGTCCACAAGAGCCACAATTAGAATCATAGTGAGATAGAAACCTGCCTGCAAAGCCATAATCAGAATCATAGTGAGATAGCTAGAAACATTTCCTCAGAGCCACAAACAGAATCATAGTGAAGTAGCTAGAAACATGTCTGCAGAGCCACAATCAGTTTTATTATAGTGAGATAGCTAGAAACATTTCCTCAGAGCCACAAACAGAATCATAGTGAAGTAGCTAGAAACATGTCTGCAGAGCCACAATCAGTTTTATTATAGTGAGATAGCTAGAAACATTTCCTCAGAGCCACAAACAGAATCATAGTGAGATAGCTAGATACATGTCTGCAGAGCCACAATCAGAATCATAGTGAGATAGCTAAGAAACATGTCTGCAGAGCCACAATCAGAATCATAGTGAGATAGCTAGAAACATGTCCTCGGTGCCACAATCAGAATCATAGGGAGATAGATAGAAACGTGTCTTCAGAGCCATAATCAGAATCATAGTGAGATAGCTAGAAACATGCCTACAGAGCCACAATCAGATTCATAGTGAGACAGCTAGACACGTGTCCGCAGAGCCACAATCAGAATCATAGTGAGATAGTTAGTAACATTTCCGCAGAGCCACAATCAGAATCATAGAGAGATTGCTAGAAACGTGTCCGCAGAGCCACAATTAGATTCATAGGGAGATAGCTATAAACGTGTCCATAAGAGCCACAATTAGAATCATAGTGAGATAGAAACCTGCCTGCAAAGCCATAATCAGAATCATAGTGAGATAGCTAGAAATATGTCTGCAGAGCCACAATCAGATTCATAGTGAGACAGCTAGAAACGTGTCCGCAGAGCCACAATCAGAATCATTGTACGATAGCTACAAACATGTCTGCAGAGCCACAATCAGAATCATAGTGAGATATCTAGAAACAAATCTGCAGAGCCACAATCAGAATCATAGTGAGATAGCTAGAAACATGACCACAGAGCCACAATCAGCATCATAGTGACATAGCTAAAAGCATATCTGCAGAAACACAATCAGAATCATAGTGAAATAGCTAGAAACATGTCCGCAGAGCCACAATCAGAATCATAGTGAGATAGATCTAAAGATAGTTTTCCATTTAAGATACATTAAAGCAGACTTCCACCCAAAAGTGGAAATTCGCTCAGTGGTAATAACAGATGCCAGCCTCTCAGGTTGGGGAGCAGTCCTGGAAGAAGTGTCTGTCCAAGGGAAATGATCCAGATCCAAAAAGACCTTGCCCATCAACATTCTAGAGATTTGGGTAGCACGTCTAGCCCTAAAGGCCTGGACATTCAGGTTGTAGAATTCTGTCAGAATTCAATCTGACAATGCCACAGCAGTGGCTTATATCAATCACCAAGTGGGCACCAGAAGTCAGGCAGCCCAGGCAGTGGTAAACCATATCCTAACCTGGGCAGAAGAACATGTGCCGTGCATTTCGCCAATCTTCATTCCAGGGGTAGAGAACTGACAGGCAGACTACCTAAGTTGCCAGCAGTTGTTTCCGGGGGAATGGTCCCTTCACCCCAACATCTTCCTGGCTATATGCCAACATTGGGGAATCCCGGATGTAGATCTATTTGCGTCCAAGTTCAACAACAAAGTCGACAACTTTGTATCAAGAACAAGGGAACTGCTCGCATGCGGAACAGATGTGTTGGTGACTCTGTGGGATCAGTTCTCACTGATTTATGTGTTCCCTCCTATTCTGCTGCTACCTCGACTTCTTTGCAGGAAAGAAAGTCGGTAGTTCTTGTGGCTCCAGCTTGGCCCAGAAGATCTCGGTATGCAGAAATAGTAAAGATGGCGGTAGGAAACCCATGGACCCTACCACCATGTCCAGACCTGCTATCGCAGGGACCAGTGTTCCATCCTACTTTACATTAAATTTAACGGTTTGGCTATTGAAACCCTCATTCTAAATAATCGTGGGTTTTCAGGCTCAGTGATACCTACCTTGATTAATGCAAGGAACCAAAGCTTCCAGAGTCATTTATTATAGAGTCTGGAAGGCATATGTTTCTTGGTGTGAATCCAGGGGTTGGCATCCTAGGAAGTACGTCATAGGTAGAATTCTTGCCTTTCTGCAAATGGGGCTACAGATGAAGCTGGCCTTGAGTACTATCAAGGGCCCAGTCTCTGCCTTATCAGTGTTATTTCAACGTCCGCTTTCTTCACATTCTTTGATCCAAAGCTTTATACAGGGGGTAATGCGGCGTAATCCTCTGGTTAAAGCACCCCTGAACCCTTGGGAGTTGAAATTTGTTCTGTTGGAATTACAGAAACAGCCTTTTGAGCCGATATGACATGTTCCTTTGGTTCTTTTGACAAGGAAACTAGTTTTCTGGTAGCCATTTCTTCTGCAAGAAGGGTATCAGAGCTGGCGGCTCTTTCTTGTATAGAGCCATATTTAATCGTTCACAAGGATAGAGTGGTATTGCGTCCTCATCCTAGCTTTCTGCCAAAGGTGGTTTCAGGTTTTCACCTAAACCAGGATATTGTTTTACCTTCATTTTTTCCAGAACCGGTTCTAAGGAAGAAATGTCACTACACTCTTTGGATGTAGTGAGAGCAGTCAAGATCTATTTGAAGGCGACTGCTCAGATTAAAAAAAACTGATGTTTTGTTCGTGTTGCCGGAAGGTCATGGAAAGGACAGACCGCATCGAAATCCACTATTACCAAATGGATTTGGCAGGTAATTATTCAAGCTTATGGATTTTCAGGATAAAGCGCACTCCACAAGGGCTGTTAGTGCTTTGTGGGCAGTGCATCACCAAGCCTCCATGGCTCAAATCTGCAAGGCTGCAACCTGGTCTTCAGTCCATATATTCACCAGATTCTATCAGGTGGATGTAAGAAGACATGAAGATGTCGCCTTTGGGTGCAGTGTGCTGCAGGCTGCAGTATAGCTTCTCAGGTCTGATTGCACCCTACCTTTGTTGTTTTCCCTCCCCTCAGGTGGCATTGCTCTGGGACATCCCAGACAGTAATTACTGTGGCTTTGTGTCCCGTGATGTATGAAAGAAAATAGGATTTTTATAACAGCTTACCTGTAAAATCCTTTTCCTGGAGTATATCACGGGACACAGAGTTCCCTCCCCTCTTTCTGGTTACACGTGTATTGCTTTGCTACGTAACTGAGGTACTCCCGGTAAGGGGAGAGGTTATATGGGGAATTGAACTTCCTGTTTAGGGTGTGCTAATGTCCATCACCTAAAGGTACCATATAACCCAAACAGCAATTACTGTGGCTCTGTGTCCCGCGATGTACTCCAAGAAAAGGATTTTACAGGTAAGCTGTTATAAAAATCCTATTGTCCTGTGTTACCCAGAGTTTGTGGCTTCCTTTAAAAGGGTATTCAATGTTCCTGCACACTCCGTTTCTGTTGAAAAAAGTATGAGAACTGTTGCTGATTACGCCATTGAATTCCATACTCTGGCAGCAGAGGTTGCTTGGAACAATGAGGCTCTCGTGGCTGCTTTTTCTCATGGTCTCTCAGATATCATCAAAGATGAGATAGCAGCCTGAGATATACCCACTGAGCTGGAGAAGTTGATCACGTTTGCTATCCTTATAGACTCCAGACTCAGAGAAAGACTCTCTTTTAAGGAGCACTTGCAGAAGCCTCCTGTACATTTATCTCTGAGCCTTGCAGCCCCACCCTTGCCCCCCTCACCTCCCATTCCTCCTGGTACCGAGTGGGTCATTGACAGTGAACCCATGCCCTTGGGCTTCACATGTCTCTCTGCGGATGAGAGAATGTTTAGGAGGAGGGAGAGATTGTGTCTTTATTGTGGCCAGGTTGGTCACTTTTTGAAGTCTTGTCCTACCCGTCCTGGGAATGCCCGAATCTTGAAGTCCTGTAGTGGTCAGACCTTAGGTGGCGTTGTTTCGTCCCCAGTTGTCCAGAAGAATAAGCCCCTGGTCCCAGTTATCCTTTCTTTGTCTGAGTCGCCGGTTGAGATATCGGCTATAATCAACTCTGGGGCTGTTCACCGATGCTTCCTTTGTATCTAAGCACTCGATTCCACTGCAGCTTCGTGCTACTCCACTTGCCATTGAGGCCCTTGATGGTAGACCTCTACAGGCTTCTCATGTGACCCATGAGACTGTTCTGTTGTCCATGACTGTAGGGGCTCTTCACCATGAGATAATCCAATTACAAGTCATTTCCTCACCTAAGTTTCCGGTGGTTATTGGTTATCCTTGGTTACAGAGGCACAACCCCTCTTTTGATTGGCTTCATGCTGAGGTTCTTTCCTGGTCGCCATAATACAGCAAGACATGTTTTCAGAAGGTGGCTAAAGTCCTGTGCACCTCTTCACTCTCCTCTCTGCTGGTGGAGCACCGCGATTTTAACAATGTCTTTGAGAAAGGTTAAGCCAGTAGTTTGCCTCCACACCGGTCGTATGATTGTGTAATTGACTTTCAACCTGGTGCCATACTGCCTCGGGGCCGGGTTTACCCTTTGTTGGAGAATAAGACCATGGAGGAGTATGTTGCAGATGCACTTTTTTCGAGGATTCATCTGCAAATCCTCGTCTCCTGCTTGTATTCGTTTCTTCTTTGTGAAGAGTGGTGAACTGAGACCTTCTATTGATTATAGGGGACTCAATTGTTTCACAATCAAGAATGCTTATTCAATTCCATTGATTACGGAGTTATTTGATGGCCTCGAGGTTTTCACAAAGCTTGATTTGAGAGGGGAATACAATCTCGTGAGGATCAAGGAGGGTGATGAATGGAAAACTGCATTTAATACCAGAACTGGCCATTATGAGTACCTCGTAATGCCATTTGGCCTTTGTAAGACCCCGCAAGTTTTCCAGGAATTTATCAACGATGTCCTCCGAGATTTGTTGCAGCTATGTGTGGTGGTTTATCTCGTAGGCTTGTGCAATTCGTTTCGTAACGAATCGAAATTCGGCCGAATTTTGCATCTTTCGGACATTCGGATGCATCCGAATGTCCGAATAAAAAAATAACAAATTACAACGAATACGAAAGAAATATAACGAATGAATTCGAATGAATTCGACATGATTCAAAATTATTTCAACCGCATTCGAAATTATTTCAACATGATTCGACATTATTTCAACTGCATTCTAAATTATTTCAACATGATTCGATATTATTTCAACCGCATTCAAAAATATTTTGTGACCCGACTTTAGGGCCATGTATCTTGGGGTTACTTGGTGATAGACACTTCAAATTTGGATATGTTGTAGTGCTAGTATTATTGTGTTTGCATACCAAATTTGGGGTTTCTAGCTATAAGTGAGCCTGAGATATGTGGCCCCAAATTCGGGTCGCAAAATGTCATTCTCTGCTCTATTAACTAATAACATTTTGCGACCCGATTTTGGGGCCACATATCTCGGGGTCACTTATAGCTATAAACCCCAAATTTGGTATGCAAACACAATAATATCCAAATTTGGAGTTTCTAGCACCAAGTGACCCCGAGATACATGGCCCTAAAGTTGGGTCACAAAATATTTTCGAATGTGGTTGAAATAATGTCGAATCATGTTGAAATCATTTCGAATCCGGTAGAAATATTTTCGAATTTCGTTGAAATATTTTCGAATGTGGTCGATTTTTCGAATTCGGTAGAAAACTAAACAAAATCCGAAAACGAATTTAAGGAAGTTAACGAATATAACTAAACAAAATTAATGAATTAACGAATTAAAACGAAACGAAACTAAACAAATTTTTTCCTTTTGCACATGTCTATTATCTCGACGATATCCTCATATTTTCCAAGTCCCAAGAGAGCCACCGCAAAGATGTCTGTCATGTGCTTCAGAAGCTGAGAGAAAACAATCTCTATTGTAAATTGGAGAATTGCGAGTTCCATCGTGAACAGGTTATGTACTTTCAACTGGGGGTTTTCGATGGACCCAGAGAAACTTTCTGCAGTCCTACAGTGGCCCCGACCCGTGGGTATACATCCTCTGCATCGTTTTCTTGGCTTTGTCAATTATTATCGGAAGTTTATTCGTAATTTCTCATCCCTGGTCAAACCCCTGACTGATATGACCAGAAAGGACAGTAACCCAAAGAGTTGGTCTCCGGACTCTGTTAAGGCCTTTGAGAGCCTCAAGGCTGCCTTTGTTTCTGCTCCTGTGTTGGCACATCCTGATCCTACCTTACCCTTTATCCTTGAGGTTGTTGATTCTGAGACTGAAGTTGGCGCCCTTCTGTCTCAATTTCCTTCCTCTGAGAGCGCTATGCATCCGTGTGGCTACCTGTCCAAGAAATTATCACCCGCGGAATGCAATTACGAGATTGGGGACAGAGAGTTGTTGGTGTTCATTTTAGCCCTTAAGGAATGGAGACATCTCCTCGAAGGTACCACTGTGCTGGTTCTCATTCTTACTGACCGATGACTGACTGATAAGAATCTCACATTCTTGTCTGAGGCTAAACTTCTCTCTCCCAGAAGGGCACAATGAACTCTTTTCTTATCAAGCTTCAATTACATAGTCTCATTCTTACCCGGTACTAAGAATGTAAGGGCTGATGGTTTGTCGTGACAATTTTCCTCTACTTCCAAGTTGGAATTGGTTCCTGTTCCAGTGATTCCTCCTGATGGTATTTTGGCCACAGTTTGCACCAGTCTCACTTCTTTGGGTCACAAGATTCTTGCCGCTCAGATTCATGCTCTTCCTGAGAAACCTTGTGACCGCTGCTTCATCCCTAAGAGTATCCATACTGCCGTGCTCCAGGCTTACCATTCTCCCAAGGCTGCTGGTCACCCAGGGAAGAATCAACTATTTTGGGCCATTTCTCAACAATTCTGGTTGCCTAGTCTACGTGCTGATCATCTCGCAACCTCCTACTCCATGTTCCCTCACTGAAATTGGCAACTCGGTTTATTGGGCCTTTCTGTATTCTCTGCAGGATTAACCCAGTTGCTTGCGCTTTAGACCTTCCTTTGAATATGCATATCTCAAATGTATTTCATACCTCCTTATTAAAACCTTTGGTCTGCAACCGCTTCACTACCTCAGTGCCAAGTCCTCAGGAATATGAAGTCCTGAAGAATATGAAGTACAGTACATTGTTGACTCCTGTAAGTTTCGAGGGTGCATACAGTACCTGGTTCATTGGAAAGGGTACAGTCCAGAGGAACGCTCTTGGGTCTCTTCCTCAGAGGTACATGCCCCTGTCCTCCTCCGTGCTTTCCATAGACGTTTTCCCCTCAAACCTGGTGGTCCTCCAAGGGGGAGGGGTCGTTGAGAAAGGGGTACTGTCAGGGCTGGGCTCAGCCCTTCCTTCTCAGAGCAGGCCTCTCAGCTGTCGTGTAATTCCAGCTCTAATCTTTCCCCAGTGACTCAACTGGTGATGATATCCTGCTCGTCAGTCCTGCTGGCTACTTAAGCTGTTCAGTCCAGATCCTCTCTGCCTTCACCTGTTCAACATATCAGAGTCTCTTTCCTGTGTACCTGTGAAAGACTTGCTTAGCTGACATCCCTTCTGGTTCCTGATCCTGCTTGCCGTTCCACTATGCTGATTTTCTGGTTTGCTGATTTCCTGGCTTGTCCTGAAATACGCTGATCCCTGGCTCCCTGATCTCCTAGCTTGTCTGACTATCCGTTCTGGTTACCGAACTCTGACTACATTTTGACTACGTTTTCTCTGTATTAAACTAGTGTGATTTTTACTGCACTTTTGTCTCGGTCTGATTCATGGTTTCTGACAGGAACACGTCTGCCCAGCCATAATCAGAATCATAGTGAGATAGCTAGAAACATGTCCGCAGAGCCACAATCAGAATCATAGGGAGACAACCAGAAAGTTCTGTAGAGTAACAGTCAATATAGTAAGACAACCAAAAACAAGTCTGCAGGGCCACAGTCAATATCACAATAAGCAAAACTAGGTGATCCATTTAAATTGCATATATATATATATATATATATATATATATATATATATATATATATATATATATATATATATATATATTATGGAAACAGTACCTGAATTTGAGCCTTTTGCAACCCACTATACAGCAGAGCTCAGACTGGAAGTGGGAGAAGCAGGACAAGGAGTCAGTGCTCATGTATTAGGTAAGGGACATAGGAGGAGAAACAGAGTGACAGAGAGATGTGGTCATTTGCTGCCTCTCCTTTCACTGTCCAGTCCCAGGCTGGGGGAGGGAAAATACCTATAACTACAGCAGAGAAAAACAGATCCACTTTTCTGTTAAACAGGGCTGTGCTGTGTGTTAGGCCGCGTACACACGCGGGGACTGTTCGCCCAACTTTGTCCGCTGAACAGTGTTTCGGCGGACAGTCCGCTCGTGTGTGGGCTTTCAGCGGACAGTTTCAGCGAACAGTCCGCTGAACAAGGTTTTTCGGAAATTCCGTAAAACTGTCCGCTGAAACTTTGTTTCAGCGAACAGTCCCCTCGTGTGTAGGCTTGTTCGTCAAACTAAGTTCCGCGCATGCTCAGAAAGGATTTACACGCCGAAAGTTATAATGCAGTGTATAGGACGTTGTATTTTCCGTCCCGTCGTACGTGCCGTTCACGTCATCGCGCACGGTTTCAGCAAACTGTTCGTACGTCGTGTGTGGCCATGTCCGTCCATGCTAATTTTGAGCGGACTGTTTGCCGAAACTGTTTGACGGACAAAGTTGGGCGAACAGTCCCCGCGTGTGTACGCGGCCTTAGAGCTGTGGAAATCTCTAAACTGATCTCTAAACTGGATGGACAGAAATACAAATCTTTCGGCAGGTAGATGAACTCCTTTAGATGTATTTCATGTATGTATTTAGTTGTTTCAGCTGAAATCTGGCACTTACAAACTTGTAAAAGTAGTAATGGCATCAACACTGTGCTGCACCTAGCCTGTGCAGAGATCAGAGCTGTGCGGGGGAAACCAGCAGACCCCCACCCACTACAGGAGGGGGCAGAGACAAGACCAGTCACTCTGCACAAGGAGTGAGGCCGCGTACACACGGGCGGACTGTTCGCCCAACCTTGTCCGCTGAACAGTGTTTGGGCGGACAGTCCGCTCGTGTGTGGGCTTTCAGCGGACAGTTTCAGCGGACAGTTTGACGGACAAAGTCTTTCGGAAATTCCGAAAAACTGTCCGCTGAAACTGTGTTTGAGCGAACAGTCCGCCCGTGTGTAGGCTACTTTCGAAATGAGCAAACTGTTCCCGCTCGGAGGAGTCTGCTCATTTCGAGCGCGTGTGAAGGTAGGCGGGGCCCGCGACGGAGACGTCGCGGGCTCCGCCGCCTGGAATGGGCTTAAAGGGGAACCCCAACGCCGAAAAAAATCGGCGTGGGGGTTCCCCCAAAGTCCACAACAGACCCTTGTCCGAGCACGCTACCCGGCCGGCCAGGAAAGGGGGGCGAGCGAGCGCGCCCCCCCTCCTGAGCCGTACCAGGCCGCGTGCCCTCAACATGGGGGGGTGCCTTGGGGAAGGGGTGGCCGCGCGGCCCCCCCACCCCAAAGCACCTTGTCCCCATGTTGATGAGGACAAGGGCCTCTTCCCGACAACCCTGGCCGTTGGTTGTCGGGGTCTGCGGGCGGGGGGCTTATCGGAATCCGGGAGCCCCCTTTAAGAAGGGGGCCCCCGGATACCGGCCCCCCACCCTATGTGAATGAGTATGGGGTACAATGTACCCCTACCCATTCACCTGTGAAATAAAGTACAAAAAAAAACACAACACAGAGAAAAAATATTTTATTGCACAGCTCCGGGGGTCTTCCGTCTTCGGGGGTCTTCTCGCCGGACTCCTCCGCTATCTTCGTGTAGCTCTTTTACTAGCGGAGGAGCCCGGCTTTCTTCCTCCCCGCCGCCGGCCTCTTCTCCCGACTTCGGGGGTCTTGTCCCCCTCTTCGGTTCTTCTGCCGGGCCACCGCGCCTTCTTATAGCTCTTTTACAGGCGGTGGCCCGGTCTTCTGTCGCCGCTGCCTTCCGTTCTTCTGTCGCCGCCTTCGGTTCTTCTGCCGGGCCACCGCGCCTTCTTGTAGCTCTTTTACAGGCGGTGGCCCGGTCTTCTGTCGCCGCTGTCGCCGTCGCCGCCTTCCGTTCTTCTTCTTCTTCTTGTTCTTCTTCTTCTTCCCCAGGAGATGTTGACACGTCGCTCTCTCCGGCCGGAATGCCAGAGCCGCGCTGTGCGGTCACTTATTTAGTGACAATGGGGCGGTGTCACATGGTATATGTCACATGGGTTGGTCACATGGGTTGATGTCACATGGGGACTATGACATCGTAAGGGGGCGGGGTCACCATGTGACCAACCCATGTGACATATACCATGTGACACCGCCCCATTGTCACTATATAAGTGACCGCACAGCGCGGCTCTGGCATTCCGGCCGGAGAGAGCGACGTGTCAACATCTCCTGGGGAAGAAGAAGAAGAACAAGAAGAAGAAGAAGAACGGAAGGCGGCGACGGCGACAGCGACAGCGGCCTGGTACGGCTCAGGAGGGGGGGGCGCGCTCGCTCGCCCCCCTTTCCTGGCCGGCCGGGTAGCGTGCTCGGACAAGGGTCTGTTGTGGACTTTGGGGGGACCCCCACGCTGATTTTTTTCGGCGTTGGGGTTCCCCTTTAAGTCCATTCCAGGCGGCGGAGCCCGCGACGTCTCCTTCGCGGGCCCCGCCTACCTGTACACGCGCTCGAAATGGGCGGATTTGCCTCCGCCTTACGTGGGCGAGTCCGTTCATTTCAAAAGTTGAGCGAACTGTTTGTCAAACAGTTCGCTGAAACAGTCCGCTCAAAAAGTGCCGTGTGTGGCCATGTCCGTCCATGCTAATTTTGAGCGGACTGTTTGCCGAAACTGTTTGACAAACAAAGTTGGGCGAACAGTCCGCCCGTGTGTACGCGGCCTGACAGCAGCAGTGACTGGTCTTTATTATAGGAAGCATCTGCACAGAGGTAAAGTTTCACACTTGATTACTGCACTGATCTGGAAGAAACACACAAAACACATCAGGATTTAAAGAGGAGCTGCACCTAAAAAAAAAATATTAAAAGCCAGCAGCTACTAATATTGCAGCTGCTGACTTTTAATAATATCACACTTACCTGTCCCAGGTTCCAGCGATGTCGGCGGCAGATGACGAGCGATCGCTCGTCTCGCTGCTGCCACCGCCGCCATCCTCTGTCAGGGAATCGGGAAGTGAAGCATGAGGGCTTCACTGCCCGGTTCCCTACTGCGCATGCGCGAGTCGCGCTGCGCTTCTCTTATGGTCCCCCGCTGTGTCTCTGGGAACTGTGTGTTTCCCAGAACACAACAGGGGGGGGGCGGAGCGATGCGGGGGTCTGCGGCGGTCTGGCCCGGAAGTGGGTGCAGTTACCTGGATTATTCAGGTAACTGCACCCCCCTCCCCCCTGAAAGGTGCTGATTGTGGCACCGGAGGGGGGGAGGGATAATACTAGCGGAACTTCCCCTTTAGGGTGAAGAACCGCTTTAAGTATGAATATTATTATACAGGATTTATATAGCACCAACAGTTTGCACAGCGATTTATATATAGGGCGCTTTAATATAAAGGGAGACAGTACAGTTACAGTACAATAAAATACAAGAGCGTTAAGAAGACCCTGTTTGTAAGAGCTTACAATCTAATAGGGTGGGGCAAGTGGTACAAAAGGTTATAACCAGGAGGATGAACTGATGGAAGTGATAAAAGTTCAGGTAGTTGGAGGTGTGATAGGCTTCCCTGAAGAGATGAGTTTTGAGGGATCACTTAAGGGGAGCTAGAGTAGCAGATAGACTCACAAGAAAAATGTAGAGCACTCTTTCAATATAGTGCATTCAAATTATAGTGCATAAATAAAAATCTGAAAACAGTGGAAAAAGCATCTATTTATAATAAATTTTCGTGAGCCCATCTTTTCTTTTGAAATATATATACAGTCCATAAATAAATGATTCAATATTCGTGAAAAAAAGGTTGCCGTCCCATACACCAGAAATTCTTCAGTAATTGCCTCTGATCACCACAGTGCCCTTTACCCCAACTATGGGTGTCTTCTCATCTGTTTGAATGGAACTCACTAATTAAAGGAGGTCTAGATGAGCTCTGCAGTGTTATAAGTGGCACCGCTCCCACTGGCTGAACACTCCAAATCCATAGCTTTCAGCAGCTCTCAGCGTGGTGTCAATCATATAAGAGGCAAGAGGAAAGAACCATAGTGCATATAAAAAGTATTTATTTCCATATAAAAATCCACTCACATTTCAAAAGTAAAAAACGGCATTTCACAATACATTCCTCGGCATACACAGCTCCACCTAGTCATAGCATAATTATGTCACTGACCACCTCACGTGTAGTGCCCAATGGGGTTTCTCAAAGGCTTAGGAGCCTGATGTAATTATGTGGTTGGTAAGCTAGATGCGTCTGGCAGTAGCATTTATGATAGACTGAAGAGGAGATGCCCATGGAGAGGTAGACCTATGAGAAGGGAGTTGCAATAGTCAAGGCGAGAGATAACAAGGGAGTGAATAAGTAGTTTGGTGATTTCATTCGTTAAAAAGGGGCAGATTTTAGAGATGTTACAGAGGTGTAGTCTACAAGCTTTTGACAGCGATTGGATTTGGGGCTGAAAGTACAGGTTAGAGTCTAGGATTACATCTAGTACCCTTTCGTGAGGGGACGGACTGATAGTGGCATTACTGATCTTGACAGAAAAGTCATGGGGGGGGGGGGGGGTGGAGGGCAGGGGGGAATATTATCAACTTTTAGAGAGATTTAGTTTGAGGAAGTGGTGCGACATCAATGTTGAAATGTCAGTTAGTAAGTTAGTAATGCTAGAGGAGACTGAAGGGGTGAGGTGAGGAGTAGAGAGATAGATTTGTGTGTCATTGGTGTAAAGGTGGTATTGGAAGCCGTGGGAGGTTACCAAGTGACCAAGGGAGGAGGTGTAGATAGAGAGGAGAATGGATCCAAGAACAAAGCCTTGGGGGACCCCTACCGAAAGAGGGTGGGGAGAGAAAGAGACAGAGTTATAGGTCACACTAAAGGAGTGCTGTAATAGGATAGACTAGAATCTTGGAGGCCTAGGCAGTGGAGTTTATTGTGAAGGAGCAGGTGGTCAACAGTACCAAAGGCTGCAGAGAGGTCTAGTAGTAAGTGTATGGAGTAGTAGCCATTGGTTTTAGCAGTTAGTGAGTTTTAGCAGGGCAGTTTCTGTGGAGTGCTGCAAGCGAAAGACATATTGTAGGGGTTCAAGACGGTTGTTTTCAGTGAGGTAGGAGTTAAGACTAAGCATTCTAAAAGTTTAGAGGTGAATCGGAGCAATGGGAGGGGTCCTAAATTGTTCATGTTTTGGGGGTCTAGTGAGGGCTTTTTAAGTATGGGGGTGATCTGTGCATGCTTTAGAGGGGAGGGGAAGGTGTCAGTAGAGAGGGAGAGATTGAAGATGTGAGAAAGCATAGGCTAGAAAAAGAGGGTGACCATAGAAGTTGTGAGGGAACAGGATCCAGGGGACAATTGGTTAGGTGTGCATCTGATAAAAGCTTGATAACCTCTTCAGTAGTAACCAGTTCAAAAGACAAAAGTATTGAATGTGCTGTTAGATGAGGTATGTTAAGTGGAGAAGATATGTGTACAGTGGAGTTGTCCTTACGAATTGTATCAATCTTGTTTTTTTAAGGGATTGGCAATCTCTTGGGCAGTGAGCAGAGGCGTAACTAGAAACCTCAGGACCCGGTGCAAGAAATCAGGAAGGCCCCCCCCCCCTGAAAAGCATGATTTTGATACTATATTCTTTTCCACTGTACAACAAAGTAAAACATTTCTGTGCAGCCTGTGTGGTACTGGAGGGGGGTGGCGGGGGTGGTACTGGAGGGGGGTGGTGGGGGTGGTACTGGAGGGGGAGGGTGGTCCTGGAGAGGGGTGGCGGTGGTACTGGAGGTGGGTGGTGGTGGTACTGGAGGGGGGTGGTGGTCCTGGAGAGGGGTGGCTGTCCTGGAGAGGGGTGGCGGTGGTGGTACTGGAGGAGGATGGTGGTCCTGGAGAGAGGTGGCGTGGTACTGGAGGTGGGTGGCGGTGGTACTGGAGGTGGGTGGCGGTGGTACTGGAGGTGGGTGGCGGTGGTACTGGAGGTGGGTGGCGGTGGTGGTACTGGAGGTGGGTGGCACGGTGGTGGTGGTTGTACTGGAGGGGGGTGGTGGTGGTACTGGACATCAGGGTTCCCAGAGGGCCCCCTTACATCAGGGTCCCCAGAGAGCCCCCCTTACTTTAGGGTCCCTAGACAGTCACCCCCCGAGGTTTCCCTGTACCTTGCTGGACTCCGCTGTGCACCTTGGCCCCCAGCACATCTCTGTACCCCCCCCCACCTGGGGGGAGGCAGCGATCAGCAGCTCTATGATGTTCATGGGCGGCGGGATCTTCCTGTGGCTTGTAGTTCTCTTCCTGAGTCTATACACACACTGGAGAGGGGTCAGCACGGCTGTGAGTGGTGAGAGTGTCTCTCATGTAACAGCAGCACAGAGACATCGGCATTTACGTTTTATTTCCCCCTCATCCATACTCTCTCTCACGAGACACAAAACACACAGCTGATCTGCTCCCCCTTCGCCCCCCCTCCTGTGTTCTCCGTCGGAAATGTGAGCTTGTTAGCTTCACACCTGAATGCCCGCGGAGAACACAGGAGAGGAGAGGGGGGGGCCGAAGGGGGAGCAGATGAGCTGTGTGTCTTGTGTCCCGTGAGAGAGAGTACGGACGAGGGGGAAATAAAACGTAAATGCCGATGTCTCTGTGCTGCTGTTACATGAGAGACATTCTCACCACTCACAGCCCTGTGGATAGCAACCCCGCTGGGGCCCCCCCACAGTGATGGAATTCCAGGGCCCAGTCGCAACTGCGACTGTTGCGACCCTGGTAATTCCGCCACTGGCAGTGAGTGAGTTAGTGGGTGGAGGGGGTGGGGGACAGAGCGGAGTTAAAGTTAGGGAAGAGCTGATGAGGATTGGATGACAAGGTATTAACGGGAATGACAAAGTAGGGTTGTTTGGCAGCATGGAGGCAGGAATTGTATTTTAGGAGGGCAGATTTACTTAGGGTGAAGTCCTGCAGGGATTTAGTTTTACGCCACAGTCATTCAAGAGCACGGCAATCAGTGGCGGCCCGTCCATAGGGGGCGCCCGGGCGCCGCCCCCCCTCTCCCTAGGTGTAAAAAAAAAAAAAAAGTTAAAAAAAAACTTAAAAAAAAAAACGGGCCCTTTAAGACATTAAAAAAAAAAAAAAATGTCATTTAACAATTTAACATAGTGTACTGTGGCGCCGGTCACAGTGCACTATGAGAAGCGCCACGTCGATGCAATCACAAGATTGCATCCATGGCGCTTCATTTGGGGGTTAAAAACCCGCCTTGCGGCGCACTGCAGAACGCCGACTAGCTTCCGCCCGTAAAATCACTGTGATTCTACGGGCGGGAGCATTGTCATTCTTAGACAGGCAGTCACTTCCGGCTTTCGGCTGCTTCACGAAACCCGGAAGTGACGTAGGCAGCTCCGTTCCTTAGCCCGAGCGGAGCTGCCAGACAGTGAGAGGTGAGTCACCGCATAAAGGCTTTCTAGCCTCGACTTTGTGGAGAATGTTCGTGCATTTAGCTGAATGAATGCAAAAAGCTTTCACAGCCAGAAAGGTGTCCCCAGGCCAGGCGACTTTTGCCGTGGCCAATCAGAGAATGAGCTCTGAAGGGGGAACTCCACGCCAAATTTCTGAAAAAAAATTTGACGTGGGTTCCCCCTCCGAGAGCATACCAGGCCCTTAGGTCTGGTATGGATTCCAAGGGGAACCCCCTACGCCGAAAAAACGGCGTGGGGGTCCCCCCCAGATCCACACCAGACCCTTATCCGAGCACGCTACCCGGCCGGCCAGGAAAGGGGGTGGGGACGAGCGGGCGGCCCCCCCCTCCTGAGCCGTACCAGGCCGCGTGCCCTCAACATGGGGGGGTGCCTTGGGGGAGGGGGGGCGTGCGGCCCCCCCACCCCAAAGCACCTTGTCCCCATGTTGATGAGGACAAGGGCCTCTTCCCGACAACCCTGGCCGTTGGTTGTCGGGGTCTGCGGGCGGGGGGCTTATCGGAATCCGGGAGCCCCCTTTAATAAGGGGGCCCCGGATACCGGCCCCCCACCCTATGTGAATGAGTATGGGGTACAATGTACCCCTACCCATTCACCTGTGAAAAAAAGTACAAAAAAAAACACAACACAGGGTTAAAATATTTTATTGCACAGCTCCGGGGGTCTTCCGTCTTCGGGGGTCTTCTCGCCGGACTCCTCCGCTATCTTCTTGTAGCTCTTTTGCTAGCGGAGGAGACAGGCTTTCTTCCTCCCCGCCGCCGGCCTCTTCTCCCGACTTCGGGGGTCTTGTCCCCCTCTTCGGTTCTTCTGCCGGGCCACCGCGCCTTCTTATAGCTCTTTTAGAGGCGGTGGCCCGGTCTTCTGCTGCCGCTGCCGCTGCCGCCGCCGCCGCCGCCGCCGCCGCCGCCGCCCGTTCTTCTTCTTCTTCTCCTTCTTCTTCTCCAGGAGATGTTGCCTCGACGATCTCCCTGGCCGGAATGCCAGGGACGCGCTGCGCTGCTACTTATATAGGGACAATGGGGCGGTGTCACATGGGTTGATGTCACATGGGTTGGTCACATGGGTTGATGTCACAGTCGCCATGTGACATCAACCCATGTGACCAACCCATGTGACATCAACCCATGTGACACCGCCCCATTGTTCTTCTATAAAAGTGGCAGCGCAGCGCGTCCCTGGCATTCCGGCCAGGGAGATCGTCGAGGCAACATCTCCTGGAGAAGAAGGAGAGGAAGAAGAAGAAGAAGAACGGGCGGCGGCGGCGGCAGCAGAAGACCGGGCCACCGCCTCTAAAAGAGCTATAAGAAGGCGCGGTGGCCCGGCAGAAGAACCGAAGAGGGGGACAAGACCCCCGAAGTCGGGAGAAGAGGCCGGCGGCGGGGAGGAAGAAAGCCGGACTCCTCCGCTAGCAAAAGAGCTACAAGAAGATAGCGGAGGAGTCCGGCGAGAAGACCCCCGAAGACGGAAGACCCCCGGAGCTGTGCAATAAAATATTTTAACCCTGTGTTGTGTTTTTTTTTTGTACTTTTTTTCACAGGTGAATGGGTAGGGGTACATTGTACCCCATACTCATTCACATAGGGTGGGGGGCCGGTATCCGGGGCCCCCTTATTAAAGGGGGCTCCCGGATTCCGATAAGCCCCCCGCCCGCAGACCCCGACAACCAACGGCCAGGGTTGTCGGGAAGAGGCCCTTGTCCTCATCAACATGGGGACAAGGTGCTTTGGGGTGGGGGGGCCGCACGCCCCCCTCCCCCAAGGCACCCCCCCATGTTGAGGGCACGCGGCCTGGTACGGCTCAGGAGGGGGGGGGCCCCACCCCCTTTCCTGGCCGGCCGGGTAGCGTGCTCGGATAAGGGTCTGGTGTGGATCTGGGGGGGACCCCCACGCCGTTTTTTCGGCGTAGGGGGTTCCCCTTGGAATCCATACCGGACCTAAGGGCCTGGTATGCTCTGGGAGGGGGAACCCACGTCAATTTTTTTTTCCGATTACATAAGGGGCGTGTTTCATGAGAAGTGGGAGGGGCCAAAATGGTGGGCGGGGTCATGATGGGCGGGGTCTGGCGCCCCCCCATCCAAAAACTTCACCAGCCGCCACTGACGGCAATGTCTCTTGAGTTTTCTAGTGTTGTCAGTTTGCCAGGGTTGTAATGGTCTGGGCTTAATTCTGCGTGTAGTTAGAGGAGCAAGTGCAGCCAGTGAGGATGAGAGTGAACTGTTGTAGACATAGGTGGCCAGGTTAGGACAGGAAAGAGGAGAGATTTTATCATAGAGGTGGTCAGTAGCAGAATAGAGAAGAGAAAGGTTAAAGTGGCGAAAGTTTCTATAAGTAATCATTTGCTGCTTGGAGGGATAGGTGGTTGAAGACAAGGATACTGTAAAACTGATGAGGTTGTTATCAGAGAGAAGAAAGGGGGTGTTTGTGAGGTTGCCAGGAGTGCATAGGTGGGAGAATACAAGGTCAAGGGTATTACAATTGGATTAAGTGGAAGTGTGTGTTTATTGTGTTAGGTCAAAAGATGAGGTGTTGAGTTGCAGCCGTGCTGTTAACATTAATCGGGGTATTAAAGTCACCAAGAATAATAGTGGATATCTCAAAGGTAAGTAGGGTAGCCAGGCAGAGAAGTCATCAAAAAAGTGCGATATTGGTCCAGGAGGCCAATAAATCACTGCAATTCTCAGAGAAATTGGAGAAAATAGACAAATACAGTGCATCTCGAAAGAAGAGAGGGATAGATAGGGAGGGTTAGGAAGGACTTGGAAGGTGCTCTGTGGGGATAAAAGAAATCCAACCCTACCTCCTTTCGGTCCAGGTGAGTGAGTCCAGTGGAGGCCACTATGGGAAAGGGCAGCAGAGTCAGACTCTTGAAGCCAGGTTTTGATAATGGCAAGCATGTTAAAGTAATGGGAGATAAAAAAGGTAATGCACAGATGTGAGTTTGCATTTCAGAGGGTTCATGAGATTGGGGGACTGTTTTTTGGAAGAGGGGGATAGAAATTAAATTAAGTTGCCAGAGGGGAAAGGGTGGCGTATATGGGTTTTGCAGTTAGAAAATGGAGCCCCAGAATTGGGGAAAATATTCCCAGAGATTAGGAGAATTAGAGCGAGGAAAGTAAAATGGGAGTGGGGTGTATATGAGAGCACATATCTTGCTGCCCTGGAGTTTAGGTCAGCATGTGGGTTCAGTATTTGCAGGAGGTGATGGGTGCAATAATAGGGAGAGGAGTGAGGGTAATATGTGTAAGCTGTTGGTTACAGAGCAGGGGCATGCAGTTAGGTCAGTGGCTGGTGAGGCACTGGCTAGTATCAGAGCCGGATACACACAGATTACATTTGCCGCAATCGTTAGAGCGAGAGCAATAATTTTAGCACTAGACCTTTTCTGTAACTCTAAACATGTAATCTGTAAAAAAATTTATAGCGTCGCCTATGGAGGTTTTTAAATAGTGAAGTTTGGTGCCATTCCAAAAGTGTGCGCGATTTTAAAGCGTGACATGTTAGGTAACTATTTACTTGGCGTAACATCATCTTTCACATTATACAAAAAAATCATGTTATCTTTAGTGTGTGTGTTTTTTTTTTATATAAATATTCATGAAATCATTTTTTTCCACAAAAAACGCATTTGAAAAATTGCTGCGCAAATACCATGTAACATAAAAAGTTGCAACAACCACTATTTTATTCCCTAGGGTGTCTGCTAAAACAATATATATAATGTTGTGGGTTCTGAGTATAGAATTGTAAGAATTGGCCAGGGTGGCAAGGGGTTAATTACCATAAGTAATATACAAATGTAGCACTGACCCCCGAATGAGCTGCTGGTTTGATTTGGGCTTACTGTTACCTCACCTGCTTGCTTCTCTGTCTTGGGGATCCCGTGGTAAATGGCCCAAAGAATGTTGAAACTGACAATCCTCTTTTGGGTTATTTATTTTAGAAAAAACAAAATCCCTTAATGGATGGTAGAGGGTTAGGGGTGAGTTCAGGCACTTAAATTGCAAGGTAAAAGTATTAAGAGAATCCAGAGAATAAAACCGTTTCACAGCTGGATTCAACAACCCCCTAGGCCTAGCAGCTGGTGGGATGCTCGATAAAGTCTCTGCCACAGACTTGTGAGATACACTTGAGCGTTACTGAGGGATGTGGATAAATTTAAGGAACTGACATACGGTACCAGTTTCTCTCAGCCGACCAGGCGATACCGTATGAGTGTTGATCCAGGTTGCGTCCTTCAACAAATGCCGCATACACACGATCAAACAAGCGGGTGGAAAAGTCCGGCAAACTCAAGTCCGCCGGACCATACCCCCGTGTGTAGCCTCCGGCATACTTTTTTGACCCGAAAGTACGGCGGACTTAGAATGTAGTTTTACACGCCAATCTTCCCGCCGGACTCGCATTTCAGCGGACAATCCGGCCGTGTGTATGCCAGTCCGCCGTACTTTTGAAATGAACGGACTTTTCCCGCCCGGAGAAAAGTCCGCTCATTTCGAGCGGGTCTCCAGGTAGGCGGGGCCCGCGAAGGAGACGTCGCTGGCCCCACCGCCTGGTATGGACTTAAAGGGGAACCCCAGCGTGGGGGTCCCCCCAAAGTCCACAACAGACCCTTGTCCGAGCACACTACCCGGCCGGCCAGGAAAGGAGGGGCGAGCGAGCGCCCCCTCCCTCCTGAGCAGTACCAGGCCACGTGCTCTCAACATGGGGGGGTGCCTTGGGGAAGGGGGGGCCGCACGGCCCCCCCACCCCAAAGCACCTTGTCCCCATGTTGATGAGGACAAGGGCCTCTTCCCGACAACCCTGGCTGTTGGTTGTCGGGGTCTGCGGGCGGGGGGCTTATCGGAATCCGGGAGCCCCCTTTAATAAGGGGGCCCCGGATACCGGCCCCCCATCCTATGTGAATGAGTATGGGGTACAATGTACCCCTACCCATTCACCTGTGAAATAAAGTACAAAAAAAACACAACACACAAGATAAAATAGTTTATTGCACAGCTCCGGGGGTCTTCCGTCTTCGGGGGTCTTCTCGCCGGACTCCTCCGCTATCTTCTTGTAGCTCTTTTACTAGCGGAGGAGCCCGGCTTTCTTCCTCGCCGCCGGCCTCTTCTTCCGACTTCGGGGGTCTTGTCCCCCTCTTCGGTTCTTCCGCTCACAATGACGGGGACCGGGCATGCGGCGACTTATATAGGGACAAGGGGCGGGGTCTTCGGTGGATGTCACATGGGTTGATGTCACATGGTGACCCCGCCCCTTACGATGTCACAGTCAAGTGGTCAACCCATGTGACATCCACCGAAGACCCCACCCCTTGTCCCTATATAAGTCACCGCGTGCCCGGTCCCCGTCATTGTGAGCGGAGGACTCGGCGAGGCAACATCTGAAGAAGAAGAAGAGAAGAACAGAAGAACGGAAGGCGGCGGCGGCGACAGAAGACTGGGCCACCGCCTGTAAAAGAGCTATAAGAAGGCGCGGTGGCCCGGCAGAAGAACCGAAGAGGGGGACAAGACCCACGAAGTCGGAAGAAGAGGCCGGCGGCGAGGAAGAAAGCCAGGCTCCTCCGCTAGTAAAAGAGCTACAAGAAGATAGCGGAGGAGTCCGGCGAGAAGACCCCCGAAGACGGAAGACCCCCGGAGCTGTGCAATAAACTATTTTATCTTGTGTGTTGTGTTTTTTTGTACTTTATTTTACAGGTGAATGGGTAGGGGTACATTGTACCCCATACTCATTCACATAGGGTGGGGGGCCGGTATCCGGGGCCCCCTTATTAAAGGGGGCTCCCGGATTCCGATAAGCCCCCCCAGCCCGCAGACCCCGACAACCAATGGCCAGGGTTGTCGGGAAGAGGCCCTTGTCCTCATCAACATGGGGACAAGGTGCTTTGGGGTGGGGGGGGCGCACGGCCCCCCCTTCCCCAAGGCACCCCCCATGTTGAGGGCACGCGGCCTGGTACGGCTCAGGAGGGGGGCCGCTCGCTCGTCCCCCCTTTCCTGGCCGGCCGGGTAGCGTTCTCGGACAAGGGTCTGATGTGGACCTGGGGGGACCCTCACGCCGATTTTTTTTCGGCGTTGGGGTTCCCCTTTAAGTCCATACCAGGCGGCGGGGCCAGCGACGTATCCTTTGCGGGCCCCGCCTACCTGGAGACGCGCTCGAAATGAGCGGACTTTCCTCCGCGTGTGTGGGCGAGTCCGTTCATTTCAAAAGTAGGGCGGATAGTACGGGGGACTTAGTACGCCGTATTAGTCCGCTGAAAAAGTGCCGTGTGTGGGCAAGTAGCCCTTTCGAAAAGTCCGACGTACAGTCTGGCGGAAAGTCCGCCAGACTAAGTACGTCGGACAGACGGCTACGTGTGTACGCGGCATAAGTCTCCAGGCTCCTTCAGAGAAACCAGCCTTGCGCACAGTCTTCTCTTGAAAGAGTTCTCCCCTGGGGTTCTTCAGTTGCTGGGCCTCTCCCTTCTGATGAGACAGCACCGGGCCATCCCTGGATCAGTAGGCTCCGTAATTCGCTCTGGCCTATCCCTTCAGTTGCGTCGCCTCGGGCCAGCCAGCCCAGAGATACAGGATGCATAGTTTGGCACCCCAGGCCAGGAGGGCCAAAGGGCTGGGTCAGGAGGACCACCAGAACCAAATGGACAGAAAGTACTCCCCCGTCAACATGGCTTTGGAACCTTAAATACCACCCCCCAGAATGCACAGCAGGAAAACACTCCCACTGGGATGGTTCCGAGAGATAAGTGGCATTCAATGCATCCAGCTAGACTGCGTTTATACTCGTGCCGGCGGTGACAGCGACACCTGAGGTCAAGGAGAACCCAGTGCAACCCAGCTGGACTGGTACTGAAACCAGAAATTTAGAGAAATAATCCCGAAGCCCAACTGTGGCTTCAGGCAACTTAACTTTACAAAAAGAATAGCGCCTGCTCGTCAGGAGCCAGCGCTACACAAATAATTATTATATTTTGTTTTAAGTAATTCTACTATATTTTCAAAAACTGTACTCAAGCAGGTGGCTTAATGGACAAATTACTGAAGTTTGAAGTTATAACTTCAAACCAATGATTTCACAGTAAATAGATAAATAATAAATTATTATGTTATAACATATAGCATACAGCAGCAGATTCTAATTCTCCCTCTTAACTGTGTGAAAAAAACATGGGATTGTGGGTAAATCTTATACCCATAAACCCATGTTTATTCCTTGTAGTTAAGAGGGCTGGGCTGGAAGGGAGCATTTGCCTTTTAGACACATGCCCCTTCTATGACACTGCAGTGAGAAGTGTGCCTCCAATGCAGAATTTTTATTGGACAGCCGGGACCAATGGTACTTTGCCATTGGTCCAACACTCCAAGCTGTCCCTCGAGCTCAGTGCCTCTGACAAGAAGTGATGAGAGGCACTGTGAGCTCAAACTCTCAGTTTGCTGCAAATAGAGTGTGCCAGCTTGTATTTAGACTGGCAGCTATGTTTGTAGCTTCTGACAGGCTGCGCAAGGAACCCTGTATCTCCAGTACCATAGGTCGTAGGAGCCCCAAATTCGCCGAACTACGACCCTCAAGGCTTGATTTTTTTTAATGTTCATGGCAGGTGAGGCCTCACCTGTCTCCCCGACTGCATGTCCCTGGTACAGAGGAGGCAGGCCCGGATTGGCCATAGGGCAAACCGGGCAATTGCTGAGTCCTGAAAACTTGAAGCCGGATAACAGAAAACGTGAGTGCAGCCCTGTGCTCTGTACTCACCCCCTGTAACCTGGATAGGAGGAGCTGTGGGGGCAGCTGCATATAGAACAATCATTCTCTCCATCTTTCTGCTGCAGTATCGGAATGCCTGCGAGAGGTAGAGGAGAAGCAGGAGGCTGCAGGAGGAAGATGGAGAGAATGATTGTTCTATATGCAGCCGCCCCCACTGCTCCTCCTATCCTGCTTATTTCTGCTGCCCGCCCCCCCCCCCCCCCGGCTCTTCACACCACCCATACGCTTTGCCTCCTCATGCTCTCTGCCACCCCCCAGTACTCTCCACCTCCCCCATGCTCTCTGCCACCCCCCTGCTCTCTGCCACCCCTGTGCTCTCCCCCTCCCCCATACTCTCTGCCACCCCCCTTCGGTGCACTCCACCTCCCCCATGCTCTCTGCTGCCCCCCCAGTGCGCTCCACCTCCCCCTGCTCTCTGCCGCCCCCCCAGTGCGCTCCACCTCCCCCATGCTCTCTGCCGCCCCCCCCCCAGTGCGCTCCACCTCCCCCATGCTCTCTGCCACCCCCCATGCTCTCCGCCACCCCCCATGCTCTCTGCCACCCCCATGCTCTCCGCCACACCTCGTGCTCTCTGCCACCCCCATGCTCTCCGCCACCCCCCATGCTCTGCGCGCACCCCCCTGTGCTGTTCATATCCCCCCACACTCTCAGCTTCCCCCCTGTGCTCTCCACATCCCCCTCATGCTGTCCACTGCCCCCTCATGCTGTCCACTGCCCCCTCATGCTGTCCACTGCCCCCTCATGCTGTCCATTGCCCCCTCATGCTGCCTGCTGCCCCCTCATGCTGTTCGCTGCCCCCTTGTGCTCTCCACCTTCCCCAGGTGCTCTTCACATCCCCCCAGGCTCTCCACCACCCCCCCGCACTCTCCACCTTCCCCCCATGCTCTCCACCAGCCCCCCTACGCTCTCCACCTTCCCCCCATGCTCTCCACTGCCCTGCCTGTGCTCTCCACCTCCCCCCATGCTCTCCGCCACCCTCCCTGTGCTCGCCACCCCCCATGTGCTCGTCACATCCCCCATGCTCTCTGCCGCCTTCCCTGTGCTGTCCACCAACCCCATGCTCTTTTCCACTCCCTATGCTCTCCGCCACCCCCCATGCTCTCCGCCACCCCCCATGCTCTCCGCCACCCCCCATGCTCTCTGCCACCCCCATGCTCTCCGCCACACCTTGTGCTCTCTGCCACCCCCATGCTCTCCGCCGCCCCCCATGCTCTGCGCTCACCCCCCTGTGCTGTTCATATCCCCCCACGCTCTCAGCTTCCCCCCTGTGCTCTCCACATCCCCCTCATGCTGTCCACTGCCCCCTCATGCTGTCCACTGCCCCCTCATGCTGTCCACTGCCCCCTCATGCTGTCTGCTGCCCCTCATGCTGTCCACTGCCCCCTCATGCTGTCTGCTGCCCCTCATGCTGTCCATTGCCCCCTCATGCTGCCTGCTGCCCCCCATGCTCTCCGCCGCCCCCCATGCTCTGCGCTCACCCCCCTGTGCTGTTCATATCCCCCCACGCTCTCAGCTTCCCCCCTGTGCTCTCCACATCCCCCTCATGCTGTCCACTGCCCCCTCATGCTGTCCACTGCCCCCTCATGCTGTCTGCTGCCCCCTCATGCTGTCCGCTGCCCCCTTGTGCTCTCCACCTTCCCCAGGTGCTCTTCACATCCCCCCAGGCTCTCCACCACCCCCCCGCACTCTCCACCTTCCCCCCATGCTCTCCACCAGCCCCCCCTACGCTCTCCACCTTCCCCCCATGCTCTCCACCGCCCTGCCTGTGCTCTCCACCTCCCCCCATGCTCTCCGCCACCCTCCCTGTGCTCGCCACCCCCATGTGCTCGTCACATCCCCCATGCTCTCTGCCGCCTTCCCTGTGCTCTCCACCTCCCCCATGTTATCCGCCACCCTCCCTGTGCTCTCCACCTCCCCCAATGCTCTCTGTCGCCCTCCCTGTGCTCTCCATCTCCCTCGATGCTCTCCACCGCCCTCCCTGTGCTCTCCATCTCCCCCCATGCTCTCTGCTGCCCCCCTGTGCTCTCCACTTCCCCCCATGCTCTCTGCTGCCTCTTGTGCTCTTCACTTCCTCCCTGTGCTCTCGCCCCACCCCATGTTCTCAAGGTTCTTCTCTGTGCACTCCACCTCCCCCATGCTCTCTGCTGCCCCCCCAGTGCGCTCCACCTCCCCCTGCTCTCTGCCACCCCCCCAGTGCGCTCCACCTCCCCCATGCTCTCTGCCGCCCCCCCAGTGCGCTCCACCGCCCCCATGCTCTCTGCCACCCTCCCTGTGCTGTCCGCCAACCCCATGCTCTTTGCCACTCCCTATGCTCTCTGCCACCCCCCATGCTCTCTGTCACCCCCATGCTCTCTGCCACCCCTCGTGCTCTCTGCCACCCCCATGCTCTCCGCCGCCCCCCATGCTCTGCGCTCACCCCCCTGTGCTGTTCATATCCCCCCACGCTCTCAGCTTCCCCCCTGTGCTCTCCACATCCCCCTCATGCCGTCCACTGCCCCCTCATGCTGTCTGCTGCCCCTCATGCTGTCCATTGCCCCCTCATGCTGCCTGCTGCCCCCTCATGCTGTCCGCTGCCCCCTTGTGCTCTCCACCTTCCCCAGGTGCTCTTCACATCCCCCCAGGCTCTCCACCACCCCCCGCACTCTCCACCTTCCCCCCATGCTCTCCACCAGCCCCCCCCTACGCTCTCCACCTTCCCCCCATGCTCTCCACCGCCCTGCCTGTGCTCTCCACCTCCCCCCATGCTCTCCGCCACCCTCCCTGTGCTCGCCACCCCCCATGTGCTCGTCACATCCCCCATGCTCTCTGCCGCCTTCCCTGTGCTCTCCACCTCCCCCATGTTATCCGCCACCCTCCCTGTACTCTCCACCTCCCCCAATGCTCTCTGTCGCCCTCCCTGTGCTCTCCATCTCCCCCGATGCTCTCCACCGCCCTCCCTGTGCTCTCCATCTCCCCCCATGCTCTCTGCTGCCCCCCTGTGCTCTCCACTTCCCCCCATGCTCTCTGCTGCCCCCCTGTGCTCTCCACTTCCCCCCATGCTCTCTGCTGCCTCTTGTGCTCTTCACTTCCTCCCTGTGCTCTTGCCCCACCCCATGTTCTCAAGGTTCTTCTCTGTGCTCTCCATCTCCCCAATCCATGCTCTATCCTGGTCCCACCTCACCTCCCCCCCCACACACACACCTATGTTGGGTTCCCCTCTCTCCTCTCTCAGGGGATCTGTCAGGGTGGAGAGTGGGGAAGGGGCCGGTTAACATGTCATGGGCTGCTCAATCCAAAATACCCGGGACTATTTTTTTGTCCCAGCCCGGGCCTGAGAGGATGGGTAAAGTAAGTACAGTCTGAGGACAGAGAACACAAATGAGAGAAAGGAGAGTAGAGGGAGCATATTAGTGGGAAGAGTGTGGGAATCAGACTTCATTGGAAATTAAATATCAAATGTTGGTTTGCTTGCCGCCGTTCCAGAGTGGAAGCAGAGTTCCTGTTGTATCTTCATACAGCTTTAGATAAACTGCTCTGTGGAAACTGCTACATCATTTGTTAAATTAAAGAAACACTCCAGAAAGAAACATGGTGTCCGCAGCTAACCCCTGTCCGCAACTTCCCCATAAGCTGAACTAACTTTATAGGGAAATTAAGCAGGCAAACGTGTCAACTGATCAAATTAGGATCTGGTTTGAGATACTTGAATGAGAGAGAAGATAGTCAGAAAACCAAACCAGACCAGACACAGGCCAAAATCATAAATGTTGGTAATTGATTATTTTGATCACTACAGGCAAAAGGAGGTAAGAATCAATCACCAACTATATAGACAAGCTAAAAAGGATATGGAATCAGACATTTACCATAAGCATAGCAGTGTCAAGATCAGTCATACGTAGCAGAAGGAATTATTTAGACAATATTTGCTTATGCTGCAGTTTAGCTTTAATCAATACCACTCTTGGGTACTAGTACATTACCCTTTATATTCCCCTGTGTGGTTTTCAGATTCAGTATTGTGGTATGATTGATGAAGAAACATGTTGTGACACTTTACAGTTGGAATTTATTTTCTTGTTGATCCTGTAACTCATATGTGTAATGGCAAGGAGGGTGGGCCACACATGCATCCATGAAGGGCTTCTGTGCTGAGAGCACACTGTGTGCACTCCTAGCCTCAGTCACTGAGCTGTCACAGACAGCTCCTGGTCTCTGTTTATGATCTGGAGCCAGTGGGATAGGCTCCTGATCATGTAGCCAGGGCCATTTTTAATATTGATTTAACCCTGGGCAAACATTTTCTTGGGTCTGTCGGGTTTTTCCTGAACAATTAGTGCCGCTGGCTACAGCCGGTACCAAGGATTATTGTATTTGGCCAGCGGGTGAGTCTTCCCACTGTCAGAATACAAGGATTGAGAAGGATATGAGGTGGATGGTGGAATTGCCTCATTTTGTTTTCATTCAACCCACTGAACAAAAAAGAAAAAAACTGGGGAAGAATGAAGAGGAGCTCAGGAGGAACTGAAGCAGAGTGAAGAGAAGCTCAGAAAGAATGAGGAGGAGCTCAAGAAGAACGGGCGAAAAAACAGAGTTTCTCAGGAGGAACTGGAGAATGAGGAGGTGCCCAGGAAGAACTGGGAAAGAATAAAGAGGTGCTCAAGAGGAACTGGTGAAGAATATGGAAGAGCTTGGCAAAAATGAGGAGGAGCTCAGGAAGAACTGAGGAAGAATGGGGAGGAGCTCAGGAGGAACTGAGGAAGAATGGGGAGGGGCTCAGGAGGAACTGGGAAAAACTGGGGAGGAGCTTGGTAAGAATGATGGGAGAATGAGGAAGAGCTTGGGAAGAAAGATGGGGGAAGAACGATGAGCTCAGGAAGGTGAAGGAGCTGAGGAAAAATTAAGAGGAACTTTGGGAGAATGAGAAGAACATGCTGCAGGGAATAACAGGTTTAAATGACGAATTGTATGAAGATGTATATACCAAATGTAGTTTTCTGACATTGGAGGGTGGACAGGTGTATGAAGGGTTTGAGCGTTGTATATTTGGGGGAGCGGTGGTAGGTTGCATGGTGACAGTTACAACTAGGGTGTAAAGGGTGGTGACAATGAAGGAGGGATGTATACAGTGTATTATGGGGTGGGGGTGTGATGGGTGTATACAGAGTAAAAAAGAGTGTGATGGGGGCCATAGCTGTAGGAAGCAGGAATGATAGGAAAAGGGGAAAGCAGTTACAATTCCCCTTTTCCTCATGGGAGAGTGGCGGGAATTAACGGTTTCAAGTTACCCCTGGGAGCTTGTGATTTCAGGGGGGTCTTCTGGGCGCACGTGGCTTGGGAGAGGGATACAAGTGACCTCTCCTGGGTCTCGTGTGTATGCCCGGGAAAAAACAGTTCAAACTGTGCTTATCTGGCCCCGAAAGGGGCTATAAAAATAGGGTTCTGTCCCATCAGGCTCAATTGCCTCAGAAGACTGAGCTGTGGTGTTCTAGGAGGTATACTTCATTGAACAAACAGTGTTTTCTGAGGCCCGACCATGAGCCTGATGTGATGGCTGATCGAGCAGGCTGTAGAAGATGGCGGGGAAGCCTGGATTCGGCAATGCCTGGACCTACCTAGATAGTTGGGTCAAGAGGCTCCGGTAGGAGCTGCAACAGCCTTCGACAAAGCAAGGCTTGTGGCAGCCGAAGCTGGACTGACGGCGAGAGACACCGTCATCTGGGAGCCCATGCCACATCAAGAGGAAGATCAGGCGGAGCATTGAGAAGAAGTCCCAACTCAGAAAAGAAGAGGAGCGTCAAGCCTGCCCTCGGGTGTGACTCAGCGAAGAGGAGGCGCATGCCGCGCTGAAGACACTCCCCCTCCTCACTTACTTCCATTGCAATCCCAGAAGATGGGCAGTCCTCCACAGCTCGGATCGGAGCGACCGAAGGCTTGGCGAGAGGCGTGGCAGGCATCGGAATGGGAGAAGGAGCGTAGAACTTGGATGAAGTCGCGGCTGGAGGCGTGTCCACAGGCGGTACTGGAGGCAGAGCCAGAGACATCTTAAGAGGCAGAGCCATGTCACGAGGGTCGCTTTCATCACCACAGGAAGAACTGTCTCCATGGCAACAGATGTCGCTGACGGACATCGGAGCGAGGTCAGGTAATATGTCTGCAAATGGCACAGATCCCATCTCCCATACAGGTGACATGAGTGTTGAAGATAGCTGGATGTTGCCCACCTTCGTACAACAGCCACAGCATCAGAGTAGTGGTGAGTCTTCTACACTATTTTAACCAATATAGCTGAGCTCTTGTCTAAAAGGACTAAGGCTATACAGTCAGGTCCTGGTCTAGTTCAGGCTATTCCTGATTTTGCCCCAACAAGTGATCTTTCTGTTATGGGAGTCTGGATGCCATCTGGTGAAATTTCAGCTAACTGTGTTTAGGCTGCCCAATCTAATTTGGATATAGCCGTTTCTTCTTATTTAGCAGCAAAAGCACAGAATTTACCTGAAACTTGTCTAAAAGAATCTATTACTTGTGAAGTAACTCCATTAGGTTTTCATTTATCTCGCTTAATTAAAAAGAAAATTTAGCGAGGAGAGTTTACCGATATTTTGTCATTGCTTCCGTCTGCCAAAGATATTATTGTTAAAACGGATAAAAAAGAGGACAAGGATAGAGAAAGGCCGATGTCCAAGTCATTTAAAAATTGGTTATAGGCTTTCTGTATTTTCTCAGGAATTTTTTGTGAAAAATTTCCAGAAAAAAGTGCCAGACTTTGTCAACATTTAGATATTGTTCTTGAAGCTTTTAAAAATGTTGGCGGTTTTGCTTGGTATAATTATGACAAGGCTTTTTGTCAAAAATTATCGGTACGTCCTACATTAAAATGGGGAGTTAAGGACGTTGGCCTATGGCTCAACCTTTTTCTACCCCACAGATCAGTTTATACCAGGCAGAACCCGAATTCTCAGCCATCAGTTAATGCCGTATATAAAAAGGAATTTGCCTTTTGTGCCGCAACACATCCAGTTTCAAAGTGTTTAAAAAAAATGTCCGCAGCAAATCAAATACCTGGGAATTTTTCCAAAAGCGTCAACACCGGTGAAATTGCAAAATATGCTCCCATGGCTCAGAGTATTTCCAGACAGGCTGAGGGCACAGCTGCTACCGTAATTGAAGGCTGAGGGACGGATTTTTATTACCTATATTTTCTGGTCAAGGATGCAAAATGGTAAAGAATTTAAAATCTGTTGAGCAATTTTCAGATATTGCTTCTAAAAAAATTCTAGTGAGATTAAGGAAGGTAGGGTAGAGGGCCCTTTTATCTCTCCTCCTTTTAGTAATTTTAGGATTTCCCCTTTAGGCATTGTCCCTAAAAAGGAGAACAACTGTTTTAGGTTAATACATAATTTGTCCTTTCCTAAAGGTCAATCACGCAATGACCAAATTGTCAATGGTCTTTCATCGGTGAAATACACCACTTTTGAAGACGCTTTAGAAAAGCTTAAAGGTTTAGGAAAAGGAGCTCTTGTGGCTAAGGCAGATTTTAAGTCGACCTTTCGCTTTCTTCCAATTAATCCTGTATGTTTTAATTCTTTGGGGTTTTTCTTTAAAGGTATTTTTTATTTTGATAAATGCTTACTGATGTGTTGTTTGCTGTCTTGCTCCTATTTTGAAGCATTTTCTTCTTTTTAAGAATGGATGATTACTTTAGAATCCGGTTCCAATTTTATTATTCATTACTTAGATAATTTCTTATTTTTAGGCCTGGCCAATTCTCCTGAATGTTCTTATTTATTGGAGATATTTTTTTAAATTTGTTCTCAATTTGGTGTTCCTTTGGCTTTTGAAAAGACAGCCTGGCCATCCACTCGTCTGGAATTTTTGGGTATCACTATTGATTCTAATTTAATGGAGTTTTGGTTACCCGAAGAAAAAATATCCAAGCTTAGGGCTTTGTTATTGGTAGTTATTCACAAAAAGAAAGTGTGTTTAAAGGAAATGCAGTCTTTGCTGGGTCTTCTGGTTTTTGCTTGTAGGATTATGCCTATTGGGAAAGTGTTTTCTAGAAGATTATATCTTGCCATTTCTGGTTTTAAATCCCCATGTTCTCATATTAGAATTACATAGGATATGAGAGAAGATCTTCTAGTTTGGCTGCAATGTCTTACACATTTTAATGCTAGGGCTATGTGGCAGGAAGAAATTATTTTGGACAAAGACTTTTTTCTCTTCACTGGTGTAGCTGGTTCTATTAGTTTTGCCTCAATTTGGTAATCCCATTGGTGCTCAGAACGTTGGTGTCCCAGGTGGCAGGGGAAAGGTTATTTGAAAAATATAGTCCTTTTAGAATTATTCCCCATTATTGTGGCCCTGGAGATTTGGGGTCATTAGTTTAAAAATAAGAGGATATTGGTCAGAACTGATAATAAAGGAGTTATGTTTGCTATTAATTGCTTAATATCCAAGTCTCCGTCGGTCATTGTCTTATTACTCCATATGATCTTGAAATGCTTACGTTTGGATATCTGGTTTAAAGCAATTCATGTGGCTGGAAGGGACAATGAATTGGCGGATTCATTATCTTGCCTACAGATGGATCGCTTTTTCCAGCTGTTTCCAGATGCAGATCAAGTGGGTATGCCGTGTCCACCCAATTTATGGGACCTTGTTTGAGGCCCATATCCGAGTGTATTAAAAACTCTGTAGCACCCTCAACCTGAGCTGGATATCGATCGCCCTGGTTGCTATGGCTCTCATTTTTTAATTCCATCCAAGAACCTCTGGGATCTTTTTCTGAAGGCTTAGTATTATTGTTTTTGAATTTCTTATTTACTAAAAAATATTCATGGTCCTACGTACAAAAAACCTTGTCTGGAGTTTCATTCTTTTTGAAGCTTAATTTACCTTCTTGCTTGCAGTACTTTTCAGTCAAGCAAGCTATGAAAGGTTATAAGAAGAATAATTTTAAAATGGCTTTGCTCAGTTACTGATCTAATTTGTATTTCTTCATTTGAGTCAGTGCTCTTTCGAGCAGTATTTTCAGTTTCATTCTTTGCTGCTCTTCGAGTTTCTGAGTTGATTTTTATCTGAGCTAACGATATTATTATTTATGATAACAGTGTAAAAATTCTTATTAGTAGGTCAAAAACTGATCAAATGGGTAGAGGTAATTGGGTACATCTATATGCTTGTAATGGTTTCCCCATTTGTCCAGTAAAGTTATTAACACAATATTTTCATATTAGACCTTTAGTGGGTTCACATTTTTTCATACATGAATTTGGTTCTCCCCTTACTAAATACCAATTCATATGCATTTTCAAAAAATGTTTGCCGTTTTGAACTTGCAAAATTCTCATCTTACATCACATTCATTTAGAATTGGGGCAGCTACTGAAGCTTCAAGGTTAGGTTTAAATGCTAACTTAATTAAAAAAGTAGGAAGATGGAAATCTAATAGCTACTTGTTATACATTCGTCCTAATCAATTTTTTTGATTCATTGCAGGAAAATGCTGGGTAATATGGATTATTGGACATTGCTACATATTTTGGGCACAACTAAGAGCTAAGAAAAGAGTTTACACTGTTAATTTAGTTTTAGATAGAAGAAGTTTAAGGTTTTTTTGGCGTGTGAGGAGAGGTATGGTATGGGCCGATCTACTAGGAGAAATAGGGAAGCTTTTACAGAGTTTTCCCCCACCAGATATATTGATTGTACATCTTGGGGGAAATGATATTGGAAAATGGGAAACATTAGACATAATTTTTGGTATTAGGGATGATTTACGTAGGATTCAGTTGTCTTTGCCTAACACTGTTATTGTTTTCTCCGAGGTCGTGCAGAGATTGCGTTGGCTTTTACTTCCTTCACTGCGCCCCTTTAAAAAAAATTAGAAAGCAGCTAAATAGGGTGGTAGCCAAGTTACTTAACATATTAGGCATTTTATCGTTTAGACATTTGGAATTAAAGGGTGGTGTACAAGGTTTATATAGAAAGGATGAAATGTATTTATCAGACATTGGTTTGGACATTTTTAATGCAGACTTAAATTCTTGTGTTGAGATGGCTGTGGCGCAGGGTTTGGTGACATGTGGTTTTAAGACTACCTGACTTTTGGAAAGTTATGAAGTCAGTAATGTATTATATGCAGCCTGTGTTGTAGTGGCTAGGTTGCTTAAAGTTTATATATTTAGTCTTTTATATGATGAATTGATATATTGTTTTTGAAACCAATAATAAACAGCCATGGCCTTATAAAATCCAACACAGAGTATATTAGTTTGAAATCTGCAGTGAGAGTTGCTTACAGGGTATGTTGGGTGTATGCAGGATATAAGAGAGTGTAATGAGGAGTGTTGGGTGGTGTCAGGTCTCTGCAGGGAGTGGATGGCTGTACATTGGTCTGTAGGGTATCAGGTGCAATGGGTGTGTGCAGGGTATGATGAGTGTATACAGCATATGGTGGAATATAATGCAGTGCACATCGGGACAGGAGCTGAACATGTCACTATACAGACTTGTGAAGGTCATGTGAGCTTTAACGCACACAGGCGGTGTCTGCAGGAACAAATCTGGGCTGATAGTGGTGGTGAGATGGACCCGGTACTACAGGGCCCACGGCCGGCTCACTATTTATCCACTGGATGGCACATGGCCTCTGGCCACCCAATAAAGAAACCAGGAGCCTCTCATGGTGCCCCCGGGCAGTGCCTGAGTGTCTGAATGGTCAGTCTGCCCCTGGGATTGGCTGCCCGGCTACACTGGGAAAACTATTTGCCCGGGCCCAAAGCAGCTGCCCCTCTTGCCCCATGTTAAAGATGGCCCTGAATGTGACCAATGTAAAAGCCAATCACAGTGATCGGAAAGTCCATACTGCCTCCAGAGGTTGGAACCCAGTTAAAGGGCCACAGGAAAGAGGCGAGAACTAGTGAATGAAACAGTTAGGCTTCATTCACGTTATGCAAATTAGATTTTTAACAGCAACCAATTCACATAACATGTGAACCGACAGCCTTCTCAATGCAGCTGGTCCACACATGTGGTGTGGTTTTAAAAAGAGTACTGTGCAATTTTGGGTCTGGTTCAGGTGCGATTTTAGGCAAAAATTTGTACCTGAACCATTAAAGAGAACCACACCGGACTCCCGCACTGAAACCGCGGCCAGACACGTGTGAATCCAACCTAAGGGTTCATGCGTATGGGCTGAAAAATGCTGCTGCTATAGGAGTCTGGCATATTTTTTTTCATACCCATGAAAGCAGCTGTTTGTCATTTAATGTGGCCATGCATGTGTTTATGCACGTATTTACGTGCAGCGTTCAGGGGCATAAACAAAAATGCCCCTGAGAGGTGTGTATGAACTCATATACACACTGTTAGATGGATAAATTAACGCATCTTTAGCTTTAGCTGTAGCTTTATTCTAGTATCTAAAATACACAAATATTTTAGCAGTAGAATCAGGTTAAGCTCACATGCTTATAAACAGCATATGCTTGTAAACGCACATAAACACACGCAAATATGCAAGATTAGAGACAGTTTTTCTGCCAACTTCTGGCAGCATTTTCAGGGCATACCCATATGCATACCCATATGCATGAGGACTTATTATATCACATTTACTTGAACTGTCCCCTTGGAATTCATAAAAGCGTAACTAAACCCAAAACCAAAAATGTATTATAGTGCAGCTTACCAGTCATTATATCTGGTGGCTGCATTTGTTTTCCTTTTTTTAGACTTTCCTCCCTCTGCTTTCACCAGGTAATCTGGCCCTCCTGTGTTAGTAAGAATTAACTCTGGATGAAGGCGCACAGGAGGCACAGAAGGCACAGCATTGTCAGTCTAGGGTCGTGATAGCAAGGATAACTTGCCACAAACTTGTGGCAGTGTTGAATTGTAAGTCTGTTAACTTGCTGCACATTTTCACTGACAAGTTGTACAATTGCAGAGCACTTGAAGAACAAGTTCTAGTTAACACTTTTCCAGTTTGTGGCAAAATGTGCATGGCAAGTCTCTAGCAAGAGCAAAGTTGCAGTGGTGAGTCTACAGCAAGAGCTCTGCAAGTCACAGTGACCCTTGTGGTGGGATGACTATTGCACAACATAACTGAACCAGAACTTGCAGCAGACTTGCAGAATGTTTTCAAAGAAAGTTGATCTGGAATCATGCAGTGCGGACAGGGGCGGACTGACAACCCATGGGGCCCCTGGGCAATAGGTGATCATGGGCCCCCCGTGTCTCTGTCCACACTCAAGCCACACAAAACACCACCTACTTATTGCACTGCGCCCACATTACATATGTTCGTCCCTTCCCCCTTTAGCTGCAGAGGCAGCAGCTGAGGATGTACACTTTCTGCAACAGGAATTAAAGCGGAGTTCCACACAAAAATGGAATATCCGCTTTCTGGCATCCTCCCCCCCTTCGGTGTCACATTTGGCACCTTTCAGGGGGGAGGGGGAGCAGATAACTGTCTAATACAGGTATCTTGCTCCCACTTCCGGGCATAGATACCCACACCACCCACGGTTATCTATGCCACTTTCCGCCCCCCACCCCGCTGTCTTCTGGGAAACACACGGATCCCAGGAGACAGCAGGGACCAGGGGGAACGTGCAGCGCGAGTTGCGCATGCACAGTAGGTAACCAGAAAGTGAAGTCTCAAGGCTTCACTTCCTGACTCCCTTACCGAAGATGGCGGTGGCAGCACCCGAGAGCCAAGGGACAGATTGGCTTCGGGCGCCGACATCGTGGGCGCACTGGACAGGTAATTGTCGATATTTTAAAAGTCAGCAGCTGCAGTATTTTTAGCTGCTGATTATAAAAAAAAAGGCGGAACTCCGCTTTAAGCCCCCTGTTGCATTTGGAGTGTGATTGCGACCCATTCAAGTGAATAGGGCCACTCTGCAAACACCCTGCAACTATGTGCAATGCATGTAGTTGCAGCATACCAGTGTAGGATCCAAGGGGTTAAAGCAGGTGATGAGGAGGCAATACAACACCTCCTCACTGCCTGCTTTAACCCTTTTTTTTTTTTTGCTGTAATGCACAAGGTTGCACGGCCTTTGCAGAGCAGCCCCATTCAATTGAATGGGTTACGCTTGGCAGACGCTACACCTGCCAAGCGTGACAGGGTGTATAATGCCTGCTGTGGCTGCAACATGTTTACCCCTGGCCACTGCAGTTAAAGGGAGCGAAGCTGAGGGGTGAGTAAAAACAGGGCTCAACTATGAAGTTTTACCACCCCCAAACTGCGAATGTAAACAAGCCCTTACTGTCCTGAGCCCCCTATCACAGTTGGTGTTTAGGAGACACCTGGGATGGGGACAAAGAGGGACCCCTGAGATGAGGACAGAGAGGGGCCCCTGGGATGAGGACAGCAGAGAGGGGGCCCTGGGATGAGAGCAGAGACTGGTACTGGGATGAGAGCAGAGACCAGTACTGGGATGAGAGCAGAGACCAGTACTGGGATGAGAGCAGAGAGGGGTCCTGGGATGAAAGCAGAGAGGGGTTCCTGGGATGAAAGCAGAGAGGGAACTCCTGGGATGAAAGCAGAGAGGGGGTCTTGGGATGAAAGCAGAGAGGGGGTCTTGGGATGTCAGAAATGTCAGTGACAATAGCCTACCTTAAAATTGGACACTGTCAGCCAGCAGGGCAGTGGACAGTGTCAGTAGGGCAGTAAATGGTGTCAGTAGAGCAGTAAATGGTGTCAGTAGGACAGTGTACAGTGTCAGTAGGGCAGTGTAAAGTGTCAGTAGGGCAGTGGACAGTGTCAGTAGGGCAGTACATGGTGTCATTAGGGCAGTAAATTGTGTCATTAGGGCAGTAAATGGTGTCAGTAGATCAGTGGACAGTGTCAGTAGAGCAGTAAATGGTGTCAGTAGGGTAGTAAATTGTGTCAGTAGATCTGTGGACAGTGTCAGTAGAGCAGTAAATGGTGTCAGTAGGGCAGTAAATGTTGTCAGTAGGGCAGTAAATGGTGTCAGTAGGGCAGTGTACAGTGTCAGTAGAGCAGTAAATTGTGTCAGTAGGGCAGTAAATGGTGTCAGTAGGGCAGTGGACAGTGTCAGTAGAGCAGTAAATGGTATCAGTAGGGCAGTGGACAGTGTCAGTAGGGCAGTACATGGTGTCAGTAGGGCAGTAAATGGTGTCAGTAGGGCAGTAAATGGTGTCAGTAGGGCAGTGGACAGTGTCAGTAGAGCAGTAAATGGTGTCAGTAGAGCAGTGGACAGTGTCAGTAGGGCAGTGTACAGTGTCAGTAGGGCAGTAAATGGTGTCAGTAGGGCAGTGGACAGTGTCAGTAGGGCAGTAAATGGTATCAGTAGGGCAGTGGACAGTGTCAGTAGGGCAGTACATGGTGTCAGTAGGGCAGTAAATGGTGTCAGTAGGGCAGTAAATGGTGTCAGTAGGGCAGTAAATGGTGTCAGTAGGGCAGTAAATGGTGTCAGTAGAGCAGTGGACAGTGTCAGTAGAGCAGTAAATGGTGTCAGTAGGGCAGTGGACAGTGTCAGTAAAGCAGTAAATGGTGTCAGTAGGGCAGTGGACAGTGTCAGTAGGGCAGTGGACAGTGTCAGTAGGGCACTAAATTGTGTCAGTAGGGTAGTAAATTGTGTCAGTAGAGCAGTTGACAGTGTCAGTAGAGCAGTAAATGGTGTCAGTAGGGCAGTGCGGTGCGGTGTGACAAGAGGGGGTGCGGTGTGACAGGAGGTGGTGCTGCGGTGTGACAGGAGGTGGTGCTGCGGTGTGACAGGAGGGGATGCGGTGTGACAGGAGGGGATGCGGTGTGACAGGAGGTGGTGCAGAGTGTGACAGGAGGTGGTGCAGAGTGTGACAGGAGGTGGTGCAGAGTGTGACAGGAGGGGGTGCAGAGTGTGACAGGAGGTGGTGCAGAGTGTGACAGGATGGGGTGCAGAGTGTGACAGGATGGGGTGCAGAGTGTGACAGGAGGGGGTGCAGAGTGTGACAGGAGGGGGTGCAGAGTGTGACAGGAAGGGGTGCAGAGTGTGACAGGAAGGGGTGCAGAGTGTGACAGGAAGGGGTGCAGAGTGTGACAGGAAGGGGTGCAGAGTGTGACAGGAGGGGGTGCAGAGTGACAGGAGGGGGTGCAGAGTGTGACAGGAGGGGGTGCAGAGTGTGACAGGAGGGGGTGCAGAGTGTGACAGGAGGGGGTGCAGAGTGTGACAGGAGGGGGTGCAGAGTGACAGGAGGGGGTGCAGAGTGTGACAGGAGGGGGTGCAGAGTGTGACAGGAGGGGGTAGAGTGTGACAGGAAGGGGTGCAGAGTGTGACAGGAAGGGGTGCAGAGTGACAGGAGGGGGTGCGGTGTGACAGGAGGGGCACGTGCAAATACAGAGGAGGGGTGCAATTACAGAGAAATGAGGGACAATTACAGATGAAAGGGGTGCAAATACAGAGGAGAGGGGAAATTACAGAGGAGGGGGGGCAGTTACAGAGGGGGTGGCAAACACAGAAGGGTCAAAACATAAGGGAGAGAGAGGCGACAGGCAGCTGCTGGTGCAGAAGTTTTTAATAAAATAAATGCTTAAAAGCAATCCACTCACTCTGCATGTCAGAGCTGTATATGTCAGTCTGTGAAGTTGGCTGTCCCATCCTCCCCTCCGCTCCACGCTGCTCTTATCACTGAATCGGGAAACTCATGTGAACTGTCAGCCTCTGATGATGGAGGCGTGGTTAAGCCTCTGGAATGCTCCGATTGGTCACAGCATCCCAGGCTGGCAGCTCACTGCAGTCTCCCCGCAGCTCTGTATCCTCGGCTTCCTCCAGCGATTCAGTGATAAGAGCAGATCGGAGGGGGGGGTGGGACGTCCAACTTCACAGACTGACATTGACATATACAGCTCTGACATGGAGAGTGAGTGGATTGTTTGCTTTTAAGCATTTATTTTATTAAAACCTTCCGCACCAGCAGCTGTCTGTCGCCTCTCTCTCCCATATGTTTTGATTGCTCTGTAATTGCTCCCCCCGCCCGCCGCTCCGACGCCCCTGCTGTCCAGGTCCCCCTGTGTGCTGGGGCTCGTAAAAGGAGGCCCCATGGTACCCCTGTCAGCTGTCCGGGTGTGAGGCAGAGGGAAACCCGGGCACAGCCTCCTAAACCCGTACTGTCCGGGTCAAAACCGGACAGGTGGCAACCCTAGGAGAGACGGGTCCTGGGATGACAGCAGTTGGGGGGTCTTGGAATGACAGCAGAGAGGGGTGCTGGGATGACAGCAGAGAGGGGCCCCGGGATGACAGCAGAGAGGGGCCCCGGGATGATAGCAGAGAGGGGCCCAGAGATGATAGCAGAGAGGGGCCCCTGGGATGACAAAAGAGAGGGGCCCTGGGATGACAGCAGAGAGGGGGTCTTGGGATGACAGCAGAGATGGGCACTGGGATGACAGCTGAGAGGGGGTCCTGGGATGACAGCAGAGAGGGGCCCTGGGATGACAGCAGAGAGGGGCCCTGGGAGGACAGCAGAGAGGGCGTCCTGGGATGACAGCAGAGATGGGTGCTGGGATGACAGCAGAGACGGGGTCCTGGGATGACAACAGAGAGGGGCCCCTGGGATGACAGCAGAGAGGGGCCCCTGGGATGACAGCAGAGAGGGGGTTCTGGGATGATAGCAGAGAGGGGATCCTGGGATGATAGCAGAGAGGGGATCCTGGGATGACAGCAGAGATGGGCACTGGGATGACAACAGAGAGGGGGTCCTGGGATGACAGCAGAGAGGGGCCCTGGGATGACAGCAGAGAGGGGCCCTGGGAGGACAGAGGGCGTCCTGGGATGACAGCAGAGATGGGCGCTGGGATGACAGCAAAGACGGGGTCCTGGGATGACAACAGAGAGGGGCCCCTGGGATGACAGCAGAGAGGGGCCCCTGGGATGACAGCAGAGAGGGGGTCCTGGGATGATAGCAGAGAGGGGATCCTGGGATGATAGCAGAGAGGGGATCCTGGGATGACAGCAGAGATGGGCGCTGGGATGACAGCAGAGAGGGGGTCCTGGGATGACAGCAGAGATGGGCACTGGGATGACAGCAGAGAGGGGGTCCTGGGATGACAGCAGAGAAGGGCGCTGGGATGACAGCAGAGAGGGGGTCCTGGGATGGCAGCAGAGAGGGGCCCCTGGGATGACAGCAGAGAGGGGCCCCTGGGATGATAGCAGAGAGGGGGTCCTGAGATGACTGGTAAGTGGCATCTCTTAGATTTTGGGGAGGGGTGGATTTGAAATCACCCTACTTTCCAGCACAAGTGGTGCTCCCCCCCCCCATCATTTCTCCATGTACACAGACCTCAGATGAGCAGCACAGCTTTTGCAGTTAATTCCCTGGATCCTCCTCCTCCTGTCTGTGTACATCGGAGCCGAGGAGGAGGATCCTCAGTGATCTCTCTCTGTGTGATGTGCAGGGCTGCAGACACAGGAGGGAGAGATGCCAGTGTCGGCTGCTACACAGGAATGATCGCTGCCTGGGGGAACCCGGGTACCCTGTAACAGATGTGGGGGAGGTGTCCTGGGTGCCCGACACTAGTGCGACTCTGTAAGGCCAGTTACCGGAGCTCAGTGCTGGAACTGGTTTCGGCACTGGGCTCCGGGATCAGCACAGATTCCTTGGGATGGGGGTACTCTCATGGGGCCCCCTACCAGCCCGGGCTCTCAGGCAGTGCGAGTGCCCTAATGGTCGGTCTGCCCCTGCTTGCTGCAATTGTGCAACAAACTTGTGAAGCCTTGGAAGTTTAACAATAGGTTAGGAAGTCATTTTCAAACTTGCAACTCAACTGCTTGCTATTTGCTTGTTAAATGTAATACTTTTGAAAACAACAGACTGGCTGGATCACCAGATGAAAATAGAAGACAGAAAGCCTAAAAATAAAAAGAATGCAGCCATCACATCAAAACACTAGTAAGATGCAATGTAATAGATGCTTGCTTTTTTTTTTTTTTTACTGCTTTAACCCCTTCCCGTCAGTACTATAGCCAAAAGACGGCTACAGCGCAGGCTGAATTTGGAAAGCGTACATGGACATCCTCCCGTGTTCGCGCTGCCAGCACGTCCCCTGCGGCACTTTGGCGGCATGCTCGTGCTCACTGAGTCCTTCGGACTCAGCTGATCACAGATCGTGTTAAAGGGCCAGTCACAGCAGCCCTTTCCCACTTGATCAGCTGTGTCCAATGACAGCTGATCACGGGAGTAAACACAAGTCGGTCATCTGCTTTTCTTTACTCACATTGACAGCTTGAGAGAAAAAGAGAGCCGATAACTGGCTTGTGTTAAAGGGACATTGGCACTGATTATCAGTGCATTCCCAACAGGCCCACCAGTGCTGCCAATCATTGCTGTTCATCAGTTCCTCCTCATCAGAGTCACCTATCAGTGCCGCCCATCAGTTCCTCCTCATCAGTATCACCTATCAGTGCTGCCTATCAGTGCCACATATCAGTGCCGCCTATCAGTGTCCATCAATTCCTCCTCATCAGTGTCACCTATCGTCGGTGCCACCTATCAGTACCTCCTCATCAGTGCAACCTATCAGTGTTGATCAGTCCCACCTCATCAGTGTAGCCTATCAGTGTCCATCGGTCTTGCCTCATCAGTGCAGCTTTTCAGGTCCATCAGCGCAGTCTATCATTGTCCATCGGTCCCACCTCATCAGTGCAGCGTATCAGTGTCCATGTCAGTTCCTCCTCATCAGTGTCACCTATCGGTGCCACCTCATCAGTGCAGCCTACCAGTGACCATCAGTCCTGCCTCATTAGTACAGCTTTTCAGTGTCCATCAATGCAGCCTATCAGTGTCCATCAGTCCCGCCTCATCAGTGCAGCTTTTCAGTGTCCATCAATGCAGCCTATCAGTGTCCATCAGTCCGGCCTCATCACGGTGAATGTCCATCAGTCCCGTCTCATCACGGTGAGTGTCCATCAGTCCCGCCTCATCAGTGCAGCTTTTCAGTGTCCATCAATGCAGCCTATCAGTGTCCATCAGTCCCGCCTCATCACGGTGAATGTCCATCAGTCCCGCCTCATCACGGTATGTGTCCATAAGTTCCGCCTCATCACGGTGAGTGTCCATCAGTCCCGCCTCATCAGTGCAGCTTTTCAGTGTCCATCAATGCAGCCTATCAGTGTCCATCAGTCCCACCTCATCAGTGCAGCTTTTCAGTGTCCATCAATGCAGCCTATCAGTGTCCATCAGTCCGGCCTCATCACGGTGAATGTCCATCAGTCCCGTCTCATCACGGTGAGTGTCCATCAGTCCCACCTCATCAGTGCAGCTTTTCAGTGTCCATCAATGCAGCCTATCAGTGTCCATCAGTCCCGCCTCATCACGGTGAATGTCCATCAGTCCCGCCTCATCACGGTATGTGTCCATAAGTTCCGCCTCATCACGGTAAGTGTGCATCAGTCCCGCCTCATCAGTGCAGCTTTTCAGTGTCCATCAATGCAGCCTATCAGTGTCCATCAGTCCCGCCTCATCAGTGCAGCATTTCAGTGTCCAGCAATGCAGCCTATCAGTGTCCATCAGTCCCGCCTCATCACGGTATGTGTCCATCAGTCCCGCCTCATCAGTGCAGCTTTTCAGTGTCCATCAATGCAGCCTATCAGTGTCCATCAGTCCCGCATCATCACGGTAAGTGTCCATCAGTCCCGCCTCATCAGTGCAGCTTTTCAGTGTCCATCAGTGCAGCTTTTCAGTGTCCATCAATGCAGCCTATCAGTGTCCATCAGTCCCTCCTCATCATGCTGAGTGTCCATCAGTCCCGCCCCATCACGCTGAGTGTCCATCAGTCCCGCCTCATCACGGTGAGTGTCCATTAGTCCCGCCTCATCACGGTGAGTGTCCATCAGTCCTGCCTCATCACGGTGAGTGTCTATCAGTCCCGCCTCATCACGGTGAGTGTCCATCAGTCCCGCCTCATCACGTGAATGTCCATCAGTTCCACCTCATCACTGCAGCTTTTCAGTGTCCATCAATGCAGCCTATCAGTGTGCATCAGTACCACCTCATTAGCGCACATTAACTGCTTAAGAACCGCCTCACGCCGGTATACGTGTCAGGAACCATGAAACAGACAGAGACAGAAGTACAATCAAATCACACTTGTTTATTAATAATAAAAATAAAAAGGTAAATAGAAAAAAGTGTAGTCAAGCATAGCCAGAGTCCAGTAGCCAGATCAGGTAGTCAGCCAGTCCAATGTTCATAAACCAGATCGGGTAATCAGCCAGTCCAGAAGTCAGGGATCCAAGGAGAGCAACTGCAAGCAGAATAAGAAGCCAGGAGGGATGTCAGCAAGCCAGTCTTGAAACAAACAGCAGGAGATGGTTCCTTGTGATGTGACCAACGTGAAGGCAATGGAGAAATGAGCTGGAAGGCTTTAAATAGGCAGGTCAGACGAGCATCATTGGGAACAGCTGGTAACTGTGGAGAGAGAAGAGAGCTGACAATTAGCCGACAGCTGAGCGGCCAGCCCAGAGGAGGAAGGGTTAAGCTAGCCCTCACAATTCGTCGGCAGAATGGCATGGCTGGGCACAAGCACGTACCTGTACGTGGCTCTTTAAGTGCCCAGCCATGGGTCGGGAGTGTGCCGCCGGCGGCACGCTCCAGACCCGGTCCTGAGCTCCGTGGCTGTGGGACCAGCAGACCTGATCGCCGCCGATGTCTCGTGATCGGGTCACAGAGCTGAATAATGAGGAGAGGTCTGTGTAAACAAACCTCTCCCCGTGCTTCCTACTGTGGCTGTAACCGATCGTCTGTTCCCTGTTATAGGGAAAGATGATCAGTGACGTCACATGCTAGGCCACGCCCCCTACAAAAAAAAAAAAACAGAACATCACACATAACCCCTACACTGCCCCCTAGTGGTTAACTCCTTCACTGCCAGTGTCATTTACACAGGAATCAGTGCATTTAACCACTTAAGGACCGCCGTATTGCCATTGTACGTCATTACAATGGCACAGGCAGGCACAAGCACGTACATGTACGTGCCTGCCTTCAAGCGGGTGGGGGGTCCGATCGGACCCCCTCCCGCTGTATACGGCGGTCCGGTTCGCTTCAGGAGCGATCCGTGATGAGGGGATGGCCGTTGGGTTCTGGCCACCCCCTCTGGATCGCTCCTGGCCAATGAGAAGCTTCCTCCCACTGTGTATTGTTTACACAGGAAGGAGAAAGTGATGTCATTCTCCTCGGGGCGGTCTTTTTGACCGGACTACGAGGAGAAGACTAAAAGTAAGTGTGCACCAACACTACACTGACATGTAGGTACGCACAGGTTCACCGCCAGGTTTTTATAGCGCTAGGTACCCCGATATACTACCCAATAATGGTTTTAACCCCCTGATTGCCCCTAGTTAACCCTTCCACCCCCTTTTGCCAGTGTCATTAAGCGATCGTTTTTCTGATCGCTGCATTAGTGTCACTAGTGCTGCTAGGTAGCTAGTTATTTTTTTAGGTTCACCGCCAGGTTTTTATAGCGCTAGGTACCCCGATATACAACCCAATAATGGTTTTAACCCCCTGATTGCCCCTAGTTAACCCTTTCACCCTCTTTTGCCAGTGTCACTAAGCGATAATTTTTCTGATCGCTGCATTAGTGTCGCTACTGTCGCTAGGTAGCTAGTTATTTTTTTAGGTTCACCGCCAGGTTTTTATAGCGTTAGGTACCCCCATATACTACCCAATAATGGTTTTAACCCCCTGATTGCCCCTAGTTAACCCTTTCACCAGCAATCACAGTATAAGTGTCACTGGTGACGCTGGTTAGCCAGTTAGTTATTTAGGTCCCCCGTCAGGTTTTTATATAGTGCCAGGGACCCCCATATACTACCTAATAAAAATTTGAACCCCCTGATTGCCCCTAGTTAACCCTTTCACCACTGATCACCGTATAAGTGTTACGGGTGACTCTGGTTAGTTTGCTTTTTATAGCATCAGGGCACCCACCATTTATTACCCAATAAAGGTTTAACCCCCTGATCACCCGGCGGGTGATATCAATTAGGTTTTAGGGTCAGGGTCTGTGTCGCCCCAGGCAGCGCTAGGTTAGTGCCAGTACCGCTAACACCCACACGCAAAGCATAAACCTCCCGTAGTGGTATAGAATCTGAACAGATCAATATCTGATCTGATCAGATCTATACTAGCGTCCCCAGCAGTTTAGGGTTCCAAAAAAACACATTGTTAGTGGGATCAGCCTAGATACCTGCTAGCACCTGCGTTTTGCCCCTCTGCCCAGCCCACCCAAGTGCAGTATCGATCGATCACTGTCACTTACAAAACACTAAACACATAACTGCAGCGATCGCAGAGTCAGGCCTGATCCCTGCGATCGCTAACAGTTTATTTGGTAGCGTTTTATATTTAAATTCGGAAGGCAGTGCTTGGTTTTTGGGGTCCCGTACGTGGCTAGGCACCCAAAAAGTCCCCCACATGTGGTATCCCCGTACTCGGGAGAAGCAGCAGAATTTATTTTGGGGTGTAATTTGACTTATGCCCATAGCATGTGTGAGCAATATATCATTTAGTGACAACTTTGTGCAAAAAAAGAAAAGTTTGTAATATTCCCGCAACTTGTGGCAAAATATAAAATATTCCATGGACTCAACATGCCTCTCAGTAAATAGCTTGGGGTGTCTACTTTCCAAAATTGGGTCATTTTGGGGGGTTTTGTGCTATTTTGGCATTTTATGGCCTTCGAAACTGTGATAGGTAGTGAGGAGTGAAATCAAAAATTTGCACCCTTAGAAATCCTGAAGGTGGTGATTGGTTTTCGGGGTGCCGTGCGCGACTAGACTCCCAAAAAGTCCCACACATGTGGTATCCCCATACTCGGGAGAAGTAGCGGAATATATTTTGTGGTGCAATTCCACGTATAACCATGGCATGTGTGAGCAATATATCATTTAGTAACAACTTTTTGTAAAAAAATCATTTTTTTTTATTTTTTGTCATTATTCAATCCCTTGGGACAAAAAAAAAATATTCAATGGTCTCAACATGGCCCTCAGCAAATAGCTTGGGGTGTCTACTTTCCAAAATGGGGTCATTTGGGGGGGTTTTGTGCCATCTTGGCATTTTATGGCCTTCAAAACTGTGATAGGTAGTGAGGAGTAAAATAAAAAATGTATGCCCTTAGAAATCCTGAAGGCGGTGCTTGGATTTCGGGGTCCCGTACGCGGCTAGGCTCCCAAAAAGTCCCACACATTTGGTATCCCTGTACTCAGGAGAAGCAGCAGAATGTATTTTGGGGTGTCATTTCACATATGCCCATAGCATGTGTGAGCAATATATCATTTAGTGACAACTTTGTGCAAAAAAAAAAAGTTTGTAATATTCCCGCAACTTGTGGCAAAATATAAAATATTCCATGGACTCAACATGCCTCTCAGTAAATAGCTTGGGGTGTCTACTTTCCAAAATGGGGTCATTTTGGGGGGTTTTGTGCTATTTTGGCATTTTATGGCCTTCGAAACTGTGATAGGTAGTGAGGAGTGAAATCAAAAATTTGCACCCTTAGAAATCCTGAAGGTGGTGATTGGTTTTCGGGGTGCCGTGCGCGACTAGACTCCCAAAAAGTCCCACACATGTGGTATCCCCATACTCGGGAGAAGTAGCGGAATATATTTTGGGGTGCAATTCCACATATAACCATGGCATGTGTGAGCAATATATCATTTAGTGACAACTTTTTGTAAAAATTTTTATTTATTTATTTTTGTCATTATTCAATCCCTTAGGACAAAAAAAATAAATATTCAATGGGCTCAACATACCCATCAGCAATTTCCTTGGGGTGTCTAATTTCCAAAATGGGGTCATTTGGGGGGGGTTTGTACTGCCCTGCCATTTTAGCACCTCAAGAAATGAGATAGGCAGTCATAAATTAAAAGCTGTGTAAATTCCAGAAAATGTACTCTAGTTTGTAGACGCTATAACTTTTGCGCAAACCAAAAAATATACGCTTATTGACATTTTTTTTACTAAAGACATGTGGCTGAATACATTTTGCCCTCAATGTATGACTAAAATTTAGTTTATTCGATTTTTCTTATAACAAAAAGAAGAAAATATCTTTTTTTTTCAAAATTTTCGCTATTTTTCCATTTATATCGCAAAAAATAAAAATCGCAGAGGCAATCAAATACCATCAAAAGAAAGCTCTATTTGTGGGAAGAAAAGGACGCAAATTTAGTTTGGGTGCAATATTGCATGACCGCGCAATTACCAGTTAAAGCAGCGCAGTGCGAAATTGGAAAAAGACCTCTGGTCCTTAAGGTGTTTATTGGTCTGGGGCTGAAGTGGTTAAATAGCACTCAATGCTGTATAAATGACAATGGTCCCAAAAATGTGTGAAAAATGTCCGATGTGTCCGCCATAATGTTGCAGTCACAATAAAAATCGCTGATCGCCGCCATTAGTAGTAAAAAAAATTTTTTTTATAAAAATGATATAAAACTATCCCCTATTTTGTAAACGCTATAACTTATGTGCAAACCAATCAATAATCGCTAATTGTGGTTTTATTTACCAAAAATATGTAGAAGAATACGTATCGGCCTAAACTGAAAAAAAAATGTTTTTTTATATAGTTTTTGGGGATATTTATTATAACAAAAATAAAAAATATTGCATTATTGTTCAAAATTTTCGCTCTATTTTTGTTTATAGCGCAAAAAATAAAAACCGCAGAGGTGATCAAATACCACCAAAAGAAAGCTCTATTTGTGGGAAAAAAAGGACGCCAATTTTGTTTGGGAGCCACGTCGCACGACCGCGCAATTGTCAGTTAAACCGACACAGTGCCGAATCGCAAAAAGTGGCTTGGTCCTTTGGCTGCAAATTGGTCCGGGGCTTAAGTGGTTAATGAAGGAGAAAAATTACTTGTTTGCAAAATTGTATAAGAAACTATATAAAATTTTTTTTTACATTTTTGTTATTTTTTCGTTTGTTTAGCAAAAAATAAAAACCCCAGAGGTGATTAAATACCACTAAAAGAAAGCTCTATTTGTGTGAAAAAAATGATAAAAATGTCATATGTGTACAATGTTGCATGACCGCTCCATTGTCATTCAAAGTGTGACAGCGCTGAAAGCTGAAAAATGGCCTGGGCAGGAAGGGGGTAAAAGTAGGTAAGGGGTTAAGAGAGGCACAGATTATTTTTACCATTTGGTGCAATATAGCTGGGTGGGAAATCAGTTTAGCTGAAAGCTCCCCACGAGTCCCTATTCCTGATATAGAGCAGTGATGATAGAAATCCAGTACATAGTCCATCAAGTGTTGTTGTTCCTAGCAAGTTTCCAGCTAGTCTGACAGGATCCAGGAGCTGGGAGGGGCCAGCGTTGATTGATCGTCATGGGGGCGGGCCTACAAGTGACAGCACAAGAATGTTTACAGGGATCTGTTGGAGCGCCGCTGCCTGGCTGGAAAACGTCAAGCGGATTGACAACACCAACTTCTAGGAGTCTAGGCAGCGATTGGCTGAACCTAGTTACAGCGTCCCGCGATTGGCTGCCTGAAAAGATGGGATGGAAGGTGATTAATGTTGTGTGTTGCTCGATTCCGATTTGATTGACAGAGCGTTCTCGGGTCTGATTGGCTCGCTGAGAGCGGCCGCCCGTAAGCATTGGCTGTACGTGTTGCACGCTAAACGCTGATTGGGTGAGGGGGAGAGAGGGAGGGCAGTTAGTGAGGCCCCAGGAGGTGCCTTGCTACTGCTGTAGGGAGAGATCGGAGCGGAGGGGCCGGGGAGAGGTGATGGTTCCGTGGTGTTGAAGTGGTGTTGAAGTGGTGGAGGGGAGCCGGGATGGCGCGGAGCCCCAAGGAGGGCAGTGTGTCTCCCTCCGCCAGTCTTCGTGGTACCAGGGAGACCCTCAGCGATCCGGAGCTTGAGTCTGTCGGCTCCGACTCCGAGATCAACGGATTCACTGTGGAGAGAAGGACCGACAAGTACGGCTTCCTGCTGAAGAGCGATGTGGACGGGAGACGGTGAGTGCACGAGCAACTGGGACATGTCTATGTCTGTGGCCTGTCAGCTGTCATATCATGTGTGTCACTGGAGCCCAGGACCGAGCTGTCACCCCACCATTTTATATACAATCCATACATTTACTGTGCGATCAGATACAATCATTCAATCACAGTGCCATGAGTTACAATCATTCAATCACAGTGCCATGAGTTACAATCACCGTGCCGTGAGATACAATCGTACAATCACCGTGCCGTGAGATACAATCGTACAATCACCGTGCCGTGAGATACAATCGTACAATCACAGTGCCAGCAGATGCAATCTTACAATCGCTGTGCCATGAGATAAATCACCGTGCCAGCTGATACAATCTTACAATCGTGGTGCCAGCAGATGCAATCTTACAATCGCTGTGCCATGAGATAAATCGCCATGCCAGCTGATACAATCTTACAATCGTGGTGCCAGCAGATGCAATCTTACAATCGCCGTGCCATGCGACACAATCTTACAATCGCTGTGCCATGAGATACAATCGCCGTGCCATCAGATACCCTAAAAAATCCTTCCATGCCAATGCACGCTTCCATAAGTGATCAATTTCTTTTTCATATCATCTCTCCTGATAGGAATAATTCATACGTAGCTGACAACCCAACCAATCAACCTTACACACAAATGGGGAAGTGGGTTCCAATTGATCATTGAGAATCAATCATAAGTGATTGATCTCATCTCTGTTTCCACGATGTAATCTCATAATCCAAATTTTATTTTTATTTTTTTCAAAATTCAATTGTCTTTATGATCAAAGTATCAGTACTGCCAATTGATGCAAAAAGATCAATGATTTTTCCACCCTGGGCAATTAACTCCGATTGAGTCTAAATCTACCAGAAGGGGAGTTATGGCTATTCGATTGTTTTGATCTGATCACACATTAATCAGATAGAATGAAAGCCTGTGTGGCCACCATTAGGCTCCCCATACACATTACAATTTCTGTACAATTCACTTTAGATTGCTGTAATATGAAGACCTAACTGTTCTATCCGGTCTGACTAGCCTTTGAACTTCGTAGTTGTTGTTCTAAAGCTAGCCTATACAATCTGATTTGTACAATCTCCTTAAGCCCTGGTTCACACTGCTGCGACTTGAGAGTAAAGAGTCGCGCGACAAGTAAAATCCCAGTTAACGGCAATGGAACCATTGTAATCAATGCGCCTCAAGTCACTCCAACTTAGAAAAAGGTTCCTGCACTGCTTTTGGTGCGACTTCACTATGATTTGCATTGACTGCTGTTAGGCTGCTTTCACACTGCAAGTGCCACTGCTTTTAGTGGCGATTTACTGCTGTTTAAGCGGCACTTTTGCACTGCTTTTCGGCCGCTAGCAGGCACTTTTAACCTCCAAAAAGGGGTTAAAAACGCCAGTGTTGCAGCACTTCGGAAGCGATTTTCAGGCACTTTGGAACCACTGCCCATTCAGTGCAATGGGCAGGGGCATTTTGGGAGCACTCTATGCAGCTCTCCCATACCACCCCAAAGATGCTGCTTGCAGGACTTTTCCGAATGTCCCGCAAGTGCATCGCTTGAGTGTGAAAGCACCCATTGTAATGAATGGGAGGCCGTTTACAGGCGCTATTCCAAGCGCTAAAACGCCTGAAAACTGCCTCAGTGGGAAAGGGGTCTTAAATCGTATGAGAGCCGCGATTAAGTCACGCAGGGATGTCGGATTCAAAGTTTGGGCAGTGTGGACCCAGGCTTAGACTTGCCGAAACGGTTTACTACCGTGTTTCTCCGAAAATAAGATCTACCCCGAAAATAAGACCTAGCGCTATTTTCCAGGAGGGCTACAATATAAGCCCTACCCAGAAAATAAGCCATAGTTTGGCGCGGCGCACTCAGCTAAACTCCTCTTCTCTCAGCGGGGGAATCTCGGACCCCCCCCCCCCGCATTGCTCAGTGGGGAGGACAGCTGGGGGTGGGTCATGGAAGTGCCTAGCAGGGCTCAGCTGATCTCCTCTTCTCTTGGGTGTCAGTGGGGGATCTCGCCCCCCCGCACTAATCGTAGCCGTAGAAGACTGAATAGGCGGGCCATTGAAGCGGGTGTCGTGGGGGATCTCGCTCCCTGCCCTCTGCAGTGCTCGGAGTGGTGGAATGCGGCCCAGGCGGGCCTATTGAAGCGGTCGTTGGTGGGGGATCTCGCCCCCTGCCCTCTGCAGCGCTCAGAGCGGTGGAATGCAGCCCAGGTGGGCCATTGAAGCGGGTGTCGGTGGGGGATCTCGCCCCCTGCCCTCTGCAGTACTCGGACGGTGGAAGGTGGGCCATTGAAGCGGGTGTCATGGGGGATCTCGCCCTCTGCAGTGCTCAGAGCAGTGGAATGCGTCCCAGGCGGGCAATTGAAGCGGGTGTCGGTGGGGGATCTCGCCTCCTGCCCTCTGCAGTACTCGGACGGTGGAAGGTGGGCCATTGAAGTGGGTGTCATGGGGGATCTCGCCCTCTGCAGTGCTCAGAGCAGTGGAATGCGTCCCAGGCGGGCAATTGAAGCGGGTGTCGGTGGGGGATCTCGCCTCCTGCCCTCTGCAGTGCTCGGAGCGGTGGAAGGCAGCCCAGGCGGGCCATTGAAGCGGGTGTTGGTGGGGGATCTCGCCCCCTGCTCTCTGCAGTGCTTGGAGCGGTGGAATGCGAGCCTTTGAAGCGGGTGTTGGTGGGGGATCTCGCCCCCTGCTCTCTGCAGTGCTTGGAGCGGTGGAATGCGAGCCTTTTAAGCGGGTGTCGGTGGGGGATCTCGCCCCCTGCTGCCTGCAGTGCTCGGAGTGGTGGAAGGCAGCCCAGGCAGGCCATTGAAGCGGGTGTCTGCAGCGGATCTCGCCCCCTGCCCTCTGCAGTGCTCAGAGCGGTGGAAGGCAGCCCAGATGGGCCATTGAAGTGGGTGTCGGTGGGGGATCTTGCCCCCTGCCCTCTGCAGTGCTTGGAGCGGTGGAAGGCAGCCCAGATGGGCCTTTGAAGTGGGTGTCGGTGGGGGATCTCACCCTCTGCAGTGCTCGGAGCGGTGGAATGCAGCCCAGGCGGGCCATTGAAGCGGGTGTCAGTGGGGGATCTTGCCCCACCTGCCCTCTGCAGAGCTTGGAGCAGTGGAAGGCAGCCCAGGCGGACCATTAAAGTGGGTGTCGGTGGGGGATCTCGCCCCCTGCCCTCTGCAGTGCTCGGAGCGGTGGAAGGCAGCCCAGGCGGGCCATTGAAGCGGGTTTCGGTGGGGGATCTCGCTCCCTGCCCTCTGCAGAGCTTGGAGCTGTGGAATGCGGGCCTTTGAAGCGGGTGTTAGTGGGGGATCTCGCCCCCTGCCCTCTGCAGTGCTCGGAGCGGTGGAACTTGGAAGGCAGCCCAGGCGGGCCATTGAAGTGGGTGTTGGTGGGGGATCTCGCCCCCTGCCATCTGCAGTGCTTGAAGCGGTGGAAGGCAGCCCAGGCGGGCCTATGAAGCGGGTGTCTGCGGGGGATCTCGCCCCCTGCCCTCTGCAGTGCTTGGAGCAGTGGAATGCAGCTCAGGCAGGCAATGGAAAAAGGTTTTTTGCACAGTTGCATTGCAGAAATGCATATGTTTTGCATTGTGTGACCCTGTGATAGCGGGGATTCTGTCATTTTGCAACCACTGGGAAGATGGCACATTGCATGTCAAGCCCTACCCCGAAAATAAGCCCTAGTATGTTATTTGCTGACAAAATTAATTTAAGACCCGGGCTTATTTTTGGGCAAACACTGAGGACAAACTTAAATATTTCATTCCATTTGTGTATGTACATAAAATGATAAAAGAACTAAATGAGGTTTTACAATCAGATTGTATAATATATCAAATTATCTTCTTTCCTCTAATCAGATATTCTATGCAATCCGATCAGAATAATGTAAAATAAACTGATGACAGTATGTGTCTGTTTTGATAATTCATAGATCTGATCATATTATCCAGTTCTGTGATGAATCAGTCGATGAGCTTATTATGTGTATGGCCACCATTACCCAATCGGGATGTTTCTCTTATTGTGTTTTTGAATGGGGTCACAGCGAAAGAGATGGGCGACCTATACATTGATGTAGGAGGGTCAGGTTATGTCTGATCTGGGGCGCCGTCAGTGCATGTGTGTGACCTGGTTCTGCCGCTGATGGGTTGGAGAGAACATCATCAAAGAGTGTGTGTGTGTGTGTGTGTGTGTGTGTGTGTGTGTGTGTGTGTGTGTGTGTGTGTGTGTGTGTGTGTGTGTGTGTGTCTATATAGATAGATAGATAGATAGATATCTTTTGCCACTTACCAATCTTTGTAGTGGCCGTACACAGACCAGCTTTATATATGAATGAATTTTTCAGTTACTTTTCTATGTAACTTATAAGAAATACAATCAGAGGATCGAAATACTCCATACACTTAACGATCGTAACAAGTTACTTATTTTCCTGCCATCGGACACGTTAAATCACGCCGCTGTGATCCAGGGATCAAATCCTGGAAGCTGATTGGTTATTCTGCACAGCTGCAGCAGACTGTGTGTTCCAGTTTTAGTACATCTCCCCGTAGGTGTCTTCAATAATTCATAGATCTGATTACATTCTTGTATTCTGTGAGAAATCATTCAATCAAGTACAGGAAAATGCCCTTTGATCCTGCCATTAGGCTCAGTTCACATTAGTGCAACTTATCATGTGACTTGTGACACATAAAGTTGAGTTAAAGTCGAAAACCTTTTTATTTCAATGGCACTTCCAATCTATGTGACCAAAGTCGCAGCGTCTTAAAAATTCCTGAAATACTGTGAAATAATGTGACTTAAGTGCCATAGAGTGTAATAAGTTGCAGTGGAAATTGTGTGACTTTAGAGTCGCACTTGTGAGAAGCAAGCCTTATAACTTATTTGTACTGAACTCTTCAACAATGTTACCAGCTTATCCAGCCATCTTATGTGAACTACAAAACCCCTTTGCTCTGCAGCTGAGAAGGGGGAGGGTGGCAGGTTGTTTGTAGTACAAATCAGGAGAGCAGTCTAGGGTGACAACATTGTTCCTCCTTGGATAGTAAAGTCTTGTGTTGTCACCCCAGGACAGGAAATGTTTTACTGGCCGGATCATCAGGTTATTATAAGGGGGGGGGGGGGAACTGAACAAAAAACGAATGCAGCCACCACAGGATTGGTAAACTGAAATATTACGTTTTTGGGGTTTTAATATGCTTTGTTTATAACTTTAAGGTTACGCACTATACAATCTGATTATACAATTTTCCTTAGATCTACAAACTACCGTGTAATTTAAAGGGCCTTGGATAGAAATTGATTGGATTGTATAGGTTTGCCCTCGTATTGCATAGTTTTGCTAAATGTGATTATAAAGGGACTATAAAGCCCCATACACGCCATAAAGCCCCATACACACTATCAGATTTTCTGCTGAGTTTTTCCTTTAGATTTACCAAAACCATATAATATGAGGTCAAAATTTAGGAGTTTCAATTTGTATGCAATCAGGCAGGCCCTTTCACTACATAATTTTGGTAAACCTGAAGGAAAAAATCGTTAGAAAATCTGATAGTGTGTATGGGGCTTGAGTCTTCAGGGGTGAATATGCTTTTCCATGGTCTCACACTGTATTGGCCGTGGTATTTGTCACTAGTAGGGCTGTAGAGTAAGCTGGCCATACACTGAGCCAAGTTTAGCAGGGGTCCTAATGACGTTCGATTAGTTGGGGGGTCGTATCAGCACCACTTTGCCTGACATCCTTTGATTTGAAAACTCTTTCAGTGTATGGCCAGCTTTAGATCAAAGTGACACTATTGAGTGCTGGTTATGGATGAATTTCTTTTTTCCGTTTTGGGTGAGAACATTGCGTCCTGTTGATGTTGGTCAGGGTATGTGCCCCATAAGTGGGTCGCCAACATTTTAATCTGATTTTACAATGCGCTTTCCATCTCCCAGGGACTGGGATCTGATATAAAAGGACTGGTCTCTTTAGGTTGGCCCCTGTACAACTACTTGTCGGGTAGTGGAGATTGTACAATCACATTGGAACATATGTGACCACCTTAGTGCAGTAGGGTGTATATGTAATTACAAGTGCCACATTACTATTTTGTTCCATTTACATGTTGATGACTCCTTTATCGCATATAAAGTAGTCATTGATCCAGGCCATGGTATAGGTAGGAGCCATTGGTCTCGTTCAGCTGGGTTTGATCTAGAAAGCTGAAGACGTTACACAGAAGCAATGAAACCTCTTCAGCTTCATGGAACAAGCCCAGATGATTGGAATTTGTTCTCTTTATCACATGAAATGTAGGTCATCAATGGAGATGAGCTCAGGCTCTATTAGAATATGAAAGTCATGCTAATTTCTAGGCCAATCATTCTCCACATGTAAACAAAGGGGCGGGATCCTGGTGACATCAGTGCCCTTATATGGACACGTGCCCAGGTTTCATGGTGAGTTTGGAGGATACCTGGGCTCATCGCCAGCCATAAATCAGTCAGCAGTGACACTTCCTGGGGTCCCTAGCCGCTTGCCGACCGTGTGCTGTAGTTTTACTGCTATGCAGAATCGCGTATATTTTATGCGATTCTGCATTTCTGGGTAGGGGGCACGTGCCCGCCTGGTTGTGCTGTTACTGGATCGACCACATGCCAATCAGCGGTTCCCAGCCAACACAAAGCTCTCTCCTGACAGCGGCTAAGGGACGCTTCTTGTTTCCCTGCAAAGCAGGGCATAAAAACAGGCACATTGCTAAGTAAAATCCGCGCACATCAGAGGTAGTAAACGTTTAACCCTTTACTTGCACCTGATGTTAACCCCTTCCCAGTCAGTGTCATTAGTGTACAATGTCAGTGTATCTTATTAGCACTAATCACTGTGTTGATGGCAGTGGCTGTTAGCCAGTTCACACAAAACATCAGTTAGTGTCAGATTGTCCGCCGTACTATCACAGTCCTGGTTATAAGTCGCTGATTGCCGCTACTACTAGTATTAAAAATAAAAAAATAAAGAATCTAGTATATATCTCATAGCTTGTAGACTATATAACTTTCACACAAACCAATCAATATTCACTTATTGGGATTTTTTTATCAGACGTGTGGCAGAATACATTATGAAGACCATTTTTAATTTTTTATTTAATTTTTTTGTTTTATATCAGAAATAGTAATAACAAATATTATATTCTATTATTATGATGATCAAATGCCACCAAAAGATACCTTTTGTTTGGATATATCGTAGCTTGACTGTGCAATCACCATTTAAAGTAACGCAGTGTTGAATAGCAAAAAATGTCCTGGTCATGAAGTGGGGTAAAACCTTCCAGAGCTCAAGTGGCTGGAGTTACCATAGGTACCTTGCCACTGCTGGGTCTGGTGACTCATGGAGATATCGGATCAATGGGTTCTGGGCCAGAATACGGTTATGGAAAAAAAGCTGGTGATCTTTAAGCAAGTTCTGGGATATTACATAAAAAATTGTGACCTGATCTTCATCTCAGGCCTCATTCACACAGGAGTACCAATTCATATGCCCATGTGAAGGAGCGGTCTTCAACAACCTGGGAGGTTTGGGTGTTCCTTGAAGGGGTATGGTGACAGGTATTGGTTGCACAGACCTTTGTGCATCCTGGAACATGCCATCCATGTGGGTCCAGTGCATGGATCAGAACACGACTAGGAGCAAAATTGGTCTGTACTGGGCTGTTTTCTCTCCAGGTCAAATGTTCTTCATTCCTTAAACATAGCATGAATCGGGGGAAAAATACTACACTATGGCCACTAGAAGGTGCTGCCAGTCATAGTAAATATTTATTTCCTTTAACCATCAGCTCCTTCTGGTGGTCAAATTGCGCTATGTTCCTAAATCACTCCAGTCTGTATGAAATATTAATGTTCAACCTGGAGAGAAAATAGCCTAGTGACATTCAACGTAGTCCCTATTTGAACAGAACGAATGGACATGCAGCACGGATAACGCTACAAGTTTCTTTTAGAAATGTACCCCTTTGTGTAGCTGCCAATCAGGTTTGTTTGGCAGTTTGGAGAAGGATTTATGAGTCCGTTTTCTTTAGGGCCTGTGGCCATTGGTTTCGATAGTCAATGCGGCGTGCTTTTCAATCTGTTTGAAATGTCAAATGCCCTGAGATCATTCAGGAGTCATTGCAAGTGCACTTGACCTGGACCTTCCGTACATTTATCCTGATTTTAATTTGCTTTTGTCTTCACATAGACTTGTATGGGGACTTAAAATGGTACTAAAGGCCACTTTTTTTTTTTTTTTTTTTTTTTTGTATAGCAGAAAGTTGGGGTATAACCCCTGTCTGGTGTTTTTTATATGCCATCCCTGTTCCTTCACTATTTGGAGTGGTCTCCAAACTGCCATTGGCTGAGAGCGATTAATCAGGAGCTGATCGGCAGACCTTTTTCGGTCATGCCCCTTCGACAGATGTCTGCCAAACAGCTGAATGTTTCTATTGAACCAGCAAATGCCACCCAACATTCGCCCCGTGTGTACTAGTCTTAACAGGGTGAATCACGGGGACACAGACTCTAATAAAAACTCGACAGCTGTTCTAATCCCTCTTTAGGCTCCGTTCACACTAATATGTCTCCTAGTGTGACTTTACGCTCTCTAGCACTCAAGTAGTAAGAATGTCCCTTCAAAGTAGTGCAGGAACCTTTTCAAAGTCGCTGTAACTTTGTCTCATAGATTGGAACAGGTGCCATTGAAATCAATAAGCTACGACTTGTCATGCGATTTTGTGTCCAAAGTCGCACTAATGTGACCAGAGTCTTAATCTATTCAAAACTACAAAAAAAAAAAGTTTTGCCTTTTTAGTTTCACTTTAAGCATCTCTGAAGCAAGCCCAATCCTAGCGACACTGGCCCTTTACAGAGTTTTCATTTCATGTGTCTGTTCGGGATGTTCTACCTAAAGCGTTACTAAACCCACAACAGTAAAATCAATCTGTATATGCAGTAAAGCGTGCTTGTTATACTCACTGTGGAGCCTAAGGGCTTAATCATCTGCCTTGTCTAAAAAGGCTGTTTGATCCTGCCTTCTTTGATCCTCCCCTTCTTCCACAGTCCCCAATCCTTTTCCGGAAAAGAGAGCCTTTGGAGTCACTCTGCACATGCTCAGTTTGGTGTGTATATATGTGTAATATATATATGTGTAATATATATGTATGTATGTATATGATGATTTTTTTTTTTTTTTTTTTCTTGGGAGGGTGCACTGCCCACACAGAGGGTCAGGGGTCCTGCAGTCATAAAACTGCTATATATACTGCTGATGAGAAAAGGTATTTAGTTTATATTTACTAAAACTTAATTTCCATGTTCTGTGTACTGTGGGAGACCAGATATAGTGAATACAGGGTCCTGAGTTTAGGAACACTTTAACCACTTGCCAACCGCTGCATGCCGATATACGTCAGTACAATGGCAGCGGACATGCCAGTGTCATTTACACAGTACGCTGTATAAATGACTGGTCCCAAATATGTGTCAAGTGTCTGCTGTGTTTGCCATAATGTCGCAGTCATGATAAAAATTGCAGATCGCCGCCATCACTAATAAGGAAAAAAAAAAAATTTTTAAAAATGCCATAAAATTATTCCCTATTTTGTAGACGCTATAACTTTTGTGCAAACCAATCCAATATACGCTTATTGCGTGGGTTTGTTTTTTTTTTTTTATTTTTTTTTTTTTTCTACCATAAATATGTAGAAGAATACATATCTGCCTAAACTGAGGGAATTTTTTTTTTTTTTTTTTTTATAGATTTTGGGGGATATTTATTATAGCAAAAAGTAAAAAATATTGCAAAATCGCAGAGGTGATCAAATACCGCTAAAAGAAAGCTCTATTTGTGGGGGGGAAAAAAGGGCCTCAATTTTGTTTGGGCGCAATTGTCAATTAAAGCGATGCAGTGCCATATCGCAAAAAGTTCTCTGGTAAGGAAGGGGGGCCGCTTCACATCCTGTCAGAGTGCTGAGGTCAAAAATCTGATCTGGGCATTATAAAATTTATAGACGAGGAAATGTATGCAGACTGGAGCGGCTGTGCACGGCACCCAATCTGCTTCTAGATTTCATTGTCAAAGCTTACCTGAAGAAGCTGAAGATGGAAGTGGATTGGTTGGTGTGCACAGCTGCTCCATTTTTAGTAAATCTCCTGCTTTCTTCTATTGGAACCACTGTAGATTAAGTCTTCTGTATGGGATCCTTCTCAACCTAACTTTTCGCTTAAAGGATAAGTCTACCCTAACACTAAGATATAGAGATTTAAGGACACCCACGATATCACACGAACCCTGTAAAGAATAAATCTTTTTTTTTTTTTTTTTTTAAGTCGATCCGGTCTCCAGCGGCAGAAGCTCTGCAGAGGACACAGCCGACAACGGCTGTGAAATGAATGGGATGTGACGTCACCCATAGTTGCTATGGGGCTTCCGTTGTCGGATGTGTCCTCTGCACCCACTTCTCTACACAGCGTGGGGTTGGGTTGGATCGGCTTCAGAAAAGGTTAAGTACACGGATTTCTTCTTTACAGGATTAGATAGGTTAGTGTTAGATCGTCTATGTCTGTAGATGTAGAGACTTTTTAGTGTTTAGGTGGACTTATCCTTTAAACTTCAGATGCTGTGATCGCTGTAAATTTGTCCTGACACATCTTGGAACAAATTTGTCCATCCGTGATTACAAGCTGCTCTGCAAACCTTGGGTTCCTCAATCCACACACCGTATTATCAGCACTTCTAGATACCCAGATGTTGTTTGACAAATATGAGACGGCTGGCAAGTTTTTCCATTCCATCGTAACCTCCCATAATCACCTTCTGAGTTTTTCCCTTGATAGGCTGGTGAACGCAGGGCCGGGACAAGGGGTGGGCAGGAGGGTCGGCTGCCCCTGGCGCAATGGTTTATTGCAGGGGTAGGGGGCACCCTGACCCTAAGGGAAAGGGGGGCGCAATTTGTTGTCTTAGCCCTTGGCGCTGGATGACCTTCTCCCAGCACTGGGTGAACGGAGGTGTTCTCAAGCATGGGACCTATAGAACCATCTTTACCTGCTCACATGGGGTGCCCTTGCACTGATATTTGTAGGGTGCCTACAGAAAGAGACCAACAACTGTTTGCATTCCTTCCATTTGTGGTCTGGTGAAGGCTCTGGTCTTTGGAAACCTTTTTCTACATCGCCATCTCTGATTAGGCCACATTGCACCTCAGCCAAATTCTGATGTGCCAGGCAGGTCGCCAATGGTGTGGGTTTTTATTAAGGCACGCCTGAACTGATTGACGTTTCTGACCCATTGTTGCAATATTAGGTCCAGTCACTCCATTTTGAGTTTTGGTTATTCCAGTCGCTCAAACCTCTTTTCCATCAATGATGTTGATTGATTAGACAATTTGTTCTGCAAGGATCTGGCTACTGTATGCAAAATGGTAAAGGAAGTAAGGGGCTTCCACTATTGTCCTCTTATTGAAAATTCTGGTTACATGCCTGACCTGCTGATCCAATAACTGAACCCTGTTCACACCTATGCAGGTTGCGGTTGATGTGTTTTTCAAGTGCGATTTCAATGTTTTCACACATGTTTTTAATGTGTTTTGCAGTTTTGGGAGGTTTCTGTAGTCTTGCAGGGGAAACCAGCAAAAACGCAAGCGCTGTGTTTTGTGATGCCTTTCCATTTAAAGCCTGTGGGACCAAATCCACTGCCTGCTGGAAAATGCACCGATGTGAACGTGACCCATAGGAAACCATATTGTGGTGTGTCTCTGCAAAACTGAAAAACATATAGGGGTGAACCAGGTTTAGTGTACTTTGTGCATTTCAGATCTGTGCAAGAATCCAGTGTGGGAATTTGGGGTTGATTTTATTAAAACTGTAGAGTACAAAATCTGGTGCAGCTCTGCATGGTAGCCAATCAGCTTCTAACTTCCACTTGTTCAATTAAAGTGGTTCTAAAGGCAGAACGTGGTGTTTTTTTTCTTTCTTTTTTTTCCCTTAATGCAGTCTATGCATTAACAAAAAAAAAAACCCTCTGTGTGCTGTCTCTCTGCTCTCCGCTCTCTCCTTTCCTGAGCCCCATCTCGATCCAGCAATGTGCACAAGAGCCTTGGCTAGAAGAACTAGAAGCCCGCTTCTATGCACAGCTGCACCAGTTTGTCACTTTCCAGTTTTAGTAAAGCAACCCCATTTCCATTATGCAGAATCTTCCTGTAGTAAAGACCGGCCACTGCTGCGCTCTCTCCTTGTGCAGAGTGACTGGTCTTGTCGCCACCCCTTCTGTCGTTTTCTGCAGGGTGCTTGTGGTGGGTGGGGCCTGCTAGGCACCTCCTACAGCTCTGCATTATTCATGCTACGTACATCACAGTGATGATTGCCCCCACTAGGTTTATTCAGCAATATCAGTGTTTGCAAAGAAAAGTAGATTTATATTCTCTGTGGAGGAATATACTCCGATGCTTTAAAGAGGAGTTTCCCTTAAAAAAAAAAAAAAAAATGAAAAAGTCAGCAGCTACAAATACTGCAGCTGCTGACTTTTAATAATCGGACACTTACCTGTCCCAGGGTCCAGCGATGCGGGGGAATGAAGCCCCGCTCGCCCCCCCTCCTCTCGGCAGCACCAGCATTGGAGCTGTGGGCACCCGGCTGTGGCTTCACAGCCGGGCACCCACTGCGCATGTGCGAGCGGCGCCGCGCACCGTGATTGGCCGTGCAGCCATCTGGGACCTGTCACGTGTCCCAGATGACTGACAGGAGGGAGGGGGCGGAGCTGAGCCCTTCCTGCGCCGAGGGGAAGTGATGTCACCAGCCTGGGCACTGAAGGAGGCAGACTACGAGGGACTCCCTAGCAACAGGCATTTAGAAGTGAGTTTTTAGGAATTACTATATATATATATATATATATATATATATATATATATATATAATTTTTTTTTTTTTTTTTTTTGCGTGGAACACCACTTTAAGTAAATGTGCAGCTCTGGAATTCTGACTTCACTTGCTGCATACTTATTCAGTGGCTGAAAGTTTTGAAGCCATTGGCAGCCATGCAGACTTGTATTTTAGAAGGAGGTCAACAAACGTAGTACAGGTTCACTGTAAATGAGATTGTATGTATTATTGTGGCCTGGATGACGATCAGATGACCTTATAAGAAGCGCTCATGGGATAATCCTCTTTGGATGAGACACGGATGAGCCAAACACACATGTTAGGGTTATGTTGATCATGGATGTCTTTTGCTGAATTCTGTGATGTGATTGTATGTTCCTGTATATTCTATTAGGACATTTGCCCATGTGACCTCCTGTGGTGACTGGTAAAGGCAGAGTATGTTGCCTATCCTGTTTCCGGTTATCATATATTGTTGTCACTGTGAAGGCCATGGTAACGCTCTGGCTATCAGTATAGATGACCGGTTATGACTGTTTTATGATGGGAGAGAATTGTCCAAGAAAACTGCTAAAAGAAATGCACTCAGCGGCCACTTTATTAGGTGACTCCTTACTAATACCGGGTTGGACCCCCTTTTGCCTTCACAGTTGCCTTAATCCTTCGTGGCACAGATTCAACAAGGTGTTGGAAACATTCCTCAGAGATTTGGTCCATATAGACATGATGGCATCATGCAGTTGCTGTAGATTTGTCAGCTGCACATCCATGATGAGAATATCCCATTCTACCACATCTCAAAGGTGCTCTGTTCTATTGTACTGAGATCTGGTGACTGTGGAGGCCATTGGAGTACAGTGACCTCATTGTCATGTTCAAGAAACCAGTAGTGAGATGATTTGAGCTTTGTGACATGGTGCATTATCCTGCTGGAAGTAGCCATCAGAAGACGAGATGGGTACATTGTGGTCATAAAGGGATGGACATGGTCAGCAACAATACTCAGGTGGGCCATGGCATTTAAACAATGCTCAATTGGTACTAAGGGGCCCAAAGTGTGCCAAGAAAATATCCCCCACACCATTACACCACCACCACCAGCCTGAACCGTTGATACAACTCAGGATGGATCCATGTTGTCTAAGCCAAATTCTGACCCTACCATCTGAATGTCGCAGCTGAAATTGAGACTCATCAGACCAGGCAACGTTTTTCCAATCTTCTATTGTGCAATTTTGGTGAGCCTGTGTTGTGCGTTCAGAGATGTATTCTGCATACCTTGGTTGTAACAAGTGGTTTTTTGAGTTACAGTTGCCTTTCTATCATCTCAAACCAGTCTGCCCGTTCTCCTCTGACCTCAACAAGGCATTTTTATCCACACTTCCGCTCACTGGATATTTTCTCTTCTTCGGACCATTATCTGTAAACCCTAGAGAAACCCTGGCTGTGTGTGAAAATCCCAGTAGATAGCAGTTTTTAGAATACTCAGACCAGTCCGTGTGGGACCAACAACCATGCCATTCTGATGCTCAGCTTGAACTTCAGAAAGTTGTCTTCACCACGTCTAGGTGCCTAAATGCACTGAGTTGCTGCCACGTGATTGGCTGATTAGCAATTGAACAGGTGTAACTAATAAAGTGACCAGTGAGTGTATGCTGACTGCTATTAATGGCCTCTCCTGAAAATACTAGTTACGTGGCTGTCATGCTTATCTAGAAATTTCAATAATTTTTTTCAGTCTCTCACGGTTGTACAGGTTCCTCTCCTGTACTCAGACTGCTTGCTCTGATTTCACTGGACAGAGCTTCTCTCAGCATGCGTTAGATGCTGGGGCAAGTCAGAACCTGCCTCATTTCCTGGCCGGAGGACATCTAGCAGCATCTAGCTCTTTATTCCCCAGTCTTTCCCTCCCTGACCTACCCCTTTCAGTCATTTATATTTCAGTTCCTTCAGTCATGGCGGTTCAGCACACGTGGCTTTTGGCATAGCAGCATTTAGCTTTTTATTCCCCGGCCTTGCCATCCCTGACCCACCCCTTTCAGTCATTTGTATTTAAGTTCCTTCAGTCATGGAGGTTCAGCACACATGTGGCTGTTGGCATAGCTTGCTTTTCACAGGAAGCAATGTACAGCTCTCTTCTGGTCCCTCCCGGCATTGAGAAGGGGTTAAATATAAATGCAGACCAGGCATTGTGACGTCACTGTCTGCATGCTTATTCCAGGTCAGTGACTCGGTGTAAAAACCAGGGACAGCCATGCAACTGGCATTTTCAGAAAGAGGCCAATAGGAATGGTCTTTGCGTTGCTCGCACTGCAGGTTTTCTTATCTGTGCACCACTGAATGAGTGACATTAGGTCAAACCCTACTTCACTTTGATGTAAAGTGGCTTATTTCCGCTGATGCGTTTTAGGTCATACTACGTCAATGACAATGTAGGGTGAACAATCAATATGCTGCCCTGTATAGTCTGACCCATACCACCTTTTTGTATTTTACAGTGGAAACCACGGGAAATAATTTAGAAGCACTCTGCTCCAAAATGATGTGAAATCCTGATTATAGCTCTTGCCAATGTAGTGTACCTATGACCTTTAGATTTTAGAAATGTTGTGCGTCTGTGCAGGCTTTCTGTCTGATGTAATCAATTTGTTCCATGTCCTTTTTAGAAGTAGCCTTTAGCATTCTTTCACAGTCTGCATAATGAGTAATAAAAATCTATTTCTGCTTTGCTGATAGACAAATGTGAAAAGGACATTGCTGGTATGTTGCTGTAGGAGGATCTACAATGCTGGGCTTCCAAGCCCGACAATAGAGGGATTGCAGATGGCACTTCAGATTCGCAGTCCTGCAAGAAATTGTATGTGTGCATTTCTCACCGAGAATTTCAGTTGTTTGTTATTTTGTTCTCCAATGTACAGTCACAATGTATTTGGGCCCAGAAAATGTAGGCAGTGGGCATAGGAAGCAAGTGGCTAGTATTGCGCAATTTCCACATTCGGGGCCACTCGCACACCTGTCATATTAGGAAACGCAGCCGGATAAGTGCGGCGGTGTGTCCTAATGGTCTTCCTGCATGCAGCACCTGGAGTCTAGAGATGCTGAAACAATAGGTATGTTCATGGTATACAAGCCTAAGTGCCCATGTTGAGGGTCCAGTTCACACCAGAACACAGCGGGGAGTTCTGTGCGTGTTTCCCCATATCACGCTCAAAACGCACCGGGTTTTCGATCTGCTGCTAGGTGTCAATGTAATCCCAACAATCTCCCAAATGCATATTGCAAATGCAGTGCATTTGTCTGCACCGGATCACATAGCAGTGCAGTACCAGGCGATCTGTTTGTTTTTTTTTTTTTTTTTTTTTCGTGCACTATTTTTTGTGCGATTTCAGCCCATTTAAATGAATGGACTGTTAATCACATTGCAATGAATTGCACAGGAACACAGAGTGCGCTCCTGTAGAAATTTTAGTATGAACTGGCTCTAAATGAGGCCCTGCTAACTTACTATGTATTGTGTGTCTATGTGGACCTGGCCATTTTTATTTATTTTTTTTAATTTTTTTTAATTCAAGGTCTGTTATGACCAGTGACATCACTGTGTCTCTCAGAAAGCTGGATGCGCAAAATCCTTTGAGAATGCACTGCAGCACAAAAAAGAGACTATGGGCCAATTCACACTAGATTGGCGCTTTCTCTCTGTAGCAGGTGTGTTAACGACACCCTAATTGCAGGTCGAAAACACGCGTTTGGCTGTACCATGTGATCCAGTTGCTGTGCGTCTTTTTTTAAACTAGTGTTTACACTGCTGTTTAGTGCAGTCCAGCGTGATTTCAGCCCATTCAAATGAATGGGCTAAAATTGCACAGCACCCAGATAGTATGTAAATCACACGGGAACACGCCTCGCATTCCTGTGTGGTTCATAGTGTGAGCCGGTAAAATATGTCATCTATTGTTTACCTTTTATAACAGTCAGGTCTGTGTTTAAAATCTTAGGCCTAATGTACATGGCCACTTAAAACCCTAACGTAGGCCTGAAGTATTTTTTTACTTTGTCAGGATTTTGTTTTAATTACCAGGCTGCCTTGTTGAGAACCTCAGTCCTGTCATGGGGTCACAGCACTGCAATAAAAACGACGTTGGCTACAGTTGGACCTTAAAACCCATATAAGATCCGTTTGGGCTGTACTTTTATTCTTGTGGTAAAAGCATACATAAACATCAAAAAGCACATGTACAATTACCCCTTTTTAAAAGTTAACTTCAAGGGCTCGTTCACACAGGCCTGCACAGTAAAACGCATTGTTTTACCATGTGACCTGGTGTCTGTGTGAGGTCTGGCAGGGAGCCATGTGACGCTTGTTTTGAGCCGATTCACACTGGAAATTGTTCAGAAATGCGCTGTGCGTTTCTTGTGCAATTCACATATAGTTGTGTGAGGTGTGATTTCAGCCCATTCATTTTTAATTGGAACTGTAGTGCGTTTTGAACAAATGCAGGTTTGCTGCACCCTGTTCTGGTATGAACTGCCCTTTTTAGCACATTGCACTGATTTTATATTTTGTACTTTCTTTTGATGTGTTATATAGTGACACTTTGTCTCTGTAGAACATCCCAATGCGCTGCGGTGCAGTGACATGCGGTACCATTAGTTGTGCTTAGGAAACGTACAGTACATCTGCATTTTTCTACATCACACCAGCATTGTGGTATTAACATATAGCATGATTGTTTTCCTTTGGGCCTAAATCTGTATTTTGTCTTGTGCAGAAAAACACAGGTTCCATCATATTTTCATGTTTTTTTGCATGAGTCTCAGATATTGTTAGCACAGCCTGTGCTCAGCTTTTTTGTTGGTGTTGCTTTGTATATACAGTCAGGTCCATAAATATTGAGACATCGTTAGAATTCTAATCTTTTTGGCTCTAGAGACCACCACAATGGATTTGAAATGAAACGAACAAGATGTGCAGACTTTCAGCTTTAATTTGAGGGTATTTACATCCAAATCAGGTGAACGGTGTAGGAATTACAACAGTTTGTATATGTGCCTCCTACTTTTTAAGGGACCAAAAGTAATGGGACAGATTAACATCCATCAAACTTTCACTTTTTAATACTTGGTTGCAAATCCTTTGCAGTCAATTACAGCCTGAAGTCTGGAAAGCGTAGACATCACCAGACGCTGGGTTTCATCCATGGTGATGCTCTGCCAGGCCTCTACTGTGACTGTCTTCAGTTCCTGCTTGTTCTTGGGACATGTTCCCTTCAGTTTTGTCTTCAGCAAGTGAAATGCATGCTCAATCGGATTCAGGTCAGGTGATTGACTTGGCCATTGTAAAACATTCCACGTCTTTCCCTCTTTGGTTGCTTTCACAGTATGCTCTTTGGCTGCTTTCGCTGTATGCTTCGGGTCATTGTCCATCTGAACTGTGAAGCGCCATCCAATGAGATCTGAAGCATTTTGCTGAATATGAGCAGATAATATTGCCCGAAACACTTCAGAATTCATCCTGCTTCTTTTTGTCAGCAGTCACATCCATAAATACTAGAGAACCAGTTCCATTGGCAGCCATACATGCCCACACCATGACCCTACCACCATCATGCTTCACTGATGAGGTGGTATGCTTTGGATCATGAGCAGTTCCTTTCCTTCTCCATACTCTTCTCTTCCCATTACTCTGGTACAAGTTGATCTTGATCTCATCTGTCCATAGGATGTTGTTCCAGTACTGTGAAGGCTTTTTTAGATGTTTGGCAAACTCTAATCTGGCCTTCCTGTTTTTGAGGCTCACCAATGGTTTACATCTTGTGGTGAACCTTCTGTATACACTCTGAAGTCTTCTCTTGATTATTGACTTTGACACACATACACCTACCTCCTGGAGAGTGTTCTTGATCTGGCCAACTGTTGTGAAGGGTGTTTTCTTCAGTCATCCACCACAGTTGTTTTCCATGGTCTTCTGGGTCTTTTGGTGTTGCTGAGCTCACTGGTGCGTTCTTTCTTTTTAAGGATGTTCCAAACAGTTGATTTGGCCACACCTAATGTTTTTGCTATCTCTCTGATGGTTTTTTTTTTTTTTTTTCTTTCAGCCTAATGATGGCTTGCTTCACTGATGGTGACAGCTCTTTGGTTCTCATATTAAGAGTTGACAGCAACAGATTCCAGGTGATTGGGTAGGGGTACATAGGGTGGGGGGCTGGGATCTGGGGACCCTTATTTAAGGGGGCTCCCAGATTCCAATAAGCGACCCCCCCCCCCCACCAATGGCCAGGGTTGTCGGAAAGAGGCCCTTGTCCTCATCAACATGGGGACAAGGTGCTTTGGGGTGGGGGGCACATCTTGTTGGTTTCATTTTAAATCCATTGTGGTGGTGTATAGAGGCAAAACTATTAGAATTGTGCCGATGTCCCAATATTTATGGACCTGTCTATTCTCTCTGTTGTAAAAATGAGGCATTTTGTCTTTAGTCTACCAACGCTGGAAAGTAAAGCCAGACTATGAATCATGAAATCTCCCTTTGTGACACAAACAAGTGCATTGTTTTGTTGCAATAGTTTTCTTGAGGTAAATGCGATGACGATAATAGGCAGTGTCTAGGGTGGACCTGATCATCACATTTTACCTCAGGGTAACATCTTTGAAATACTTTCACGCTGTTTATGCAGGATTCCACACTCTGATGTTTGTACTTGGTAGCAACTGTTCAGTGAGAAAATGAAGATAAAATGGGAAAATACATATAAATATTTGTGTTGTGTTAGAACCTGTTCACATGTGTGGCTATTCTACCAGCCCTCTGAACAGCAACACGCAGTGGAACTTTTTCAGAGGGCATTTGACAGGCGGTGAGGAGGCTCAAAATGCTGCAGCATGCAGGAGCTTTCATGAAACCACGCAGTCTAATATAAGTTGATGGGATTGCACCTAAAACTGCATGTAAAACGCATATACAGTTGCATTATGCCCAAACCACAGCACATTATAGAGGCTGGAAACTGTGTGATTAGTGTAACACACAGTACATATAAATTGTCATCTATACAAGCACTCGTGTAGCAAATCTCGCTGTGCTAACTGCTTTACTTTTGATTTGCTGTAGATAGTGGGGAGGGGACCCTTTCAGATGTCTCCTATATGCAGGAACACAATTCTGCATACTTTTTCTAACATGCGTTACTTTAATACATGCTTGTTAGCATGCAATGCATTCGAATTTCTAAATAATAAGAGTATAAATGTACAAAACGCACAATAAAATCATAACACTTGAATTGGGCAAAAGTTTGCATTTAAAGTGAACCTGTACTCAAAAAGTTAAGATTTTCTATGTTGTATAGGGGACATTTAAAAATGTTAATTGCGCCTAGCAGTACCCTGAAAAATCAACCTCCTTTATTTTATTTATTTATTTTTTTGTTTTGACTTCCACCAGAAAATTAGCAGTCCTGGTATGTGAGCGTGCCTAGGCACTTCCTGCGCCTTCAGGGCCTTGCGTCCAGGGACTATCATCTGTCCCTAATTGCTGGAAGCTCTCTCCCTTCTGAACACTGGCAGCCAGCTATGGCCTGCCATAGCTTTGTACGGGCTTCCTAGTCGCTGCTGTCAGCACACACATGGGCTCCTCAGCCACAGTTTTCCACAAGATACTTTCCACACCATGACCAATTTGCTGCTGTGAATGAGGCCTTAAAGTTTTATAAATGTCCCCCTCCCCCACCTGCTACTTAGGCAGCCTTAACTGGAGTAAAAAAAAAAGTGTATATTTCCCTATTTTCAGCCCACTCAGTTCGGTCATGCAATCCCCTGTGTCCTTGAACGGCAGCTGCAGGGGAGAGGAGGGTGCGCTGGACAACGACTGGTATGCCTGGGTCAGTGATGTCACCCATAGGACCCCCATGTCCCACCTGCTTTTTGACAATCCCTTCTCTCCCCTGCCACCGCCACACAGACTGACACGGGAGGTGGAGCTTCTGATCATGTGACTGAACTTAGTGGGCTGAAAATAGTAGAAAATTAAATAAAAACTTTTTATTTCACGCAGGTTAGGCAGGTGGGGGAACAATTTTTTTTTATTTTTTTTTATTTTTTTTAAACCTAGTCTTTGTTGGGCAGGAGTTCTACTTTAGGAAGTAAAAAAATAAAATATGTTGGTATTTATTTATTTATTTTTTAAGTAAACGGTCTAACCTCAGAATATCAAGGTTCATCCTACTTACCACTAGTTGATATTTTTTTATCTTTAGTTCCTCATTAAGATCCTCTTTCCATCTACAACAGGGAACTTTAATGTAAAAATAACACTGAATATACTTCTGTCTTGAACAATGAGCAAAGGGAGGATAAGAATAGATTTTTGTTTTGTGGTTTTATTTATTTATTTATTTTTTTGTTCAAGATCACAATGTATTATCGTGTTACTTTTTGTTCTTCCTAGTGGTTTTATAAAATGGCTTCT